>NC_091936.1:44250929-44595929 GCF_041260155.1 Ptychodera flava
AACAGCCTATGGCGTTAAACAAGGGACGTATTATGCAATAATTATCATTGCAATGGTAACCGCACTGCCCACTTCCACTTGCAAGCTGAAAACTATAGCGTTCCGTCTAAAAACTTGCAATTTTTGAATCTAATTATTGACACAGGGGCGCTCTTCTATAATTCAATCCCAGCATTCTTTGCGTATGCCCCCGTTCATATGCACGACAGTTTTCTCCGTTTATCTATATCAATGATACTTTGTATCAGCGACAAGGTGTATAATAACATTTACTGGCTAATAAAAGAGGTATATTTTATAAAGGCATGTTATATCATTGTTATTTGTTTCGTATTTGTTTATTTACGAGTACTCAAAAAAACATGGCGGCGCCCATCATGAGAAAGAAGGGTACACTTCCGGTTACTCGCATAGTATATTATGAATAAGCGCATGCGTAGTCAGTAAGCCGCTGGCGCGACTATTACAGTAAAACAGGGAAATGTGAAAATACAGACCAGTACATGTATCGTAGAGATTGATTTGCAGTGTGGGCTGTACAGAATCAGAGCAAAAGTTACAATTCCAGCAAAGTTATTTGTTTGATACTGAAGTCAAACTCTGCGAAAAATAAACAAGATTTAACAAACAATCAGACCAGGCCCGGACCAGGTATTCTAATAATTACCTTGGCAACAACGTCTGACATCAAAATCTACAGAAACACTGTGCATGTATCGCTCAATTCTTAATGCTGGGAACTGAGATAATGTGACATTTATAAACACTTTTTCTACTGAAAGAAATAAACACATAGCAAAGATGCATGAACTATGGGTGTGGGAAAACCAATTATGTCAGGATTTATTCTTTATTTAGCATGATTCTTGCCAAATGTCGGACAATGAGTCACATATATCACAGTCAGATGCCAGTGTTGTATCAGCAGACGGAGAAATGTGAGTCTCCTCTTACATCTACAGGAGAGTGGAAGAATTCTTGTCCTTACTTGCGCATCACATCAGAAAATAACTTCAAAAAGGCAAAATTGTTTGAAGTGAATTCACAAAAACTTCTTGTGTTTAACTTGTCCCAATTAACCGTTGATGATACAGACGTCCAGGTAAACTTTATGACTGATAGAAACCATTTTCTATTTTCAAAATGTCAAGGTCATTTGGCGACAGTCCTACTTGTTTAATCTACCAGGTACCTTGCAATTTTCGCTTTTATAAATAGGTTATAACATAACATATATAGACCCATTAAAAAGGGAATCTTTCTGAAAATATTTTGCTATATTCGTTAAATCATTTAGAATATGTTTTTTTAAGAGAAACAGTTGTCCATGGGTATGTTTCAAGAAATATAACAAGGTAGGAGTTGGTATTAAAATATCAATTATAAATTCTTCTTGGTCTTACGCTTCATAAGGACATCCACCATACACTTCTTTGCCTCACACTACCCAGGTACACTGGGATGTCCATCCTATAATTCTGGGCCATGCCAGCTCAAGATAATACCGCTTCCATTAAACAAATTCATAACTTCACACTATACGTAATTTATGCATGTCAGCTGTTGTTGTCCTCACAAAATAATCAAAATATAATTCATATTTGTCTAAGAAAAAAATTAATCTCCACCTAAGAAAAAAATCAACACATGTCAAATTGCATGACAAAAGCCTGTTGTTATGTCTGTAAAATGAAAATGATATTATCTTGTCTGCCTACAGGGTATATGTTGTACAAATCACTGTTGGTGTTCTATTTTGCTGTACATAACCTGGCAGTCATGTGATATATGAGTGTCCACTTTGTAAATTCAATATCCCATAAATAATCATCCAATTATGATGTCTTCTTGGCAAACTGGTGTCTAGTGGCTCCTATTACCTAGTGCCTGCAGCTAGACAACTGGGTATGTGTCCTTGTCGAATAACAGACAGTGAACTAGTTTGGTTATGGCCAGTGAGGTGAAAATTTCCTCACAATGTTTAAGAATGCAGGCTGTAACAATCAGAAGCTGTTATCCGATTGGTTGGCTTAATCTTACCGTTATCATTGAATAATAAAAATAGACTCCCTAAGTTTCTGTGAATAGTGACAATCGACCAATCAGTGATAACCTTCTGAGCATGCTGTATATTAGCAGTGAAAAGTACAAGTTCTAACATCGACTTTCAATTTTGAAACTCACAGCTAAACACCAGATAAACAGAACAGGACCACCTGACCTAAACTGCTGGCATACATGTATGTGGGACATGGAAGTTGCATTTCAACAAGAGCGAGTGAAAAATCAGCATGCATGCACTGGATCACACAAATTTAATCACTTAATAGTCCACAGAGTTCACGTCTGGTTCTGCATCATTGGATGCAAAAATATTTTCTCAGCAGGATTCCCCAGTGTATTACTCCAGTGTTTTACATACTGTACATGTACAGTACATAAATTAAGGTTCAGAATATTTTGCTCCTTTTATATGCTGTAGATTTATACATTACAGTTTGTGAAAAAGGAAATTTACATTGCATTTCAATTGTGTGTCTTTTATTTAAATACATGCAAAAAGGTTCAAAATACGGTTCTACCTTCATAGAATAGCCCTCCTACAGTACTTCTGTAGAAGTTGGTCTTTCATGACAAGTTTCCTACAAATATCAGTATGTCTGAGTAAATCCCTCCTGGTTGACTTCGAGATACCAAACATTAGTCCTAAATGCATCAACAGTAAAATTTACAAATACTGGTAGGACTCTTAGCAATAATTAAAGTTATGCAAGTACTTGTAGTTTCCATAGCAACGAGTTAAGATGCTTGCATCCACTGGAATTACATGCAGTTAATCCGTATTTTTCTAGAATTTGATCTCTGAGACAAAAGGGATGGATATCGTTGATTAATTAATTGTGGTCATCTACATGTACAGGTATGACTGAAAGATGACAAAGCAGGTAAAAATACAATAACTTTCATGAATAATTTCTATGAGTGGCTGAGACATGCAAAATATAATTGCTTTGAAATTTCTACAGACAATTGGTCCTTTACTTGTATATCTACAGGAAGCATTAATGCAAATAGGTAATCAGATTTGCGGAAAACAAATTCGTCTGATGGAATAAATTTCTTGGT
Source organism: Ptychodera flava (assembly GCF_041260155.1). Classification (NCBI taxonomy): domain Eukaryota; kingdom Metazoa; phylum Hemichordata; class Enteropneusta; family Ptychoderidae; genus Ptychodera; species Ptychodera flava. Next base: position 44,254,056 of record NC_091936.1, read on the forward strand.
AAGCTCACTGAACAAGACTTGATTTAAAATTTCATGATACACAGCTTAGTTCCCTATACCAGTATGGGATTCAGTGAGTGGGATATTGTATACTCTCATTCCTGTAAGCTTTGATCTCAAGGTTTTCAAAATAACGAAATTTTGAATTGTCAAATGTCTGAAATTTGTGAACCTTGGTAGCACTTCAGGCTGCTGAATCAACAATTTCTTTATTAAAAATTCCACAAATGCACAAAAATTTACTTAAATCAAAATATTGACTGAATATAGTTAAAAGTATGGTTGAATCTCACTGCAGTCAAAATACATTGTAAATACAATCTTTGATAATCATATATTCTGTTTGTTTTCATATTGAACTCTACCAGGTCAAACTGTTGTCCCCACCATAACTGCCCTTTGACCCTTTGACCCTAGGTCACATGCTGATATTTTACTTTTTTTACCCCCAGGCTAAAATGTTAGGGTCATTTGAGGGTACAGACACGAAAACATGTCACTCATTTCATACCAGACGATAACTGTCAACATCAATATCTTACAGATATTAACTTCCATACAGCACTTGAGTTGGACTTCTGAGAATTATGATTTTTTGTGCTCTCTGACCTTGCATGAACAAATTGTCTTTTGAACACTGAAATATTATGACATGATTTAAGGCATATTGATATCTGTGATCTAGCTTTCCTGATGACTGGGTCAAGAGTCCTGGGGCTCATGGAAGAGACAGCACTGCTATTGATCATAATGTGACAACATTAAACAAATGATAATGGTGCCTTTTTGTTAGATTTTAAAGGGTGTAACTTTTGATGATTTTTCCCGCTAGTTTTGTTTTCATTGTCAACTACAGTTTTGTGTTCTGCTCCCCAAAGCATGTTGAGATACACAGCATTCAGCTTTTTAACTCATCCTGTACATGTATAAACTGCATGTGGATTCTGGTCCCGACTAGAATTCAAATGTGAACACAATGATGGTGTACATGTATTTTACATGTATAGCTGCTGCGTTGTCAAGCTAAACAGCAGGTATTTCAACATGCTTTTGGGAGCAGAACAAGTACTGGCAATTGATATACACTGTACAAAACAAAAATAGTGAAAAAACCATTAAAGCTACAGCTACTGGACTTTTGAAATGCATCAGATGAGAACGTATGTACATAACAAGTTTGGAAGTGACAATGAGGTCTAAAGTATGCGTGTCTTTCCCTGGGAATAGGATGAAGATCTATCCCCGGGAACAGGATGAGGGTTGGAGAGAAGTGGGAAAAAAGAACGGAAACAGCACCAGTATATCACTTTATTGTCTGCTACAAACATACTACAGTGTACATGTTGGTATGAACGTACACACATACACTTTCTCAAATGATCCAAAACACAAATTATTACTATGTCTTTGATTTTCTCTATGAGAAAAAATAAAATCACCTGTAACAGGTTTTGAATTGTAAACTTAAATGTATACTGAAAGAAAATTTTACTGACCAGCCATTGCTTGAAAGTAACCTTTTCAAAGTGTCACTGTTTCAGATTACTGAACAACTAGGAATTTTGAGTGTTTATTAATCAATGGTGATAATAACACTTGTAGCTCGGAAATTATAAATACGGATTGAAGACTCCTCTGTTGTCAATAGTTTTATTTTAAATATTTTACCAGATATGAACTGAAAATGCTCACGTGTTTCATACAGTTATGTTTAAATTTGAACCTTTGCCACATGTTTGCAACTTCATTGAAAGTATTATGATCAACATAATTAACAATAATCACCGCCGATTAATTCTCAAAGGTCATGAAGTATACAAATATGTAATTAGCTGAAATAAAAATATTAAAGTTCTTTGACTGCTGTCATTGTATCACCATTTTATATAGCAAGTGTAATTACCGTTGGCCAAGTCCTTCAAGCCATATATGCCGAGCTGTGAAAGCTCATTAGATATGCAAATTGTAAATTAGCTGACATGAAAATGTGAAATGACTTTCGATATTGTTTTAACCAGGTATAATCATCAATGTTGTCATGTTTTGCCAACTTTGATCAAGTAAATCCCAGTATATATCCCTAATAAGCAAAGTTCATTAAATATGTAAATTAGGAATTGACTTAAGTAAAAATGCTTAATGATTGTCAATAATGTTGTATCATGGTATCTGCAATATATGTAGCAAGTTTTGTCAACTTTGGTCAAGTCAATTCAGATATATATCTCTAATAAGGAAAGTTCATTAAACATGCAAATTAGGAATTGGCTGAAGAGAAAATGCTTAATGACTTTCAATAATATTGTATTACAGTGTCTGAAATGTACATAGCAAATTACATCAATTTGATCAAGTCAATTCAGATGAATATCCCTAAGTATGAAAATTTATTTAATATGCAAATTTGGAATTGGCTGAAGTAAAAATGTCTTTTGACTTTCAATAATGTTATATCACAGTATCTTTGATGTATATAGCAAGTTTCAATGACTAAAATCAAGTTAAATTGTGTTGCTAAGTTATCCCTATATACCAAAAATCAGACCTCTAGATCTATTGGCTGGCTCAGAATTAGATATGTGCATAATTAATTAGGTACAGGATGTGATGTCATAAGGTATCCCATCATACCAAATATGAAGGGTGTAGCACTTGGGGTTACTTAGTTATGGCCATATATGTATATTTGAGGTCAAAGGTCATTGGGTCATATGACATTTTGTCAAAAAATTGTATTGCTAAGTTATCCCTTTATACCAAAAATCAGACCTCTAGCTCTATTGGCTGGCTCAGAATTAGATATGCACATAATTAATGAGGTACAGGATGTGATGTCATAAGGTCTCCCATCATACCAAATATGAAGGGTGTAGCACTTGTGGTTACTTAGTTATGGCCATATATGTATATTTGAGGTCAAAGGTCATCAAGGTCACATGACATTTTGTCAAAAAAATTGTATTGCTAAGTTATCCCTATATACCAAAAATCAGACCTCTTGCTCTATTGGCTGGCTCAGAATTAGATATGCGCATAATAAATGAGTTGCAGGAAGATGCCAAGGTCAAAGGTCAAGTGGAATCCCCAAAATTGTGGAGTGCAATTTGGTCCCCTACTGGCCATTGTCCAATAGACGCTGGCTGTCTTGGACTTTAACATAGGCCAGAATAAGCCATTGCCATAGCTTAGCTGCATAGGTATAGGGGAGGTCAAAGGTCATAGAAAAATCAGAAAAATAATACTTTTAAAATCTTCTTCTCAAAATTGGCAAGACCTGTGACTTTGATATTTGGCATGAAGGAGCAAGGCTATAAGGTCTAACCAGGGTTGGGTTGGTAGCGGGTCGAGTTGTCTAGGGTCGAGTTGGTTAGGGGTCGAGATGTCCAGAAACCATGGTCATCATGCTTCCCATAGACTACCATGTATCACAAAAATTAAAACTGTGATAACTTCATTAATATGCAAGCCACGCCCACCAAAACCTTTTCAGTTCTAGCCATTTGAATTCTGAAGATGTCTACCAAATTTGACTGAAATACGTTCAGCCGTTTTTGAGATAATGGGGATACAGACACACGGACACACAGACACACACACAGACACACAGACAGACATGGCTAAACCATATGCTCACGTGTGTGAACACGTGAGCAAAAAATGAATATTTTGTTAATATTTTGATTTTAATGATGCAGTCACAAAAGGTGTTTTCTGTTTGTGAACAGATTGTGCAATATCTCCAATTTCTGGTCAAATAAATTATGGTGCATATAATACTGATGCTACTTTTCATTGGTTTTGGTCAATGCTCACCTTGACTGTCTCTGTACGGACATTCCCAGATGTGAGTGTCAAGCTCCACTCGTGGACCGCGAAATGGACACCCGACTGGAGCATTGACACAGTAAGTCATTGTGCCGGGACAACGGTGGTTGAGATGGGCTTCAAGGTCTGACCGCTGCATCACATCCGTGCAGTAACTGGTATTGGGACAAAGCACTTTCAGTTTGTCCAATAGTCTGGAAATTGAACGGAAATGTAGAAATTTTAGTGAGAGATTCAGCATTGGATGAACAGTACTCTGCTTGGTTGCAGCTTAGAAATGTTTAATGAAGGTTACATACAGCTGTGGAGATACATGTACATGTAACTTGGTTGTTGCTAAATAATCTGGGTCCCTTTTTCAACATCCTAGGGCTACTATAAAGTGAGTCACTGATATACATGTACATATCATGTACCCATATATTCATACAAAGCACATATTCTCTGAAGGGCAAAAATGGCTGTAACTTTTGTAACGTTCATAATTTTTGTAATCTTCCTGAAAAATGTTGAAATACAAAATATACGCCTTGCAAATTCACTGAAATGTGTATAACACCTGATGTTATTATTGACAAACAAAGTCTAGTCTGGACTAAAACTCAGTTGTCAACAAATACAATGTATGTTGGGCATAATAACACACATGCATATACAGGCTGACAATACACATTTTGATATGCTTTTTGCAGTGGCAGAGAAACTGCAATTTACAAAAAGAACAAAATAATGGGTAAAAAAATTGTACATTGTATCTAATGGAGCTCTTATAAAGCTGGGCAAATGGATTGTGTATATACCGGTACTATGTGAGCACCATGGTGCCAATACAGTTCAGTGGACAATTTCAAATCGTAAAATTGGCAGACCATATTTTATTATATCATACTGGTATGTGTTGCCAGGCATATGATCTTAATTTTACCATATTTACACTGTGTTTTAATTGCAATGGCAAATATGCATATTCAAAATAACTCATTAGCAAATGTTCTGTTTGGAGTTATTTTTATGATATTAAACAAAACAGTAATCTATTTCTGGAGTCACTTGAGAATTAAAACAGTGCCAGTAATTCAAAATTGTCGTGAAATGGCAACAGTGCATGACTTATACAGAGTCATAGCCGTGGAAAATTTGCTTTGACAAACTAAATGTACCAGAGGTGAACACTATTGTTGAAATGAAATGTTCACATATCTTGCTACTGAATAGTTGAAGGAAATTTTCACAAGTACATTTGAAAGGTCTGTGAAGAGTAAACTAAAATTTAAAACTGTTTAAATTGTCTTTTAATTGTGTGCTCATCGATACTCAAGAGTCACATTATTGTCATGTCATGTTGAATGACTTTCATATCAATGAAATGTTTACTCTATAGCTTTACATATGATGAGGGATTTTTCATTTATACAGGCAGCTCTCAGATATACATTGTGACTGTCTATTGGAGAAGAAATTTAAGGGGGGGGGGAGTAACTGGGACGTACGGTACATGTATTGTAGCATATAGCAGCATTATCCCTTTTCCTGCCGAGCGCCCTTGTCCGTTATCCTGCCAAGTCAGTAGAAAACCGCCCCATAATATGTGCCTGCAAAAGATTGGCTCTCCTGCATGTTATCCTGCCAGGCATTTTGGCAGAAATCGCCCATTTTCAGGGTTGTTTTAGCCGTACTTATACGTGTTAGACTTCGATAATTTCTACATGCCCGTAGACAGGGGAAGGAGCTCAAGGGTTACTGCAGAAAAAAATTGAGGTCACCGGCTTTGTTTGCCCCTGGGAGTGCGTCATTTTATTGCCGTTTCATGTTTATTTTTTCGGAAATAAACTCCTTCAGTATTACGCACGTCCGCTAGGCACAAACATCACCTCACTCGTCTGTTAGTCAGAGACCCTGAGGGTTGTGCTAGGGGTGCAGCAGCACCGGCAAACCTGTCCTGTTTCCCCAGGGTAGGGTCAATTGAATACGTACCTTCAACGACTTGGCAGTGTAGCACAAAAACTACGTTTTTGCCGTTGTATCAACGACATGGCTGAGCCATTGAAGCACAGCTCCACGTAGTTTAGCCAGCTCAGTTGGGAGTTGGTTTACGAGTGTTACCATTCATTACTGACTTAATCGAGTGGTCCTCAGTCAGGTACGGGTTTGTACCGACATGGCTTGGGCTGCAGCTAACCAGTGATAACCAGTCACTACACCTAAGTCTTCAGTTCACTTTTGCGATGCACGGGTGCAACGCAATATGCTTCCATTGTTCTAGCCATCAACGTGTCCACATGCCTGGCAGCCATATTGTACTGCTAGCTGGTTTGCATAACAAAAGCAGTCCCTGCTAACTGCAGGCGGTATCCCCGTAGCATTGACCTTATGTCACCTTTTGAATTCTCTGTACGCAAACAGCGTACGTAGTTACCAATGCGTCGGCAAGAGGATACGTTTGCCTGCAAACCAGAGCCAATACTTCGGACGATGGAATAAATAAAAAATCCAAAGCTACGTCCATTGAATGGCACGGCCAAGGCGGTGAAGGACGTGCCTGGCTTGAACTTGCAGAGCTGAAGCCCAGCTTAGTACGTCAGACACCAGTTTGTAATGGTATTTCCGAGTCGTTCATATCCGTTCCATCGGAGGAACAAGTCGAGCCGTCCCGTCAGAAATACGTTCTCATTTTCAGTCACGCACAACTGAATAAGTGACTTTCGTCTCGCACCATCGGCACTATCTGCCAAGTCGTTTGCAAGAGGTAGCCTTCTAGATTAGCATTGCCAAGTTGGTCAAGTTCGGCAGCAATCTCTATAGTGCCAGGCAGCCAAGTACGTCCAACTCCGCCAGAAAACGTCACCATGCTATCCTGCCAAGTCCGCTAAAAAGCGGTAAAAAAAACCAGCCCCCCTCGGGTGTGGGGGACTGGCGGACAGGTTTCTGCACCTTTCCCTGTCTATCGACTCCCTGCGAACCCATTTCGAGGGGAAAAGGCGTTCCTTGTCAGAAAACCTCTCCTCGGATGACCCCTAAATGCACAGGGGATAGCAAAACGTAGTGCCGTAGACTTGGCAGGAAAGGGGGTACCCAAAAAGGGCCCGATTTCCACCGGGTTGGGAGAATAACGGTCACCAGTGCTTAGATTCTGGCTACACCGAATTTCAAGCGGATTTTCACCGACTTGGCAGGAAAAGGGTTATAGCAGCATAGATGTATTGTACATGTAACATTAGCAACATACCGGTAGATGTATTGTAACATAGCAACATAGATGTATTGTAACATAGCAACATAGATGTATTGTAACATAGCAACATAGATGTATTGTAACATAGCAACATAGATGTATTGTAGCATAGCAACATAGATGTATTGTAACATAGCAACATAGATGTATTGTAACATAGCAACATAGATGTATTGTAACATATAGCAACACAGATTTATTGTACAGTAGCATATACCGGTACATGTAGCAACATAAATGCATTGTAACATACAGCAGCATGGATGCATTGTAAAACATAGCAACATACAGTACATATATTGTAACACATAGTAAAATTATCTATTGTAACATATAGCAACAGACATGTTACATATATAGCAACAGACATGTTACATATATAGCAACAGACATGTATGGTACCATAAAAATGATGAAAATTTGGTAAGCAACGTATCACAAAAACAAAAACTGTATTGACATCACAAATTACATGTACCTAATGTATTAACCTTCTTTGTGTCTGTAACAATGTTCTACATACAGGTCACAATTTTGTGCATGTTTAGATTATGTAAAATCAGCAAATATATGTGGATTACACTGAAACAAAGTAAACAAATAATGCAACGCAGACAAATTGAGGTTCTAAACTTTTTTTCATCTATTTAGAATAGCAGGAACCAAAAAACGAAAAGTTTGAAATGTTTTTGTCATGTAACAGAGATTTCTCTTCAGGTTCTGTGCAAAAAAATTTGAAATACTAACTTTACTTTGGAGTCTGTTTCATTGGCTATTAACCCTTTTCCTGCCAAGTCGGTGAAAATCCGCTTGAAATTCGGTGTAGCTAGAATCTGAGCAGCCACGGCCGTTATCCTGCCAAGGCGGTGGAAATCGGGCTACTTTTTGGTACCCCCTTTCCTGCCTAGTCGACGGAACTACGTGTAGCAAACCCATGCTCGCGCTAGGGTCGTTCGAGGACAGGTTTTGGGCGAGGAACGGCGTTTGCTCTCGAAATGGGTTCACAGAGAGTCCAACGACAGGGAAAGGTGCGGAAGCTACCCAGCCAGTCCCCCACCCCGGTGGGGGACTGGTTTTTTTTTTGGGGACGAGTAGCGTACTTGGCAGGTTAGCACGTTGACGTATTCTAGCGGAGTTTGGGGTAACTTGGCTCTGAGGCACTACATAGATTGCGGCCGAAATTGACCGTCTCGGCAACGCTAATCTGTAAGGCAACCGCCTAAGACCGCCTCAGCTGGCGGTGCAATTTTTTGCCAATGGTGCGAGACGAAAATCACGGACTTGGTCCTGATTGACGGGAAGTGCGGACGGATTTGACGGACTCGGCTTTCTCGAAGGCAACCGCCTAAGACCGCCTCAGCTGGCAGTGCAATTTTTTGCCAATGGTGCGAGACGAAAATCACGGACTTGGTCCTGATTGACGGGAAGTGCGGACGGATTTGACGGACTCGGCTTGATTAGTCCCTGACATGGAACTGATCCGAACGGACTTGAGCGACATTTGTGAAGGGTAACCACCGCTTTTAACCGACTTGTTACCTTCTCGAAAAGACTACCCCACTCAGATGTCGGACGTTGTCGGCTGCACTTGGCTCTAGACGTTCAAGCCGTGCAACGAAACACACCGCCTCAGCCTTGCCATTCAGGAACATGGCCTCAAAATTTGATACCATTGTTCACCGACTTGGCGGCTGCGGTTAGGTGCGTGAACCGTTGTTCACCGACTTGTTACGCCTATGTTGTCCCTGTGAAGTTCGGCTAACGGCCGAGTCTAACGGGAGTTGGCAGACCTGTGTTTGGTTTATACCGTAGTATGACCGACTCAGGTAGAGGTACCTGTCGGTATATTCCGAGTTTTACGCACTCGGGCGTCAATGACGGGTCGTCATCACCGCTGATGACGTAGACGTGCTGGCCACGTTATTTGAAGGAGCCATGTTTGCCCAACGGACGAGGCCGAGACAGCCGTTGACAATTTTGGCATCCTTCATCTTGACCGCCTTAGTTGGGTAAGCCGCTCGGCAGGCGACGTTAATGACCTAAACAAGCCGCTGAAGCACTGTTCGTTGCCGTACAAGAACGAGACGGCCAGTCCATTACTGCTTAATGGGCAATCTGTCGGGTTGGCTTGTCACCGACTTGGATGACAATACGCCCTGCGCAGGCGTACTTAGAAGGGACATGAGGTTAAAGATACGGGTTTCCCACCCGTACTAAACATGGGCTTGGGCAACGTCCTTGGGTGGCAGGTGCGCATGCCACGTACCCAGCTGGACGGAATGTCAAGTTGAGATGCTAATGACATTGACTATGTTATGCTAAGTGCTCGATTGATTTGCATCGCAAATGAGTATTATTAGCATATCAAATGGTGCGGACAGGCAATTTACATGACGGGTAGGAATGTCAGCGCCGGTTGGTGGACTGATTGCCGTAGGTCCATTATAATAACAGGTGGATGCATATATTAACACCCCTGCGTCCAATCATGTCCAGGGCTTTGTTTCCCTGTGGCTTTAAAAGGGAGGGACCTGCTAGTCTGTCGACACTGTTCCAGACATGAGCTTGATGGACCGCAAAAGTTTTCTGAAGGCGAGCAGACGACTGAAGCTCAAAGATGCAGAGTCTCCGGGCGGTAGTGGTAGCGATCGTTGTGATGTCCCTAGTAAACGTTCTAAGAAGTCGGGCAAGAAACGCTCCCGTAAGGCGAAGCCATCTCCGGCTGAAAAACCCAGTGGTAAGCGTAAACGTAAGACGATCGTTCTGCCGATGAGGATGATGACGGGTCACCGGTTGCCAGTGGTTCTCACCCGGCTGCTCCGGGAGAGACTACTTCACCTGCAGAGACTACATCTGCTCTTGTGGGAGATACTTCACCTGCACAGACTACGTCTGCTGCTGCTAGTGAGACAGTGAGTAATGAGACGGCTGATGCCATTGGTTCTCCCCCGGCTGCTCCGGGAGAGACACCACCTGTTGCTACTATGAGCCCTCATCCTGCGTCAGGAGAGGTTCCTGTGCCCAGTGCGAAAGAGCTTGAGTCCTCGTCATCAGCAGAGGCTGCCGAGCCCGCTCCTGCCATAGTTTCGTGTGCTGCGATGTCCCCGCCGAAAAAGATAGTGCGGAGGGTTCGTTATCAGGATAGCCCACCTGATTTTGAGCCAGATATGATCCTTGATGCCGCTACGGGCGAGTTCAGGCCCAGACGCCCAGACGACGGTGATATCACCGCTGAGTCCGACTCGGAGGTTGACGAGGATGCGGCAGAGGACGATGACTTTTATGACAGGCAGTACGTAGGTGAGGCAAGCTCTGACGACGATGATGACGTTGCTGCTGTGTTGGCGGAGGACGACACACCTCCTGTCTGGCGTATGTCGAGACGATACCGATGCTAATATATTTGAGGAGACCGATTTTGACCATGAGAGAGGACCGACTTTCACCTTGCCCAGCCACGCCCGTGAGCTCGATTACTTTTTTAAGTTTATTCCAGCTACACTGATCAGATTGGCCAAGGACGAGACTAATAAATACGCCAAATTCCACCAGCGACATATCGCTAGGAAAATAGATAAATACTGGCGTAACGCTGACTACCGAGAGGTGCAGGCGTTCATTGGCGTCTTAGTCTGTATGGGTATCGACCGTAAATCATCAGTGGAGGATTATTGGTCTAGCGATCCCTTTCTGAGAAACCAGGGTATTTCTACTGTGATTACCCGCAGTCGCTTTCAGCAGCTTATGCGATACTTTCATCTGGCAGACCCAGAGAACGATCCACGTCGTGATCCTGATGAGGCACGCCGCCGACGTCGGTGTCAGGAGGATCCCCTGTATAAAATCAATCCATGGATGGAGCCCATAGTTGACCGGTGCGTAAATAATTATAAGATGGGTAGAGAGATCTCCATCGACGAGGGCATGGTGCGATTTAAGGGCCGTTCTAAATTTAAGCAGAGATTACCGCATAAGCCTGATCGAGACGGTTTCAAGATATGGCAGCTGTGCGACTCCACCACTGCATACATAGCTAACTTTGCACCGTACCTAGGTGTGAAATATCGGGATCGGACTGATGGGAGACGGCAGGAGCGAGGTGTGGTGAAAAGAATTACGATGGAGCTGGTCCAGCCATTCTGTGGATATAATCACAGCCTATTCTGTGATAGCCTGTTTAGCACGGTCGTTACTGCTAGAGAGCTGATGGAGACCGGGATCTACATGGTCGGGAGTTTCAACCGCCGTAATCGTCGCACCATGCCCCCTCAATTAATTCCGCCGGGTAAGAGGAAGCGCCTTCCTTTGTCTGTTGGGGATATGAAAGCCACGACCAGAACGGACTCTCGTCTTAACATCACTGCTTATCAGGATAGTAACGCTCAGGTGCTGATCTTGAATACGGTCTATCCACCCTTGGAGTGCGTGCCAGTGGGGGAGGGAGACGAGCGGCGACAAGTGCCTCTGTCGCTGTATAATTATCGCCGGTACATGGGAGGCGTCGACCGAGCCAACCAGAAGCGCAAGTACTTTCACACTGGGCGCAAGAACCACAGATGGTGGACATATCTGGCATGTTACCTGATTGATGTTGCCCTGGTAAATGCATATATATGCTTCAAGCATGTACACCCTGATAGTAAGCTGACCCATAAGATGTTCATCTGCGTGTCGGAAACAACTCATTGGCGGTTATTGTGGGCGATCGCAGCCCAGTGTGAGAGAGGTCGAGGCCACTGTTTCTCTTGCCTCGTACATCAATCCACAAAATCAGCCGATGCACGTTGTCAGCCGTTGGAGGGGCGGCAGAAATGCTGTAAAGTATGTAGCAGAGAGGGTAAGACCACTGCGAGCGGACGACTGTCTGAGACGTCCAAAGGATGTAGTCTGTGCCGGGTTCATCTTCACGAGGGCGAGTGTTTTGCGGCTTTTCATCATCGCATGATGCTACGAGGTAAGAGGAGCATTGGCGTGCAGACCTCTACTCACACAGCCCCGACGACACCCATCAGCAAGAGAACCCGACGTAAATAACGGACAGGGACAGCTTCGCCTAACAGTGGCTTGACTGTATTCTGAACACGGACCATGATCATATTTTGAGCACGGTTGTGCCGTTTGTTTGTGCTTTACGATCCCGCTGATTGTAAATTGAAACACGGATTATTTTGTACAATCCCCCGATTGTAATCTTTGTAACACGGACCATGCACTCGGACGTCGAGACAGACTCTGAGATTTATTATTCGGCATAATGTAAATTATTCCCGAATAAAATACTATCTATGGATCGCATATTTTCGTTTTGTTTTGTTTTGTTTAGACGGATTATTTTGTACAATTCCCCCTATTATAATTTTTGAAACACGGATCTGCCACCCCGATTGTAATTTTTGAAACACGGACCATGCACTTGGACGTCGAGACAGACTCCGAGATTTATTGTTCGGCATAATGTAATTATTCCCGAAAAAAAAATATAATATCTATGGATCGCATATTTTCGTTTGTTTTGTTTTTACCCCCACTTTCGTTTTTGGCAGATCCGTAAGGACGCTATAGTAATGGATGAACGTGCGTTGTATCACGTGGGAGGGGCACAGCCCAACGGAGGCTGTGCTCGTGCGACGTAGACGTTGTACCAACCATCTGTCGTTGGGGTTAGTGCATAGAGCAGTTGCACTGTCCAGAGCTAAGGTGGTACAAAACTGCACCTTAGTAACAACTGCACAACTAACCTGTTAGGAAACGGTAACACTAACGAGCTAAGTGTTCACTGAACTGGCCAAACTACGTACACGCCTTCCTTCAATGGCGGAACTATGTCTTGACACTACGTCAAGCAGACTGCAATGTGCAACTCTTCCAAGTCGTTCAAAGTACGTGGCCAAGTGACACAACCCAGGGGAAACAGGACAGGTTTGAGGGTGCTCCCGCACCCATAGCACTAACCCTGGGTCTTCTACTAACCCACGAGAGAGGTGACGTTTGCCCGGTGTGGCCGTGCGTGCCGGCGAACGAGCTTTACTTCCGCGAAAGTAAGCTAGAAAAGGGCATAAAAGTGCACGTCCCCCGGGGCAACAACGCCCGTGACCTCGTCATTTTCTGGACACAACCTCATCAGCGGTTGCCCTCTATACGGGCATGCAAAAATTTTTGAAGTCTAACACGTATATGGTCGGTAATCGTACCCCGAAAATGCGGTATTTTCCGCCAAATGCCTGGCAGGAAAGCGTGCAGGAGAGCCTATCTTCTGTAGACACGGAAAAGGGGGCGGTTTTGACCGACTTGGCAGGATAACGGACAGGGGCGCTCGGCAGGAAAAGGGTTAACTTAGTACATGTACATTGTACCTTAGACTCTCCACAGTCGCTGTGCCTTGTTTTGTGCGCGCCCACGATGCTGACGATGGGCCTGCATTCGCAGGCTACGCTGTGCAGCTGTGAGCACCCGCTGCCAGACACAGCGACTGTCCGTTCTTGCAAGTATATGAATATTCATAAGGCAGTGCAATCAAAAGAAAAACCTATCTAACTGGGCGGAGAGAATATATACTGGCAGCTAGTAGACCTATATATGCTGTATTTTTTTATTTTTCATTTTTCATTTTATTTGGCTATGGTACTTGTCATTTTTTGTTTGATTAACGGATTTGTGGAGTTCTATAAAGTACCCGGATCAGGCAGAAATCCGACCGGTCGCTTGCAAGAACGTCCAGACCCTGGATTCGCATCGCGTCTCTGAAGGGTGCGCGCGTGTTCCAACAAGGAAGAACGCGAATCGCAGGGTCTCTGCCAGACTAATTGTACCTGTGTGTTACAATCTACATTGTTTGTGTTCAAAGTGTATAAGGGGCCGTCGACAAAAAAAGCTGACGCACAAGAAACGTAATTCCTTCGTTTTACTTGAAACCCCCTCCCTCCCCCCTCAAAACGAATGTTCTTATGCGAAATCAATTTCGTGTTATGATGCCGTTTCTTACAAACCCACATGCAGCTCTCCGATCCGCACGCCCATGAAAAAATACCGGAAGGGCACATTAATTAATAAACCTCCTCTTTACGCATTTCACTTTTTAAGACAGAACATTTTAATGTATTTCGCATGTAGGAAAATGTTTCACATACATGTTTCACGTTAAAAAAGCATAAAGTTTTTATTTCACATTCATAATTTTCATTGTCTTTTCTGTCTCCTTATTTTATGGTTATTCTGTTCTCGATGAACGCGAAGGTAGTTTTGCGTTCTTGCTGCAAAGTCGCACTTCGAAAACAATAGTAAATCCTTATGCGATTTTGACGCACACAAAACAAAATGAGCTTTTACCCCCCCCCCCCAAACGAAAGAATTACGTTTGTCTTGCGTCAGCTTTTATTATCGACGGCCCCTAACATGTGTAATATGTAATTTGATTGGAAATGTTAAACTCAATTAGCTGTTCTGTTTTGTGTAAAATACAGTTGAAGTCATGTTGAAATGTCCAGTTTTCAACTTGTCAATACAGCCAATATCAGTGTGCCCTTTAACAAATGTGTCTTTCTGAAAACTTTCCGTCAATTTGGCAAATAGTGGAAAATTCTTTGTGTCAGCCCTACATGTATATCTTTACATAAGAGCAAAAATTTTGCTTGCGTCACAGGCAATTTGTTTGCATCATGGCGTGTCATATTGGCTTAGAGGGCACACTGGCCCATATATTGTCACAAGGCAATATTAGCCTAGATGATAACATTGCATTTTATACACCACACATGAGGCTGGTACAATGTACTTCAATTTACAGTTCTCAAGGTGAAGAGCAGTAAATACTGAATGTATCATTTTGTAGAATGACAATATTATCAAAACTTTTTGCAATTGTCCCTTTCACTTAAAATCTTTATGTTTGTCTACTTTTTATTACTCAAATAAAATTTTTCTCTCCATTTACTTCAACTGCTTGAGACAGTACATTATAACTCCTTGTTTTCGGGCCAGGCCTTGAACAAAAATAAACTTCTTTCATCACATGTATTAATTTTGAAGAATCAAATAACGACAGTAGTCTAGGTAGAAAGTGTGAGCAGTGTTCACTGTGTACATGTATGTGTTCTATCACAATAGCCTACTTGCAATGAGTAACTTAGTTCACAGACGGCCTTCCCAGACTCCTTTGTTCTGTGAAGGCCCATTGTTTCTTTGTAGAGGCCACTGTAATTCTATAGCATACACACTTCTGATTGTCACAAAGCTAGTAGACTGATTTATGTATAGGCTGTTTGCTGTGTTTCTTTTAAAAACCTTGAACACAAGAAAGAAGGCTTGATACACTTGTAGTGGCTGATGAGCTACTTCATAGGTTGTGATCTCATGGTTTTATCATTTCCGTGTCAAAATTTCACAAAGTTCACTTTTTTCATTACTATCGTATCAAGGTGAGCACATGTCATTTAGAACTGGTGTTTCTACAAATTGTGCCAGCTGCAGAGTCAACATTGAAGACTTGGACATGTATAATTATTTCCAATGTAATTTGCACAGAAATTGATGAGATCATTAACTTAACATCTGTTCAGATTCCAAATTTCTCCTTAAAAATCACAAACAAAGGTAACAGTCAGGCTTGAGCTTCTAGCTGACCTACATGTATTTTGTAGTCTATCTGGCTGTCAAAATGGAGCACCAGAACAGAAATCAGGTCTGTGTGTTTGGTTGTTGTAATAAAAAAATAAATTACCACTACCAATATGAGAACCATATAATCCACAAGATTTTTAGAGGTAAACATAGATACATTCATGACTGTTTAAGAAAAAGACAGGAAAACTGTCAGTTTCAGAAAAGTGCAGTGGGCTCTAACCCTTGCCTCAGGTTTCTTGCATTGAGGATCCGGACCAAGCACAAAATCATTTGATCCCCTTGCCATACCGTACGGTTATTGCTTATTGTTCACGGAAACATATCTAAACTTCAAATGGTTGTCATTATGCAAGTTTCCTCGCTACTTGCTCTGGTCTTATGAGTATTTTATTAATAATATACTGTATATAAATATACCAGTATAAATAATATACTGTATATAAATATACCAGTATATACATTAGCTGAACAAAGAGTAAGGGATTTATGCCGGGGAAAAAATCTTCATGGCAAAACTTAAACCCCTTAGCAGATCATTTTTCATTTTTGCTTATACCAAAAAAATTTCATCTAACTGCAGAGAAATTATTTTGATTCCCTTTATATTAAGCCATATTGTGTTTGAAAATACCGTATCACTATTTCAATCTTATGCCATGGATTCGTCGGTTGTTCCGTTTTTTCTATTCACTCATCGTGGCCATATATGACTTGAAAGTCGAAAATTATTTAGTCATGAAAATCTAAGTTGCATGTTCATCGCAAATATTTGAAAAATTTCTGTGGTCATGTTTTGGTAAGCATTTTTACATACGATGTTTTTGATTTCAAAGCATCGTATTGAAAAAAAGGCCAAAAGATGGGGCTTTCAGGGTAGAGGTCTTCTTGCTACACTGAAGTTTTCATGTGTGTACCTTGAACTGATGCAACTGGAATCAGATGTATAACATGTTAAAAGAGGAAACACTGGAAAGGTTTTGGAGAAAGTTGACACAGATATAGACCAATCCTCAAGCAATTTTCACACACAATTTCTATGAATAGATATGCCGCTGGTTGCATTGTCTGATCCAAAACAAATATAGTAAAAGTATGGACAAAGGTTAATACAAACATGTTGCCTCATTTTAAGTCATTTTCTATTTTGGACAGATACATTGTAAGCATAGCACAAATACAGATGTAAGAGTTTCATATTTCTCTGTGGTGATAAATGTTACATGTACTTGATAACCTAAGATATCACATAGCTCTATGTGTGAAACTAAAGGATATCTTTTTCTAACAAGTCAGTTTGGGTCAGTATTGTCAGCCAGTGAAGCGTTAATGGACAGGAAAATTACCAGCTCTTATCATGACAAATGGGAGTGACTAAGTCTTGTTTTTAGTTTTGGCAAACAATCACCTTCTGTTGGTTTAAAACTCTCAAAAATACAATAGTCAGCCTGGATGCTGCTGTACAATAGACAGCTGTGCCTTCTTTTGCGTGCTTGCAAAATCTTGTTTCTGATTTTGAAGTCAACTGAGGGAGTGATTTGTGCAGGTTCTATAACACTGCTGAATGCAAACACCATGACTTTACCTAAATTCTGTCATTGGCAAAATATCACTGACAGTCATAATAGCAACTTACATTTATAGAGAGAGAGAGAGTAAAAACATTCTACGAGTACAGCCAATTTTGGCATAAAGTTAACACTGAAATTATTTGCAATGTATCACTAGCCTAATTTGGCAGATTCTTTGTTAGTAATAAAAAAGTTCCTTCAAATATTACCGGCTGGCTGCAGATTCTACATTAAAGTATAAATACAAAAAAGTGCAGTCTTGACAAGATACATGTAGATGCACTGTACAGTGTGCACATAAATACGTAAAAACGTCATTTTAAATGAATTCAGCAAATCAGAACTTTGTTGTCTGTGAGCTTGAAAAATCTATCAAAGTTCTCCATAAATGTTTATTCAAATTCCTCTTAGCAAACAAAAATAAATACTGTGTGGGTAGAAAAATATTCATAATATGATAGTTTCGGATAAATTTGCCTTTTCCAAAGCCCTAACAAATAAAATTCTGTGAGTGATGTTACTTTATATCTTAACGTTAATCATACTGAACTACTATATAGAGCATGATCTTTGAACATTTCATACATATGAAATAATAATGGATTCTAGCAATATTTCAGTTTCATAAAAAATTTAATAACTTTTTTTTAGCAAAAAAAAGATCAAAATAAGTCTAAACGTTTGGTAAGGAGATTTCAGTAAAATGCTGAAACAGTCTTTGATGTTCCCTTTATTTTTTATACACATAAACATTTCATCAGTTGTAATCTGAAACACCAATATGCAAATGAGGATGCAGGGTTTCAGAAACTAACAACAATTGATATCATCATTGAAGTTTGCCTGCAATGATCAAATATGACATGACAATGCATAACATCCAGCTATGATAAAGCAACTTGCATATTTACATTAGAATTATTTTTTTTGTGTGTGAAAATGTTGATGTCATTACAGAACACTGTGGATGCACCATGGCTGATATTTGTTTCAAGCATGTAGTTGATCTCATGGGAACCAATTTGCGCATAATTAGATATGATCAATGGCTCACACTGTGCACACTGGGTGATAATGAGATAGTCATACTGTGAAATCTTTACTGGTGGTTTTGGTTTCTTTACCAGGTCAGAACCAGAGGTCAACCATCACACAAACATGCAAAGTGTTCCTGTGTACACAGTTAGTCCAGTCTAGACACTGAAATGATCTACAAAATTGTATGGATCCTATAACAGGATCATCTTTCAGACCATAAGACCTAATTAGATGCTATTCAGCGACAACAACCAACAGCTAAGAAGCTTCAAGCCTTAATTTGAATCCATTGTTTGGCGATACCACATAAATCGTTTTCTATTAGTTCAGTTTCCAAACACGTTGGACTTACAATGACAAATACATACCTACCTTATACCACGGAAGGGACTGTGCTTATACATCATGCTGTTTGGTTTGTTTTTTCTTTTCATATTCACTACAAAACACAGATGGTCAGAGATATGGCAACACACAGATTTGAATTTCATGGCGACCACTGCTACCCAGGATTTGCAAAATGCAATGTTGCACATGTGTAACTCCATCAAAACTGTGCAGATGTTGAAACCAAAGATTAATATCTACAGACTGTCCTATTTACACGCTTTTCATGGCTTAAAACACTTACATAAAAGCCTCATTAACTGTAATTTTGACAGATTTCAAAAATATTTTCATACACTAATACTACCATAGACCCTTATTTTTTCTTGAGGGTCTATGATACTGCTCTAGTTTCTTGTTCTAATCCCCACAGCAATTAGGAGTACCCCTCAGCTCACCAAACTTGGGGCCAGTGACAAATGAAACTAACTTCATGCCCGGTGTGGGGTTTTACCTCTATTTCCATCATATGCAAATTTGAACTTGCTATATATCCACGGTTCTGCCATGGAAACTCTGTCATGTATATTAAACATGATACATTATCAATGTTCTTAAACGTCTGTTATTCAAATACCTGTCAGCAGTTTTTACTCCATACAATCAATTTCATAAATTTATCAACTTCCTCTCCAAGATATTTTTGGCTTCTGAACTTCAATTTTATAGGGAAGGATTGTAGGGTTGATATCAAATGCAATTCATGGTTTTAGTTTCATTTGCTCAGTATGTTTTAATTCTCAACTGTCTATTTTGGGTGAATTTGTTATTATTGACAATCAATTGCTACCTTGAATGTATGTGTCTAAGTAACATTGCCCCTGACAAATCCACCACTATACATGTTATACAAATACTGTTGATAAGGTACACATGTACACAGGGCATACATGTATGTATTTAAATATGCTATACTCTAAATTTCACCTCAATGTCTTTGCATACCTGTCCTAACTCACCACTGAAAACAAGAGAGTTTGGCCAAACCATGGTGTTGTCAGGATGTGCACTTGAATAATTGATCAAAAGTAAATGACACCTTAATTTTACAGGTAAAACATGTAGAAAGCATTTTTATTACAGTTTTCAGTGAAAGTACTCTGGCTGTTTGGAGTTTTACTCATATTTTTTGAATCATGAGTGTCTAAAACCAGAACTCAATATTCTTTGTGTGGCTTCGGCATAAGGCTTCTAAAAATGCTTTCAGTATGTTCCACCTGAAGGCATTACATAGCTAGGATTAAACTATTAACCACCAAACCTAAACCCAACTATTCAGATTCCTTGAACTGAAAAACAACAGGATCCATTGTTCAAGAGTTTCCTTCAGGCATCTTTTCTAAGTCTCAAAAATTTTATTGATTCTTTTTTTTCTCTCTGAGATGCCTAATGATGCCCTCAACAGAACATATAAAATGCTGATTTTGATATTTTTCCAAATAAATTTCTGGGAATCTTTGGAAAAAGGCATGCCATTGTTTGTAATGTTTACAATTCAGAATGGAGAATACTACATGAAAAAACATGTAACTTTATTAATTTTTCTGGATTTCATTTTTTGTTTTGGTGATAACGTTCTTGTTGGCACATTTGAGTTCATTATGATAGAACCAAACATTGGTTCATATGAAGTTCAAGTATTACATGTGTAACAAGTTGTATCTACCTGATGCTTCATTCTACAGTCTACCTGTTACTTCTCCTTCTATATTTCCATCATATTTTGGATGAGACCAACATATTTCTTCAATAACTTCACACTTAAAAGTTTCCAATTGGTAAATAAGCAAAATTCTACTTAATTATTTTACTTGTTAAAGTTAAAATTATTATAAAAATGTTCTCTTCTACGTCTTTTAAAGTCATTCTTGTATTTTGAACACACATCCCTTGGCAAAAACGCTATTACAAAACATTAAAAGAAACAACAATCCATGGCTTACTGTGCGTGGTGTAACACTGGTAACCATGGGAACAAAACAGCTGACCCCCTGCACTAAAGACTTTTAGATTGACTCAATGAGGGCCTTTTTATAGATTTACTTTCAATACTACATGAAAGCCCATAGCATAAAAGACTAATTATTTTGACTTGCAGTTGCATAATCAGTTCACACACAGCTCTTGAATCCTAAAACCTGAGGCAAATTCTCTTTGAACACACAGTCTCCATTCTTTCTTCTGTGATTGTGTTTGATGTATTTTCCATAATTCCTTACTGATGAAAATACTAAATATTTAAACATTGCTCAACAGAAGCTGAAAAGGGTTGGTATAAATTGTACCGGATTTCCCGCATATTTATTTAAACTGTCAGCAGTCAACCCATGACTGGATGCCACTGATGTTATTGGATATATACACAAAAGCCGGTTTTTGTATTGAGTTTCCCAATCAATGAAAATCAGGAAAGTATTTGGCTTCAAGTGGTGGAATTGTCAGCTGCTGAATTCACATCGGAAATTCAACACTGCAAAGCCTATAATCTTTAGTGATTGGCATTCCTCAGCGTTGTTTTCTAACTGCAGGCCGATTGAAGCCTACAGCATGATAAGCAGGCGCACTTAGCTCTGGATACCAACATTAAGGTAGTATGCTCATGGAATGACAGATTTTAAACTTTGCTCAAAGTTCCCTTCAGAAAACTTGAAAGCATTCTTTTTAATAAAAGTCAAGAATAGTCTGGCCACTTTATTTAGTAAATAGAGAAACACAAGACCTAAAATTCACTGCAATTTAGATTAAAAATGGCTGCTGCTATCTCTATGTTATACTGTGTGGAAAAAATTTTATCTTTTATTTCAACGAAAACGGAATGGTGAAAATGTCGTTTCATCTACCAATTTCAAAATTAGTCCACACTAACAGACGACAGTGTTTTTATTGTGAAAAGCTGAGAGTCAGGACATCTTTCTTCGAGCTGCATTCTACCTTAAGAGTGTTTTTACACAGCAGGAACACCATTTGATGTATCTACCGGGTATATACCGGTAGTTCTATCAGCATTCAGTGAGTCATGGACTCTGCTTGGTATTCAGCAGAAAAAAAAGAATTTTATTTCCTGTTCAACAGCTTTTGGAATAAACAATTCAGCTCACTGCTATCGATTACAGCAAACCTAATTTCCTATATCATGCCTGCAAGGAAGACTTTTCCAAATCACAAGGTTACATGGACATGTAAGGTTTCTATGAATACCATTAACAAATACGTAGGAATTATATTTCCGTCTCTCTTTCAATTTTCAAATTACGTTTTGTCATTACTATAAATAACTTGATATATTGACTTGCAAAAATTAATGAGAAAGTAGTCTTCGTGCAAAACTGTGATGCTATTTCAACTCTCTTCCTTGTAGGAAAATTAATTTTTTCCGATTTAAAGTACCTTGATCTTGACACTAATGACAGCACTACTATACCGGTATGTATACTAAGAATATCTGTTAATGGGAAAATCTACTGTCTCTGACAATGATGTGATCATGTTTATTTCACATAGTACAAGATTTATTTTCATTCTACTGATGGGACATGATTAATCATCGGATGTCATAAATCTGCCATCACTCTGTAAAACATAAATTCTTTTGTACACATAATTTCATGTATATGCTTGACATCAGGTCATGAAAGTGTATATTTATTATCAGCTTATGAATGTAAGTAAGGTTTTATTTGATGCATTCATCATAAAGTCAACAGAAACATTAACAATTTCTGACATGATAGATGAACAAATAAAATACAGTTACACAAGATGGCAGAATTTCTCCTTTATTTTTGAACATTCATGTACAACACAGAGGAAAAATTTTGGCTTATACATCCACCAACCAATGAAATGGAAGGTGAGTCTGACACAGACTGTAACTTCTACGGGTTCTCTGGATATGCTAAATGAAAATTAATATTTGCCATTTTTCATATGATGCATAACTTTCACCGCCTTTCCTCAATAAAGGACAACACAGTATATTGTGTATGGTACTGTATCTGCATAGATGGAACATCAAGACACTTCACTGTTGCTATGGAAACTGTCACATGACTACTTCTGACCATTCAGTAGGGCTAGTTGCCATGGCACTACCTGCCATTTGAGACCATGTTATTCAACAAGTTATGGAAATACTTGCATTCTGGATAAGGAATGGAATGTATGACATAAATGCATACACGTATGCTTGAAATAGGCCTCGTACAAACAAACTTTTAATGGTTGCTTTAAGAGAAATTGGAAAAATGAAACACTGCTAAACTTATTACAAATGTGACAAAACTTATGTTTCATTTACCATTGTGGTAATTATGGTTGCATGAAAGCAAATTTGATAGATTTTGAATGAAAGTAAAATAGAAAATTCTGAAACTAGATAGAGAAAATCATCATCATTATCTTGGTTGGAAAGTAAAGCCTTGCAATATGGAAAATTTGTTTTCATTTTTGTGGAGTCAGTGATACTTCACATACCTAATTTGAAATTGAAATATATAGCATTCACAAAGACCTCATATTTTGACAGACATTGCCTCTGAGAAAACATGTTATGATCACAGCACTAAGCAATCAGACGTTCATCTGGAAAGAATTTCTAAATGAATATATGAATATAACTGTCGCTTATATTGTAAAGAATAAATATTTTCTTTCCTTTTGCCTCCTCCAGACCATATTATTTATCATATATGTATGATAACATAGGCATGAAAAGAGTCATTACATAACCTTTGAAATTTTTGTTGTGCTGCAAAGTAACTATGCAATAACATCAATATTGATCTACAAAGCTTGGAATAGGAGGAATGAAATTGTAAAAATTCTGAATCTATTTGTGCAAGTAATTGGTCTCAAAGTCTTTGGTAAATATAGAGATAAAGTTTACTTACATGATAAAATGATATTTCACAGCACAGTTGGAATTTAAATAAAAAAACGCAGCATTTCAACAATTTGAAAACACTATTGCGTCATTGAAAGTATTGTACCTTAAAAGAGATCAAGTTGTAGAGATTTTCTAATATTTACTATCATACAACCCTCCGCCTTAAATGATAAATTCAGCTCTACATTCGGCCGCTCCTTTTCTGTATCGCATGTAAATGCTCGATCTCTGGTAATAGCATAGATGATGTACGTCTGTTGTATAATCACTGTATTTCTGGTACGTTCGATGTTATTGGTGTGTCAGAAACTTGGAGAATTGATAACCCAAGTTTATTTCATATGCCAAATTATTCTCTTGAGCTTAAGTGTAGAAACACAGGTCGGGGCGGTGGAGTAGGTGCGTATGTGCACTCCTCCCTCGATTATAAATTGTTGAATTACAATGTAATGCATTCGGAATCAGTATGGCTTGAAATCTGTGGTACTAAAATCGTATCATTGTTGGTGTACTGTATCGCAAACCAGGTACTAATATTGAGGAATTTGAAAACAGCCTTTCTGATGTTCTTTGTACTGTTAAATTAGACAAAAAGTATTGTATCCTTATGGGCGATTTTAATCTCGATGTTACAAAATCAGACCACAATGTTAGAAGCTTCATATCTAGAATGCAATGTTTTCACCTTGAGCAGTTAATTTCACTACCTACTCGGCTTACAAGTACATCTAGGTCAACAATTGACCACATCTATACAAATATTAGCTCTTGTCAGATAAATGCTGGTACAATTATTGCAGATATCTCAGACCATCTCCCAGTATTCTGTATTTTTGATAATTTTCACATTCATTCACCAATTGTAAAGTCATTTTATAAGAGAGATTTCAGGCGTTATAATCGTGACAGTTTTGTTTCTGACCTACGTAATGTTGACTGGGATAGCGTTTTTAACACCAGTGATAGCAGTGTCGACATTTCTTTTGATTTGTTTAACAATCTTTTTACTCAGGTATGCGATCGCCATGCTCCCTTGAAAGTCAGAACTGTTAAAACAAAAAAGAAAAATAATCCTTGGATCACTAAGGCTATAAAGAAATCTATTAACACCAAGCGTAAATTGTACGCCCAAGTTATCTCCAGTCACCATGATCCCAGGGCAGTTTCTCGTTTTAAATCGTACAGAAATATTCTCACAAGCGTTTTAAGGAATGCAAAAAAGAATTACTATGCTAATTTATTCAGCGTAAATAATGGTAACAATATGTGGAGTGTTGTTAATGAATTGCTTGGTAAGAAAACCAGCCCTGATAAAATACCAGACCGCCTACAGGTTGAGGCAAATGGTGTTGAACACATTTTGACTGACCCAGCTGATATTGTACGGGGTTTTAACCACTTTTTTGTAAATGTTGTGTGAAAATTTGGCAAAAAATATTCCACATTCTGCAAACGATTTTAGGAATTACCTTAGTCAAACTTAGACAAACCCATTTTTCTCCAACCAGTAACACAGTATGAGGTTCACCAACTTTTAGTAAATTTAGATGGCAAAAAAGCGAGTGGATGGGACAATTTGCCCCCGAGACTTCTCATTGATGCAGCCATTGTCATTTCAAAACCTCTGGCCCATATTATAAATGATTCCTTTTCAACAGGTGTGTTCCCCACCGCTTTGAAAATTGCCAAAGTTACGCCCATCTTTAAAAGGGAGAACGAGAACTTGTTGGGAATTACAGACCAGTGTCTATTCTATCATTGTTCAGTAAAGTCATCGAAAAAGTAGTTAACAAGCAGCTTACCTCATACCTTAATAAGTTTAACATACTGTACAAACATCAGTATGGTTTTAGAAAGAAGCACAGCACAAAGTTATCTTTGATTAACTTAGTAAATTATTTGTTGCATGAAATTGACGAAGGAAATTCTACTTTAGGGGTATTTATCGACTTTAGTAAAGCTTTCGACACCATAAACCATGACATTTTGTTGTCAAAACTTGAGCATTATGGGTTTAGGGGCCCCTGCCTACACTGGATACAAAGTTATTTATCAAACCGTTCTCAATTTGTTCAATTAAATGACAATGTGTCAGAGAAATTTAGCATTCATCATGGTGTACCCCAAGGATCAGTGTGGGTCCGACTTTATTTTTAATATATATAAATGATCTTCCAAATGCTTGTCCTTTTTTTGATTTCCGTTTATTTGCTGATGACTCCAATCTTTTCCATACTTACTCTGGTTCAGATTTTATAGATCTTACTGCTGTATCATCTTACTTAAACGATATACAATTGTGGTGTGATTCCAACAAACTGACAATAAATAGGAGTAAGACAAATTTTATTATATTTAGAGGCCGACGTAAGAAACTGAATGTCTCGGGTTCTGTTTACATCCGTGACGAGCAAATCAGAGAGGTTGATGTTGCCCCTTTTGTGGGTATTTTGTTGGATAAGCATCTCTCTTGGTCTGAACATATTGATAAGATAAATAAGATTATTCGGAAGAAATGTGGAATTTTGTACAGACTCAGATCCATTTTACCTTTACACATTTTGTTACTTTTGTACAATGCATTTATACTTCCCCACATCAGCTACGGCCTAGAAGTCTGGGGAAGTACGTACTCTACACGCTTAAACTGTATCTTAGCAGCCCAGAAAATGATTGTTCGCACGATGATGTTCAAATCAACCACAGACCACTCAGCTCCTTGTTTCACTCAACTTAATATTCTTGATGTTTTTAAACTCCATAAATTCCTTCTAGGTACCTTCGTGTACAGCTTGATTCACAAGCATTCACCACATATATTATCAGATTACTTCAGTGTCAGTTGCCATGACTATAATACTAGAAATTGTCAACTTCAAAACCTACGTCCATATCATGCAATGACAAATTCAGGCCAGTTTGCTGTTTCTTTTTCTGGAGCAAGAGTTTGGAATGACATACCTTTCCATATAAGTCCACAAACTCTCTCCATAACTTCAAACACACTTTTAGACAATATTTGATCAATCAGTAACAGATTTCACTTTTGCCATGTAGTAATTTAGTGATCTTCTACGATATTGTAATTATTTCAGCACTTTTCTTTTATTTACTTAAAGAACTATTTGTTATTGTTATCATGAGCCCCCTTTGCTAACTGTTTTTTTCAGACAAGCTACCATGACGGGGTTTGGGCTAGACTAGCTGTAAGCTATTTCCCGACTCCCCATTTACCCTCTACATTGTTATTTTCTCCCTCTCGAGTTCATGTGTCATGTAATTGACTTTTTCAAATCGGGTAAATAACACAATTATTATTATTATTATTATTATTATTATTATTATTATAAAATAATGAACACTTTGCGTTTACATCCTGCTATGCATTTCAAAGACAGATTTCACGAAAATTGAGTTAGCAGAAGTTGAAAAAGTGTACATGTACATACAGGTTTTACAAGAAGTGATGTACCGGTATATCAACTGCAACAGTCTTTGCTTTTTCACTGAATTTTATTCAATTCTACAGTGGTACATGTATTTGGTGAGGAATTTTGAGCATGGCCTTTCCAGAGACAGGATCTCTGCTTCAGCAAAAATTGCTTCATTTCTGCTTCAAGACATCTTGTCAGGCAGAAAATGTATTTATGTACCGGATGTATTGATAATTGCAAACACATGGCAGACATGCATAAATATTATAAAGTACATGAACGTGTGGGTACAAATTGTTATGAGTTTTAGTCCGTGGGCTGGAGGGGCCCACCGTGCACCCCCCCCCACATCCCTACTTCTTGGGTATTTTTTTGTTCTTTAGGACCTGCTGAACAAGAAAAAAGATGTTAACATTGGATATTTTGGGATGCACTACCTATCTGGGCTGGTTTTTGATTTGCATGTACCGCAAAAAATGGCGAAAAATGGGTAGGGGTAAGGGGTACTATATCCTCCCCTACATTGAGTAAACTAGCATGAAATAGCACAAACTATACATTTTTGGAAAGCTGAGATTCTGCTCTTTATGAGAAACACCAACTTTAGCAAAATTAATTTGTGTACACAGAATAGGACGACTTTAGAATGAATTTTTTTGACAATTTTGAAATTTTTACCCAAAATACGATGTAACAATTGTGATTTACTTGTTATTAAGCAAAATTTTGACAGCTTTTTGTGTTTGAATAATTTATTCCCACATATTAAACAAGAAAAAAGTGTTAACATTAGATATTTAACTATACACTACTTCTCTTGAGTCAATTTTGAATTGCGTGTATCTGTATGGGGTGTGCAAAAGCTAGGGGTAGGGGTACAACATTCTTTCCTTGATGAAGTAAACTGGCTTGAAATGCCATATACCTTATAGTTTTAGAAAGCTTAGATACTGGTCTTTCTAAATGCATAAAGTTTTAGTGAAAAAATATGACGTCATAGAATTGGATAACTTTAAATCGATTTTCTCTGGTAATTCAGTATTTTTAACCGGAAGAAAATACGATAACTATTGTTTCCTCCTTATGAAGCAAATCAAACACATTTATGGATGTTATTTACTAATTGCAATGTGCTGAAGTTGAAAATAAATGTCAAAATTGGGTATTTACCATGCATTATTGTCTCCAGTCACTAAAATAGCAAGTTTTGCTACATTGGTATATCGTGAATGGGCATTTTATTGTTATGCAATCAACTAAAGCACAGCCTTAAAAAGAAGACTCGAAAACGTGCACACATAGTCATATTGCCATTTTCTCCTTCAAGTAAATAGATTATTGACGACTGTCTATTGTTATAATTTTATTTTTTCTATAAAATAATTTTGTTTAAGGCGTATTTGGAAAATTGTCTATGCCTCCTTGTCTTACTTTACATACAGCAAGCATTACTAACAATCTATTAGGCCGAGGCTAGAGGGGCGTCTACGTGCACCTCCCCCCTCACCCCACAGGATAACAAACCTGTAATTTTCAGAAGCCTTGGGATCCCTAGAATAAGAAATGGGATTTTAACAGACAAAATATAGGGACTCAATAGCTGTTACGGTCATGTTTTGAAGGGTACCACAAAATCACGATTTTGTGACCCACGTGGATTTTTGTCAAACCTGTCTTCTTGTATGTGATCTGCTGAGCTTACTGTTTACATGACCTAGGTTATTGGGTATCATTAGAAAGGTGATTTATTCTTCTTGAAAATGGTATATAGCAATATGCAATATCTTCTATAGTTTTCATGAAATAGGGCCATAATTTACCCCATACCCCAAAGTTTTATGTCACAAATTACTGTCAAAACTAATCTAAATCCACCAATTATTTACCTATACATAATACAAAAGGCAATACTGTGTATTAACTTTGTGTTATTTGCTACAGGTACATGTTAGAAACTTGGAATAAACTTTTAACAGAAAAAATATTGGGATCCTGTAGCTGTAACAGTCATATTTTGAAAGGTACCGAAAAATCACAGTATTACTGACTCGCATTCGTTTTCGTTAAACCTGTCTTCTTGTAAGTCTTCTGCTGAGCTTATTTTGAACATAACGAGACCAAGGGATACCATTAGAAAGTTAATTTACTCTTCTTGAAAATGATATGTTGCAATATGCAATATCTTCTATAGTTTTCATGAAATAAGATCAAAACTTACCCCATACTCCAACGTTTTATGTCGCAAATTACCATCAAAACTAATCTCAATTCTACCAATTATTTTCCTAGACACATTACAAAAGGCAATTCTTGTATAAAATATATTTTATTTGGTACAGGGACATGTCAAAAATATGAGTTAGACTTTAAAGAGACAAAATATTGGTATTGAATGACTGTTACTGGCATGTTTTGAAGGGTACCGTAAAGTCAGAGTATTACCGACTCGCATATGTTTTTGTTAAATGTCGTCTTGTAAGTTTTCTGCTGAGCTTACTTTTTACCATAGCCTAAATAATGGGCCGCCATTGGAAAGACAATTTATTTGGCTTTAAAATGACATATTGTAATATGCAATATCTTCTATAGTTTTCATGAAATAGGACCAAACCTTACCCCATACCCCAAAGTTTTATGTCACAAATTACTGTCAAAACTAGCATTTAATTACGATAAATTCTATAAAAAAGACAAACTTTGTATGAAACCTATTTTATTTGTTACAGAGACATTTCCAACTATGTAAGATACCATTAACAGGATAATTAGTATGATTTAATAGCTGTGTTAGCATCATGGTTTGAAGGAAAGCAGGATATATGTTGCTGAAACCCGTGAAATTTTATTAAACAAGTTTCCATGAAATTTATCTGCCAACCTTTATTTTATCCGTAACGCAGATTATAGGGTATCATTACAAAGCTTTTATCACTCTTTATTATAGCTTATGATAAAGTGCATTAGCATCTGAAGTTGTAATGAAATGGCAAAAAACTTACCCCATCCCTTAGTTTTATTTGCAAACTACATCTGTTCGAAAACTTTGCAGTTTGCGAATTTGGGATATGGGGTAAGTCTGGTCCTATTTCATGAAAACTATTAAAGATATTTCATATTACAATATGTCACTTTAAGGCAAAATAAATTTTCTTTCCAATGATAGCCTATAAGATAGGTTAGAGTAAAAAGTAAGCTCAGCAGATGACTTACAAGATGACACATTTAACAAAAACACATACGAGTGGGCAAGACTGAGACTTTACAGTACCCTTCAAAACATGACAGCAACAACCATTCATTCCCAATATTTTGTCTGTTAAAAGTCTATCTAATATTTGTAACATGTCTCTGTAGCAAATAAAACAGATTTCATACAAATCATTGCCTTTTGTAGTATGTCTAGGTAAAAGTTTGGTAGAATTTGAGATTAGTAGTGATAGTAATTTGCAATATAAACTTAGGGGTGTTGGGTAAGTTTTGGTCTTATTTCCTGAATACTTAAGAAGATATTATATATTACAATATGTCATATCAAAGAAGAAAAAATTACCTTTCTAACGATAACTCAATAGCCAGGTTATGTTAAAAAATTGGCTCAGCAGATGACTTATAATAAGACAGGTTTAACCAAACGTATGCGAGTTGGCAATACTGTGAGTTTGTGGTACCCTTCAAAATATGACTGTTACAGCTACAGCATCACAATATTTTTTCTGTTAAAAGTTCGTTTCAAGTTTCTAACATGAACCTAAAGCAAATATACTAAATTTAATACAAATCATTGCCCTTTATTATGTCCCGTTCAATAGTTGTCAGAATTTGAGATTAGTTTTGACGGTAATTTGGAATATAAAACTTTGGGGTATGGGGTAAGGTTTGGTCCTATTTCATGAAAACTATAGAAGATATTGCATATTGCAATATATTATTTTAAAGGAGAGTAAATTACCTTTCTAATGATGCCCAACTTGCTACATTATGTTAAAAAAGTAAGCTCAGTAGAAGACTTACAAGAGGACAGCTTTAACAAAAATGTATGCGAGTTGGCAGTACTGTGATTTTGCATACCATTCAAAATATGACTGTTACAGCTAGAGCATCTGGATATTTTTCTGTTAAAAGTTTATTTCAAGTTACTAACATTTACCTGTATCAAATAAAACAAATTTGATACAAAGCATTGCCCTTTGTATAATGTCTAGGTAAATAATTGGTAGAATTTAAGAATAGTTTTGACAGTAATTTGTGACATAAAACTTTGGGGTATGGGGTAAGATTTGTCCTATTTCATAATAACTATAGAAGATATTGCATATTACAATATGTCATTTTAAAGCCAAATACATTGTCTTTCCAATGGCAGCACATAATCTAGCCTATGGTAAAAAGTAAGCTCAGCAGAAAACTAACAAGACGACACATTTAACAAAAACATATGCGAGTCGGTAATACTCTGACTTTCACGGTACCCTTCAAAACATGCCAGTAACAGTCATTCAGTACCAATATTTTGTCTCTTAAAGTCTAACTTATATTTTTGACATGTCCCTGTACCAAATAAAATATATTTTAAACAAAGAATTGCCTTTTGTAATGTGTCTAGGAAAATAATTGGTAGAATTTGAGATTAGTTTTGATGGTAATTTGCGACATAAAACGTTGGAGTATGGGGTAAGTTTGATCTTATTTAATGAAAACTATAGAAGATATTGCATATTGCAACATATCATTTCAAGAAGAGTAAATTAACTTTCTAATGGTACCCCATTGGTCTCGTTATGTTCAAAATAAGCTCAGCAGAAGACTTACAAGAAGACAGGTTTAACAAAACGAATGCGAGTCAGTAATACTGTGATTTTTCGGTACCCTTCAAAATATGACTGTTACAGCTACAGGATCCCAATATTTTTTCTGTTAAAAGTTTATTCCAAGTTTCTAACATGTACCTGTAGCAAATAACACAAAGTTAATACACAGTATTGCCTTTTGTATTATGTATAGGTAAATAATTGGTGGAATTTAGATTAGTTTTGACAGTAATTTGTGACATAAACTTTGGGGTATGGGGTAAATTATGGCCCTATTTCATGAAAACTATAGAAGATATTGCATATTGCTATATACCATTTTCAAGAAGAATAAATCACCTTTCTAATGATACCCAATAACCTAGGTCATGTAAACAGTAAGCTCAGCAGATCACGTACAAGAAGACAGGTTTGACAAAAATCCACGTGGGTCACAAAATCGTGATTTTGTGGTACCCTTCAAAACATGACCGTAACAGCTATTGAGTCCCTATATTTTGTCTGTTAAAATCCCATTTCTTATTCTAGGGATCCCAAGGCTTCTGAAAATTACAGGTTTGTTATCCTGTGGGGTGAGGGGGGAGGTGCACGTAGACGCCCCTCTAGCCTCGGCCTATAGATTGTTAGTAATGCTTGCTGTATGTAAAGTAAGACAAGGAGGCATAGACAATTTCCAAATACGCCTTAAACAAAATTATTTTATAGAAAAAATTTTAAAAATTAAATTATAACAATAGACAGTCGTCAATAATCTATTTACTTGAAGGAGAAAATGGCAATATGACTATGTGTGCACGTTTTCGAGTCTTCTTTTTAAGGCTGTGCTTTAGTTGATTGCATAACAATAAATGCCCATTCACGATATACCAATGTAGCAAAACTTGCTATTTTAGTGACTGGAGACAATAATGCATGGTAAATACCCAATTTTGACATTTATTTTCAACTTCAGCACATTGCAATTAGTAAATAACATCCATAAATGTGTTTGATTTGCTTCATAAGGAGGAAACATAGTTATCGTATTTTCTTCCGGTTAAAAATACTGAATTACCAGAAAAAATCGATTTAAAGTTATCCAATTCTATGACGTCATATTTTTCACTAAAACTTTATGCATTTTAGAAAGACCAGTATCTAAGCTTTCTAAAACTATAAGGTATATGGCATTTCAAGCCAGTTTACTTCATCAAGGAAAGAATGTTGTACCCCTACCCCTAGCTTTTGCACACCCCATACAGATACACGCAATTCAAAATTGACTCAAGAGAAGTAGTGTATAGTTAAATATCAAATATTAACACTTTTTTTTCTTGTTTAATATGTGGGAATAAATAATTCAAACACAAAAAGCTGTCAAAATTTTGCTTAATAACAAGTAAATCACAATTGTTACATCGTATTTTGGGTAAAAAATTTCAAAATTGTCAAAAAAAATTCATTTTAAAGTCGTCCTATTCTATGTACACAAATTAATTTTGCTGAAGTTGGTGTTTCTCATAAAAGCAGAATCTCAGCTTTCCAAAAATGTATAGTTTGTGCTATTTCATGCTATTTTACTCAATGTAGGGGAGGATATAGTACCCCTTACCCCTACCCATTTTTCACCATTTTTTGCGGTACATGCAAATCAAAAACCAGCCCAGATAGGTAGTGCATCCCAAAATATCCAATGTTAACATCTTTTTTCTTGTTCAGCAGGTCCTAAGAACAAAAAAATACCCAAGAAGTAGGGATGTGGGGGGGGTGCACGGTGGGCCCTTCCAGCCCACGGACTATTATGCCACATTATGAACGCTATGAATAATGAGATCAGTATAAATCTATTCTTTTCTAGGGATGTGCAACTGTGACCTACATGTAACTCAATGCCAGAACTGTTCATAATTAAACGTGTACCACTACTTAATTTACTGATTGACACCATATCTCAGGGGAGCAGTTCCCTGTGTGCACGCATTACATGTATTCTATTCATAAAACTTTTAAAATTTGGAATGATAAAATTGTTTTAGGCTTAAAACTACTGTACACTGTTTTTTGTCAAGTAACATTCAGAGAAGACCAGTATTTACAGGTGTACATGTATGTACATAAAATAAATTGTGAGAATTCCAGCTCTACAAATTTGGACAAGTGAAGGTATCATTCATAAAACAATGAAATGCAATGGTTTGAAGAAATATCCAATTTAAAGATGAAAAATCTTTAACATTGACCTGTATGTGAGAGCTTGACGAAGTTGATAGACCGTTTACTGGTTGATAATAAAGATGTATAGCTGTATGGGAGTCAATGCTCATTTAAACAGATAAAAAATATCAATTCTGCATTCCATTTCTATATGAAGAAAATGTTATCCAGAACTACCGATAGTTTTTGGGGTTGTCAAATCCTGACTACTCAAGGAATAGTCTGAAAACTTTTGGTGTTCTCAAATGTATCTTTTTGTTGGCAGTTTCATGCATGTTTTGGATATATCTTCCTTGTGATTGGTCACTCAAGTTCCTTTTCACAGCTGATTGGTTGGTTCGTGAATAATCACACAGGGCCAACACAAGGCATGTACAGATGGACTAAAAACATATGAACAAATGGCTGTGCTATTTTTCTCATCACTGAAAGATATTCATCAGCAATCACAAAATAAAGCTTACATTGAAATACCTTGAGACTAAGCAGCATGATGCATTTAAATAATCTCAGAACATTCATCATCCCGGAATTGCAATAGTACTGTTTGAATTTCCCAAGTCACTTCTAAATTTAGTTTTCCCATATAATGCCGGAACAATTGTCATTCTGTAGCTATCGTTTTCCTAGCTTCCTACGATAGTAAACATAAGCTTTCCTGATGGAACGGAAATCCCACTGTTCATGTACATCCAGATGAACATGGAAATATATTCCCAGTGGATGTACATCTTGCTCCATGCTGATTGCAGCCAATATCCTGGATATACAACACCGGATCAGTTCTTGACAAGATTCAGTAGAAATGCTGAGGAATGTGTAGCATTACAGCCCTGGGTTAATCAGATGGTGGTTTTGCACAGATGTACAAGAACATGCAGACATTTCTGTCTCCAGTGAATTCAAAGCACAGCTGACTCAATACCAGATTGAAGCAAGATATTCCTAAGTGTGCATTTTACAGGGTTCCTAGCCAGAACGTTAAATCTTTTACTGTCCCCTGATAATGCTGACACATCTAACTTTGAACGCTAACAACTGTTCTGTATATCTATGATTAATATTTGATGTCAATTACCAGCATTGCAGCTCTTCCATTTTTAGTATGCATGGATTACAGTGTGCTATAATCTGCCTAACACACTCACTGTGTACGGGCTCACCATAAATATGCCAGTCACATCCTATACGGGGCAAACTTTTGAAAGTACATGTAGGTCACTGCCTGAACCAGCGATGGCCTCAACTAAATTTAGTTCAACCTGGGCTAGGTTTAATCAGTGCGACCAGTTTTATATTCAGTCTATTGCTGTACTTATCATAGACAAGATAAATAGAACTCAAATGGTGCTAATTATCGTCTGGATGAACAAAAGTGCAGGTATGGTCAAACGATGTTTGGAATGCCACGCAAATATAAGACACATCAACTCTTGCATTGAAATCCAAAAATACCCTATTAGCTTGTGCATGCTAACCAGTAGCGTCACAAAGTTTTATGGGCCATCAGTGGGTGAAAAGTTATTCTGGCAAACACAGTCACCTGTGAAGTTTCCTCTTACATGTATGGTATTGCTGGCCATGTGTTGAGCTGTGCCAGGCAGTGTGACCTCTGTCATGTACCAGTATGTATGTGATTGTACATGTATCTACCATACATTTCTCAATAGAATACAAAACTGGCTGAGTACTGGAATTCAAATCTAGGCCTCTACATATCAGAGATTCATACCACATACTGGGCCATTCACTGTACCAAAAGGCGGGTCACTACACAAATGTTGATCCTACCCCAAAAGTTATTGGACATTTACCAGTTCTCATGGCAACAAAAATATTCCAATTTTGTTGACAATTCTGACAGAGAATACAAACACACAGATGTAGATGTTTGCATGTTATTGCAATAACTCTAACAGATGGGTATTTACTCTGGATAAAGAAATACATTTGTAAATTGCATGTTACATTTCATACGTCCTGGTCTCTATGATTAGCTTTCACAGCGAATCAAATGGGAAAAAGTATTTTTCTGCCAGTACAGTACTGTAACTGTACTGCATTTGGATGAGTTTTTAACTATTTTTGTTTTGTATGTCAATTGCAAGTTCTTGTCCTTCTTCCCAAACATATTGAAATACTCATTGTTTAGCTTGTCAACACAGCATCTCTATACGTGTAAAATGCATTGTTATTGTTTGCATTTCAATTCTAGTCTGAACCAGAATTTACTTGTCAACAATAACAATGCACTTTACACATGTACAGGCTGAATACTGTGTATCTCAACTTGCTCTGGGGAGCAGAACAAGAAACTTTAGTTGGCGTTAAACATTAAATATCATTAAAAAGTCATCAATTGTTACAGCAACTGGTCCTTTGAAAGACCTGTACAAGTGTTCAGTATCTACATTGTATATTTACGGGAAGAGCTAAGAAATGCTGTGTGCATGATGTCATTTGACATTCTTACCTTGCTAAACCAGGGTTCATACACTTCAAGTAATCAAAATTCCAGGACTTTCCAGGAGTTTTTTTGCCATTTTCCAGGAGTATTTGTGGTTGAAAAATACCATTTTCCAGGAGTGTTTGCACGATAAAGCTTGCAATTTTAATAAGAATCATACATACACTAATGTTTCTAATTTTTTCATTGTCCACAAAACTTCAGCCCATAAGACATCATTTTGCTGACAAATGCAGTCAATGACGAGTTGACAGGTTTTGACGGTGACGACATCTTGAATAACATCGCTGACGATTGAGACAGTTGCGAGTTGCGAGTGTGGTGTCAAGACAGATAAACTCAGGGAAAGCTTAGAATTAGTCGATGACTTTACATTTGATGAAGATCGGGCAAAGAAATCATTAATTTTTTATTTACTTGCTCCTGTTTTTTTCCTACCAGAGCTCGATGTTTTGCTCCTTTAGCTATAGCGTGGCTTTTCATAGCCCCGCGTATGATGCTATGTGCTCCCTGCATTAGGCCAAAAAAAAAATTGTGCTGTTCCGATTACATGGTTTTCAAAAATAGGGTAGGTAGGTAGGGAATTTTTTTTTTTTTCATTTTTTTTTTATTTCTCAATGTGCATTTTGTATGCTTTCAAACAAACTACCAGTGAACAATTTCCTCATGAAATGCACTCAAATTGAATACCAATTTATTAAAATAAAATATTCATCAGTAGAATTGAAGTGTGTGGTTTATTAGACTGCCACGGAAATTGATATGGCTAAATTACAATTCTTTGACAGGAAAGTGAACTGTTTATCCACAGGTAAGTCTGACTTGTAAGAACTGACACAACACAATATTTACTGTCATCAATGCAGTGTTTCATCTAGGATACTATACCAGGGGGGATTGGTCCCCTCTCCTGGAATTTTTGAGGGGGATTTTAAAATTTTGGGGGGATTTAACTGAAACATTTAAGGACATCTTATGTAAGTTTTAATGTTGCAGTGATGTCACTTGTGATATACATACTACAAGCCATAATCACTTGCTTACACAATCCAAGCTGCTGGCTCCAAACACCATCCTCTATAAGATTTTTTCAAAAGTCAACAAATTTGGGTGTCACTGTTGTGAATGTATAGGGCTTCCAAGAGTGGCGGACGGCTCATTTATTTCATAAGCTTTAATATCCCTAAAAATTGTAGCATATTCCCTCATGCTTAAATATTCTGTATGTTTGTTTGCACATGTTCTGTAAGTTTGCTTTCATAGGGCTTAATGTACATTCAAATCACAAAATTAACAACAGCCAGCCATTCCCATTGTACCTTCAAGGGATTTTTTTATTTTTTACTGAACTGTCTGCACTACACAAGCCAAGAAAAAAATCTATTGTAGTTATAAAAGAATGTTTTGTAGCTTCTGAAAAAATAATGTGCTTGTTTGTCACGTTTTTACTGTGCGTATATCATCCCTCACTACTGTAAGTTTGGATCAACATTGCCCTTGGCAAACCAGTGGGCTGTGTTTTGTAGTGACCTAGCTGGTCTTGTAGTTTTGTGCGCAGACTCAGTAGAGCTAAAACGAACAACTTAGAGGGTCAGATCCCTTGTTTTGAATTGAATGCGGAGTTGAGTTTTTCTCGATGTCAGATTTGCTCCAGTTGCTTTTTTTCAGTCATTTTAGAATGGGGAAAATAACAAACAGAAAGGTTGGTTGTCACCGACAGTTAATTTTAGGGTTTATTTGCTCTGAAAAATGAGTCAGTGTCTGTTCACTGAATTCAAAAACCGGGCCCATGTGCCCATTGACACCACAGCTTGCTTCAATGCTTGTGCAGTCTGCACTGAGCACGTTTCTGTACCAGTAAAGTCCAATATTAAGTCCAATTTTTCGTGTCAATTTTGCTATCAGAATTATTTTCAGTGTTATGGACATTCATATGATGCACAAAACCTTCAGTTTGTCTCCTTTTCTCGATCGTGCAGAGATGATGTGACACAGAAACCTTATCGGGCTAGGGCAATGAACTTTTGTGAACGTAACTCTCAACTGGCTGATAGGCTTTCATATGCAAAATCAGCGTACGGAAATTTACGCGTGGTATTGTTTCAAAAGCATTTTATTGAAGTAGATCAAAAAGTATCAAAATCGAACTAAAATTAGTTTCATGCGTTTCACGTTTTTTCATATCATTATTTTACTTCCGGGTTTACGAAGCTCTAAAAAAGTCTAGGGTCGGGGGGATAAAATTAGAGGTAGGTCGGGTAATCGGAACAGCACATATTTTTTATTTTGGCCTTATAGAGCCTCCCACTACGGCCCTGCTAAGGTCCGTAGACATGTGATCCCAATTTGGACCGCACACGAAAAACTACTTTTCTAACTACTTTCGGCCGAAATCAACTCGATTCCGATCTATGCCTACCAGAATGACTCAACCGCTCACAGACTGCAAAAAAGAACTGTTCGCATGACATCCAAAACCATTAGTTCGCTGGTGATGCAGGGTGAGGGGCACAAAGGCCAGCAATATCTCCCATGAATGTACCGAATGGCGAGCCACGGGAACACGGAGCATCATTCATACGCAGTGCTAGGCTTTTCGATACATCGAAAGTCTCACAAAGTTTGCATCTTGCCGCGAATTTATCTTGCGCCCGCTCAAGCCATCCTATGTACTCGGGCTGTTTCAACCACGGTCCCTCACGGTCCCTCCACAAAAGGCATTGCTGTGACTGATGACCCGAACAAGCTTTAAATTTCAACACGGTCCCTCCACAACCTACTCTTGCATACTTCGCTGTCGCTGTACGTGCGTGCAAAACCGTGGATAATGGAATACACAACATGGTCTCGCCCACGCTAGTACAAGGTTACCCCTTTACGACATTATAAGAAACACTACTACGCTTTCCAAATTT
The DNA here is from genome assembly GCF_041260155.1 of Ptychodera flava. Lineage (NCBI taxonomy): Eukaryota > Metazoa > Hemichordata > Enteropneusta > Ptychoderidae > Ptychodera > Ptychodera flava. Next base: position 44,293,427 of record NC_091936.1, read on the forward strand.
TGTCTCGGGAGGGCTCCCCACCTGTCGCAAAACATCTTTTCGCATTTTTGCAATTTTGACGTTCGACAATTATACTGTTTGACGTTCGCCCTTACGATCAGGCCGTTCTCGACCGTGTGCAATAGTAACTAGCGAATTTCCAGGAGTTTTCCAGGAGTAACTTTTGATTTTCCAGGAGTTTCCAGGACTTTCCAGGAGTGGTTTTAAATTCCAGGACTTTCCAGGACTTTCCAGGAGCGTACGAACCCTGTAAACGCGTGTTTATTATTGATGTAAATTGAAAGGGACAGTAGCTGTAACTTTTGATTATTTCTAAGGGTACTTAAGGGATAATCCACATCAGTTGTCTAGTCAGTTTGTATCACAGAAACATGGCACTTTGTGAATACACAGTGCAGAGGTAAAAATGACTAGGAGTGTATCACAGTTCAATGTTATGTGGGGAATGTTTCTATTTAATAATTATGAAAGTAAAGCCCCCTAGACAGGCACATGATAAATTACTGTTGTTCAACTGGGCCCAGTATTTGTGATGTGTGAGGAAGACATGGAAAGGTATCACTTTGTATGCAGAGTGAATTCAAAATGGATCTGAATGCAATTACTCACTCAGAGCTGATGAAAATTGTACTCTTAGACAGCTAATCTGATGGATTTGTAAACGTAGGATTGGCATACTGTATGTCAGTATGTACAGTATTAACTTTGTTGAGAAGTAGAGAGCAAACAGCACTTGAGGGAAAAATGTAACGAAAATGACAATTAACATGACCAGATTGATATACACATGTTTGGAAATGTGAAATGCGATGACATAAATGAGAAATATAACATGTGAAATAAAATTATTAAAGTACTCACTTTTGCACCATGATACTGGCCTGTTTACAGTCCTTGCTGGTTAGCGGTCTCCTATCGATGGGGCACATTTTCTTGAGCCTGAGAACACTTTTCAAGCACTTTGCGCAGTAGGTGTGTCCGCATATCGTGTCCATGGGATTAACTAGTGGCTGCAAACACACCTGACATACAAGTTCCTCATCAACTGCTTCATAGTAATCAAATAAGTGATTTGTTCCCATTTCGTGCAGTTGTCCACACACTGCACAAAGGAGCACTTGCTTCTTCCGACTTCTTGCGCTCATCTTACAACACTCCTCCTGCGATGTCTTCTGTCTCTCTGTGAAATTTGTTTCGCTCAGCTGCTCTGTGTCAGTTTCTTATTGCCGTGGTGACACATCTGATTTTGAGCTGGCTTTTAAAGTCATTGAATCGAGCATCATCCTGTTGTCATAGAAACCAGTTGTTTACATCCATTTTCTCTGCTCTCCATGAGAATGTCAAATTGCCGTGAAATTCTTTTAAGGAAAGCTACAAGGAAATGAAAATTGAAGAAAGCCAAGTTACTTGAGGCAAATTTGGGACTTCTACTGTGCTTGTAAAATAAAATTTTTCAATGCCTAACTGCATACAAATGTCTCAGATGCAAATAAACAATTCTTTTGATGCAACATCCAGGAATTGAAAGGTTTGGCATTTACATGCACAGCAGGCATGACATTAAACATTTACCGGTACTTAAAGTTCATGCATACATGTTTTCTATTATATGGCTGCTGTGAGCTTTGTCAGAATGTGGGCATGAAAACTGTTCCAAGCATGTGATCAAAAGATTATCTGTAACATTACATGTACAATTATGAATAAAACATAACACGATGCATAATTAAATTAATGAATCCTTTTGCTGATTATTCTGCTACAATATTTTAGCAATTTGATTATTCAATACACATATAAATTGACATACATGTACTCTCTGACTACTGAATGGACCTATACATGACCCAATCATTGTGAATACCTGTACACTATCCAATCAACAAATATGCTTTATATGGTCATGGAATATGTATCACTGAATGTACATACATGGCTGACCAAAATTATGATGTTAAGACTGAATGAGATAATGCTTTACAAGTGTGAACTAATCACTTGTTGTCCCTATTGGATTGTTAAGTATTATGAGTGGCAATGTGGTCACAAACAGCTGTTGCTCAACCATCAATAATCACGCTACATAGAAATATTTCTGTTTCCGCTAAATGTGATCTTCACGGCCACAAAGCCCTCATAAAATACAAACACATCCTTCTGACCTTTTCTTAACATGATAATTTCCACTGCATCATATTTCAAGATACCCTACAGTACAGTCCACGCAGAACCTGTCATTGTGCTGGCATTTTGTACATGTACATCACTATGTTAGGCAGACTCTGTGATGTGGTGTACTAATACATATAGAAAAATTCTCTCACCCTGAGCATCAAAGAGATGTTAAACTGCTCTGAGACGATGACAGAAGTTTAATGTATGATAACAATATTATCATCGATAAGCATGTTGGGGTAGTGGTGGATAGTTAAATAAATATCTAGCTGGTGATGGATGGCCGAGCCACAGAGTGACTGACTAGATTTTAAAGTATATGGGCATTCATGTTTATTGAAAATTCTTGATTCCCTCTAGGACGATTTTATTTTTAGCAGAGTCTACATTTTGCATAGGAGAATATCTGATTTAAAACCAGGAAAAAAGTTCTCTATTTTCTAGTGAAATCTTGCAGACGATAGTATTGTGAAAGGAGTCCATAAAAGACAGATTTTCGATACATTACTATTTAATCAATAATTTTCTTGTGTTGATGCTGTTGCTACTTTTATCGTTGTTTACATGGTTGATTTGCAAAGATGACTTTGTGTTTCATCTTTGTGCTTTTAAATCTTTTTGTGAGTATGACTGCTACAAACAGATTTTCATGACTGAAGCCATATTTTGGCTGAAGATTTTTGAAATGTTATAAACTATATTTTTGAACAAATGGACAAAAAGGAGATGTATAGTCCATATAATCAGCGTCAATTCAAATTCAAGTACTTTCCAGGACTTTTTCAGCGATTTTCAAGGACTATTTGAGGCCAAAATACCATTTTCCAGAAATCATTTTTAAAAAAGTCATATCATTTTAAATTTCATCAACAACATTATGACTGATCATCTTGTCATTCTTGAACATTGTAGATTGATTGAATATCAATTTTCCAGAACTTTCCGGGACTCAATTTCATTTTCAAGGATTTTTCCAGGACTTTCCAGGAGGTTTCAAAATGCACAGACTTTCAAGGAGTTTCCAGGAGTATACAGACCCTGAAGTCTGTCATACTCAAACTCAGTACACTGTATATTCTGTGAACCCTTTTCTACTTTTAGAATAAATGTTCTGACAACTAAAGGCCCAGTGGATGTAACTTTCAATGATTTCGTGTTATGTCAACTATATTTAGGTCTCTTGTTCTACAACCCAAAGGACAGTGAGATTACTCAGTCGGTACATGTGTATACTGCATTGTTTTTTGTCAACAAGTGAATGTTGGTGCAGATAACAATTCAAATGCGAATTAGGACGATGCATACCATAACAGAACTTGCAATTGACGTACAAAACCAAATAGAAAAATCATCAAAAGTTGCAGCTCCAGTACTGGCATTTAAGTCTTTCCTCTTCAGTTGAAATTCTGAATCATAGATATATACTGCAGGTACAAGTTTTTAAGTTCCATTAAAGAAACTTACAATCCTTCCAGCTGTAAATTCAGATTAAAATATCCAACTATCGGCCAAACTGCTTTCTGCTACCAATGCATACATGTAGTAAATTTTGAATAGATCACAGTGGGTTCCTATAGGTTGTTAGTTGGATACCAGCAATTCTTGGAAGAAAAACAAACACAGGGTTCAAGTGAGGTAAAGCCACACATCATGACATGTTGATTATCCACACTGAGGACAAATTATTATCAAATTGATAATCTCTAAGTGAGATAGCATTGCAGACAGCAAATACATTATGGTTGACTGACAATATTATTACATCATTCTTAAACAAGTATGTAAAAAATATTCTTCTTTAATTGCTCATGAATAAATGCTGTTATTTATCCATGAATGTGGTTAAATCTCTATGAATACTGAATTAGACGTCCATGAATACTGTACAAATGTGCATGAATGCATTTAAATGTCAATAAATGCTGTTAAATGTCAATGAATGCTATTACATGCCCATGAATGAATGTTTCAATTCAATTCCACAAATATAGAAATTTGCCTTCAGGCTCATCAAATACAGATTAAAATACTGTAGTACAAATGGCAAGAGTGTTCTATCAAATGAGATACTTTTAAATGTCAAAGAACACTGTTAAACATCTGTGAATGCTATTAAATGTCCATGAAATTCTGTTAACCCTTTTGTGTACCAAAGTCAATTTAAAAAATACACCGAGTCAATTTTTTTTCAGATTTTTGCAAAAATTTTGATAAGAAACTGTAGCCAATTAAATGTGATATCCATTTGGTTCAAAATTATCAAAGAAATTACAGAAAAATTCATAAAATTGGTAAAATGTTGCACTAAAGTTTTGGTGGGAAAAATTACGGTACTCTAAGGGTTAAAATACAGTAGCCATGAATTCTGTTAAATGTACTTTGTAGATATGATTTTTTCACCATCACATCATTTAGGACACCTTCATTGTCTGGTTAAAAATGGCTTAGTTAGGTAGGCATAGACATGAGACTCCCTGTCTGAATAAACACCCTTAGCTAGCTAAGTTGGGAATCACCCTATACATGATGAAGGTTGCCTCCCATTGATTTACATCAAAAGTTGAAAGGTCACAGAGCATCCTGGGTTAATTGCCAATGAACCATAACATGAGGCTGAAATAGCAGGTCACGAACTTGTTAACACCATTCTGACATAATTGTTCAACTTTACGACAAGCAAGATTTCTATTCTCCTTTTCTTGATGAGTATTTAACAATGATGAACTTTGAAAATCAAGAGTGTCCACAGGTCTTTAAACTAGTGTGATATCTGAACTCTGAGTTATTTAGCCATTACAGGGATAAAGTCGGCCATTTTTTCATGAATTTTGTTTGATACGAGATACTACTTATATTGTTTGACATGTTGAAAGATACTGAATGAATGGGTCACCATGCGTATATTTGACCATGATTTTAGACACGAAACATGAAAGCATGGCAAAAATGAATTAATGGTCATGACCATTAATTCATTTATGCCATGGTTTCATTTAATTTGTCTGGTCACCAATTCATTCAGTATCTTTCAACATGTCAAACAATATACATGTAAGTAGTGTCTTATATCAAACAAAATTCATGAAAAATGGCCGGCTTTGTCCCTTTAAACATTTTTATATCAACTTAAGATTTGGTGAATATGTCGCTATTGCTTCATCAACTCACTGTGGAGGCAGTATTAACCTTTTGAGCGCCACAGTCAAATTTTGCCTCCTTTATAAAATACAACCCCAGTCAATTTCTTTTCAGATTTTTGCCAAAATTTTGATATGCAAACTGTTGTACATGAAATGTGATGTCCATTTCGTCCAAATTTAGCAAAAAAATTACAGATAAATTCATAAAAATTGGTAAAATATTGCACTAAAGTTTCGGTGGGAAAAATTTCAGCACTCAAAGGGTTAAAGTACCAATTCATATATCTAAAAGTAGGTAAACTTTTCCACCTAACTGTTCACAAACTGTTTTGGTTTCAAAACAAACAGTCCAATGCACAAAGCTTCATTACATAACACATCCTTGTAAATTTTTTTTTTCACTTTCAATGACAGACATACCTGAGTTATTGATTTGGTAATTTTTCCTTAATTGACATTACTGTCATTTGCATAGCTATGCAAATTAGCTGACAACCTGTTAATATTCTCTCGGCCATGTCAAACTTATCAAATTCTATCGATAAACACTGCCTATTGTATGATGTAAATTCACAAAATCATACCAGAATGCCAGAATGTGCAAAGAATATGGTGTTTTAAATCAACAATCAGAATGAATAAATGAATGAATACATTTGCATTTTTTGATCAAGTTAAAATAAAAAGATCCCTAGAGCGAAGATGAAATCAGAATCTATAAAAAAATTACAGAGTGTCTACAAATGAGGGCAATATTTCATCATTTCTAAATATATGTTTGACATTTGCATTACACAAGGGCCCTAATGGTCTGTCTGACATTAATTAAGTTGTCACTCTCTGCCAGGGACTCTGCATACCATATTTTTGATGTCAGACAAAATATCATTGTAGGATCACTCTCAATTTACTGCCACAGTGCCAGACTGTATCAGTATGCTTTGAGTAATTGTAAGAAATTGCCTGCTGTAATTTAATACACATGTTCACTACACTGGGACTGGATTAAATGTGCAGATTGGTCTTGGACATTTGATGAAAATAACCTGATCTTTGGACGATTAATTGAAACAGAAAATTACAAATTGACAATGTAGTGTGAAACTATAGACACCTGCCCTCTGATACATATTACGGTATATGAATTACTGGTTTTTTTTAAAAGCAACATGAACTGTAATAAAATGTACATGTACATATGTGGTATGATGAATCTGGGATATTTGCCTCTGTATCAATATGCATGTCCATGTACAATGTACCTCCCGTAATTAGTAACTGTATGTCTGGCATGTTTTATTTACTGATCTCTGAAATTATGAAAGATTTCAAATAATATAATTGACTGCTTATATCATGAATATTTACCAAGAATAATATCCAAAGGCAGTGACTTTTCCTTCCTTGCAGAGTCTGGTAAAATGAACCTTTCCGACAAATACATGTATGCAGACTCTCACACTCTTGCAATACTGTACACTGCTTGGGCACACTCACTTTGAAGGTTGCAGTGTAAAAGGAAGTTTCCAACCGTCTAAGTTTTATGTCGAAATCAAAAATTTAAATTTCCCCATCGATTAAAAACAAACACGGCAGCTATATTATTTCATGTGTTATTAAATTTTAGGTATAAATTTGTTTCTGCAGTACAGAACTTTGCATGGTGACTAAAGCCTATTCATAAAGGTTTACAATGACACATACACATGTACATGTATACATTAAACAATATTAGGTCATTCCTTCTCAGTTTCACATTTGGTTGAAATTTACAAAATAACAAATGGCTTGTAGTGTACGCAAAGAGTCTCACAGTGGACACATTTTTCATGAAAACCTCATTTTGATCTGACATCCCAGCTAGGGTCTCCTTATCTGTTACAAGTGTCAGTGATTGGTAGATGTTAAAAAGTTTTTCCTTTTGACCAGACACTGTGATGAGGGCTGATATAACAGACTTGACATATTAAGCTACTTTATAGAGCAAAGTTAATTCTCAACAAGTTTTAAATCATGGACAGCAGCTGCAAGATCAGTAATTTCAATTATGCTTTCACCTAATAGCCTGCTTTTTCTTTCCTGGCTGTACCAGATTTAAAGTCTATATACAATGTATACTAATTTTACGGCACATAGGCATTCACTGAATTCTTATTTACATGTAAAAACTTTTTTACATGCAATACACACTTTCAAAGAAATAAACAGAGACAATTGCAGATTGTCTGTGATATTCTCAATCATTTGACATTCATACATTTACATCGTATGTCTTTGCTGTGTTGATGTTCACAGTTTCAACGAAGTTTTCACACTTTAACTTGTAATTAACTTTCAAGACACAGATGTGGAAAATTGGATCCTTTTTACAGTGTATGCAAATCTTGCTCCACTTTGATACTGATTACAGTTAACTTTTAACACTTTTGTAACCTACTTAGGGGCTCTCGCTCATAAAAACTGACACATGCATTAGGTAAATCCTTCTTTAATGGGGCTTGGTTAATACCCTGAGTCAAAATTACACAAAGACAGACACCAGTACAATGAAATAGGAAATATACCGGTATTTCACTGCCATCATGAGTTTTATTTGAATCGTGGATGCTGGAGGGGGGGGGGGAGGGGGGGTGTGTTTAATCACAAAAGCAGAGAATTGAATTTGGAGTACAAATTTTTTTGGTGATCTGTATATAGCCCCTTAATTTTACAGTGAACAATAACATCTATTACAGTGTACCATACATACAATAATACAACACAGATTGTACATGTAATGTCAGCGTACTGTAAACAAACCTTCACCTTTCACAAATATCTTTATAACAATACACGTCTCTCAACCGAATGTTCTTTTTTTTATGTTGAATTTCTTACAGCAGTGGTGAAAGCGGAGAAAATAAAATTAGCCAAACTTAAAATTAAAATGGTGCATATCGGTTCAAACTTAGTTGTGCACTTTACATTTAAGCTCTGTGAACTCTTTGTGAACCTGAAAATTTCTGATTGGCGTTTGGGTTTGTGGAGCTGTAAATTCCTGAGCCTCTGGACCGGCGTCAAGAATTGAGAAGTGAAGTGATTATGGACACTCAACTCTTTGCTGAGAAATCATTAGCGCAATATATCACACAGAAGGCACTTTTAGTGAGAACATGAAATACGCACCCAGGAATTTTTAGTCACACAACCTATACAAAACCAGTAGTATCCACTCAAGAGGCAAGGGTTTGAACTACTTAACAGCTTTCTTTCTTTGATCAAAGTATCAAATACAGACTTGTAAATAGTTTTTGAACTAAAAGTATTGAAGCTTCATACACAGTGCAGCCCTATATTACCCAGATAGGATTATTTTGAGGCATACTGTTACAATTGCCTGAAACTACAGCATAGCGACATGGTCCTGGTACCTTGAATTTTGCTTTGTGAAACTAATTTATTATAAAATAATACAAAATTTGATAGACAACTGGTGGATATTGTCCCCAAAATGTGCAAACTGTCCCTAAAAATAAACGGTAGTGGGACAGAGTGTCCCTTAGTTTAAAATTCCTGGCTGCAACATTGCAGTATGCTGGTCAATTGATTACAACCCTGTACGGATACAATATAATGCAACGTGTAACAGCTATTATTTACAGAATGGCATTGTCAGTCCAGAATACAATTCTCTTGTCAACAGTAATGTAAGCTCATTCACAAAATACCAAGATTTATGTCCAAGTACACTGTGTTGCAGAGGTACATGTACCGGTACATGTACTGTCAATACTGAAGCTTATGATGTATTATTATACGACTTTTTAAGCCAATTTTACCAGAAAAGTCAAAATCATAGTGTTTGAAGATACTCGTCAATGCCATCACACACTGCCTTCGCACGATTTAGCAGACTGGGAATGCATTCAGCGCATCCGCTGAGCATACACAATGAAATTTTAACCCATGCAGCACAGCATATGCACTAAAAATTGTAGTCAGAAGCATAATCTCATTCAAATTCACTGGTTTTGGACTGAACATTATTCACTGCATGAGGTACTTAATCTTTAGATGTATATTTTTTTGTAAAAATGTAAAATCTTCTCTTGTTTTTCCTCTTTTTGATGACTAATGTAAAGGTATTATGAGGTCAACAACAACACCTAAAGTTATTGTATGGTACTCCGCATCAAAGTTATTTGACTCCGCGTCCTCCGATACTGAAACTTACTGTACAACGGAACTCGATAGGTTACAGATGCAGGTGTGTAATAATATTGTATACTGTATGCATCATGTTGACAAGACTAATACTCTGCACTTGGTATTTTAATACACTTTACATGTATACTTTAGGAGGAGAAGAATAAAATGTAATAGGTTTACAGAACAATATCATGAAAACATCTTAAGTCTCAGTTATTCAAATTTACAGAAAATGGTATTCCATTTTTAATTTCAGGTATTTCTGAATTTAAGGTTGATTTACTTCTGCTCATTAATCCAAACACTTTGAATAACCCCAGATTTGTCTTCTCAATTATGAACAAGAACAATTTACTTTTAAAGCTTTAAAATTTTACTTTCGAGTTGCATATTACCTTTAATACAGAAATCGATGTCCCACACTGTGAAGTAGGGCTTCCACAGGATATAACAATATCCCAACTACTTGGGTCAGTGGGTGATTCCGTCTTGACATTTTCCCATGGATGAGCTCTCTGCTAAACCACCCTGGGGCAGTTCTTTTGATTGATCGATTTGAATGGTTTTGAATTTCAATTCCAACTCTCACCTAATGCAGAAAATTATCTCTCATTCATATTCAGATAATGGATTGTTTGCAAAGACAGTGGGACAGGATTTCTCACAATAAGTATTTCACAAATGTATAATTTGCCAATTTTTTTCTGGTTTTTTTTTTGTGATCTTTCTCAAACAAAGCAGGTTTGTTATCGTTATATTCACACCTGACGGATGCATAACTGAAAGTAATGCTTCAGTAAGGTTTTTCATTTTTATGTTATTTTATGTAATGATTTCATTTATTTAGACAAGCTTGAATATTTTGCTTCACAGATGACACAGAGTGTGAAGGAAGCAGAAAAATTGATTTTATTTGAGTCCTCTCAAACTTTTCCGCTCATTCTCACTTGTGCCAAACACCCAGACTTGCATTTCTATTCATTACATGTGACATCAACACCAATGAAATGTAGAAAACATGGATTGCTTCTATCATAGTTTTTCCTGTACAGTCCTATTCTGTTGAAAAACATGCAGTTACAACAAAATTCTGCTACTGTAGAAAACCTCTCCGTCAAAGGATCATGACAGACTTTAAGGCAGTCTGTTTGAGGCAATCATTTTGATTTCTCACACTATTCTGTGGTTTATTATTCACGGTTTTGAAACGGTAAAATTCCATTCAGAAAACCTAGCAATTTACATGTATGAATGTTATATAGAGTTGACAGCTATAAATCAAGATGTGAACGTCATTGATTTATTGTCAACTCTGCTAGTCAAGGGTATTCAGTAAGAAATAGAGCCTCCATATTACGCCGACTTAACTAGGCCATACAGTCCGGATAATGATTCACTTTGAGGGAAAACTTCAAATATATGTCATTGTTAGCAAGGTGAATGTGGTGTAATGACACCAAAAGACTCACTGTTGAAGACATTACATCTGTATCCCATTCACTGCAAAGCTTTTCCATTGGACAATAACCCACCATGGCTAAACTCTGATTGGCATCGCTTGATACAGCTGTGAGCTCACTGGAACATTGTTCAGACATAACGCACTCCACACAATACACAATAAAAGAGACCTGTGCTAGCGCAAAAATGGTATAGTGTAAACTCACAAAGAGAGATTGATTTCTCACTGGTAACACCCAGTGACTCAAACAGACATTCACACGCTGGCATTTTAATCCAAATTTAATTTTTACTTTCTGCATTTCACTGCTAATGATATCCTATCAAGATATGTGGTAAAGATGTCTTTCACGTAATTCTGAAATGTATTCTAATGTTTATAAGTGTTATATGAAATTCAACAGCTGTAAAAAGCAAGATGTTTTGATATTTTTAAAAACAGATTTACACAGAAGAGTTGATGGTTATAATAACCAAGTATGGATCCTGTTTCTCCTATACGCACAGTCTGCAGTGATCTGATAGGATTTATTTGAAAGTCATTCTCGAGAGCCAGAGCCTTATTGCTGCAATGCCGCTCCATGAACCTATGCAAAGTCAAGTCATGGTAATGCGTGTAGCTGTTTGTTTAATGGCCATCAAAGGTCTGATTGTAGGACATTTTAAATACCAAAGTTACTCTCTGAGATGTAATGAGCTCAACATAAAGATTCAATAAAATTCAACTCTAAGAGTATTGAGTGTATTGTGCAACGCTGTTCCAATGTCTGCTCATTACTAGTGTATTTGTTACAGCATATACATGTATGTCTCCAGGTCTTGGTACATGTATCATTATTGCATATTACAATATTGAGACTGTGTCGTGTATTTGAATTTCCTGTTCTGCGATTTTACAGTGATGAGCTTCAAATACTGATGGCATGATGATGTGGTGGACATGTCTAAGAGAAGAATTAATGTGTGATGTTTACTTACTCTAAAAAAAAATGTCAGAAGATTGTGGGAACTTGAAATTACACCCACAGTGGCACAAATGATACAGAACTCTCTGGGGTTTGTAAATCGTATATTTTATCTCTGTTGCTACGCCCTTGATGTGTGTTCATGACTCACTGAGGAGAAGTTTTTTATTAAAAATGTTAAAAATATATCCAGAGATAAATACGATGTATCACAGCGTTTTCACGGATATGATATCAATGTTCTACCATCCAACACTGATATTTTACAAAATTTTCATTGAAATCTTCCTAGCTTTGCCAAGTGTGTAAATATCACATTTTCCTCCTCGCCTTGCTCTCTTTGAGAACACCAGCCTGTCACCCCAATGTAACAACAGTACGAGGCTTTCCCTAGGTCAATTGGGAACAAAAGTGTTGGCCGCGTACATTGTCTTACAGCCACAGTTCAGCTGCCCACACAATGCAACGAGGATGCCTGTAATAAAGAAAGTTCAGCCGACCACAAAACAAGGCATTCAACAACCAACAATGCAGTGAAAGAACCTTCAAAGAATGCATGGAATGCTATAGGCTAGACTCAATCAATTTGCCTTGAAATCTAAAAACATACTGTGTCACTTTCAGTTACATGTCATGGAAAATTTCTCACAAAATTACACATTTGCGGTGACTTTGAAACTGATAACACACATAGTTCTAATTCTGAAACAGATTTCTCATTCTACAATGGAAAGAAATTGTCACTGCCAAGCACACTCTCTCACTGTCTGTATCAGTGCTTTGAGGTGACAAGGTAATTTCCAGGCTAATTGGAGGACACTTAATACTGAAATCCTATACACAATATCACTTATATAAATGCCAGTATCAGTTATCAATTGCATTTGGCGGAAACCAAATAAAGCCATCCAGGTGATTTGTTCATCACTCCATAGGACCACTATGGTAACAAGGAAAACAGATACATTGGAAAATATCTGTCATTCTTTGCCTAACCTCCCTTTGTTCTTGAAATTCTTCTTTAAAATAAAATTAACTGTAATCTCATTATCTCACAAAATACGCAATCAATTTTACCCTCCCCCTCTTTACATGATTCAAAAGACAACATTTTTTTAGCCAAGGACCGGATCAATGCTGGGGGACATAACATCAATTGGCTACGTATTAAAGTATACACCAAGTTTACTTTTCATGAAGACCCATGATCCAAGACAAAAAAACTTTAAAAAGCTAAACTATTCTTCTTTCCATTTCAAATATTTTTTTCCTCTTCCTTGATGATAGTAGTTATGTGACGCAGAAAGTCTCCCTGTACAATTGTGTGCATATTTCAGAATAGAATTAAAAATTTGTTCATGTGTTTTAATTTGTGGTGCTTTCCCTCTGATATTTCATTTTTTCTGATTTGGCAATGCACAAAATTTGCCTGCAGGTAGCACATCAGGTGTATCAGAGAACATGTAGATTATTTAATTTACATAATATATTGTAGGTCAAGAAAGAGTTTATGACCAAATGTAATATGTCGTTGAACTACTGTACTGACACATATAACTTAATGTTTTGTCAGGCTCACACAATGGATCCATAACAGTTATCTGTCAGTGTTCAGGATACAGCTTACATTATACTAGGGAGTGCTCATAACATCTGACATTCAGCACTTTTATGGGTGACATTTTTCTTATAAAGCCATTTCTATTCAACCTCAGACTGGGGGGGGGGGGCGGCTATGATTCAACAATTGAAACATCTAGCATCTGTTGCCATTGGTGGGATTTGACGTATTCTGCAACATGACTGGGATGGTTTAGTGTCTATGTTTAACGGGAAAATTACGATTGGCAGTCAAAATTGAAAAATAGCTTTTCTAACTCGATAACTTTAAAAGGATACGTTGAATAAACCGCCGTCGTCTTTTGCCGGCTGGAGTGTGTAATTGAGGTGGAATGACAATTTGCACTGTCAAATAGATTGCCCAACCTGCTGATCAATGGAAAGGGTCCCCAAGCCGGCGTCTCCCATAAAACCTGTACTGTACGCTTTTCAAACAAATCGCCACTTATAACACTCTCATAACAATTGCAAGTATACTGATAGGTTTTGTATTGATTTTTCTTTCTCGATTTGAACGAAACTACTCAATATGGGGTACAGTATTTTCAGAGTCTCTCGGTGTGAGGTTTCGGTCTTGAAAATAAGTCGAGCGATAGCATCAATTTAATACCACTGTCCCTGCCGAACCAACTGTTCACAGAGCTCGAAGTCAAACGTAAATTACTTGAAATACCAACTAATGGTACAATCAAAATGTAATCAAGGCGATCTACGGATGAACCAAGCGTTTTACTTGAATATATGTTGACTGTTGGAATAGTATTACTTTCAGCAAGTGCACACTTTACAGCACACTGACAACTGTCAGTTTCGTACCAAGGCTAGTTTCAAAGGCTCGTCCACTCGTAGTAGTACTCTTGCCACGACTTCGGCTCCAACGTACACAAAACTATCGTCTACATCACAGTCTTGGCTCTTTTGTCACCGTGTGATTATCGGATCCAGGGAAATAGTTTGTCAAACCTTTTTGGTGGAGAAAGACAGGGCTTCCTCAACGTGAACTGTCCATACTTACTCACTGCAATGAACGCACAGCGTGCATTCGCCATGTTGACATTTAGACGCGATCAGCTGCGACGAGAAATAGCCGTGGATGGTATTCTCACGAACATTAATTGTACTCGCTCGGCTGCGTGGAAAATTGTTCTCGCAGCGAGTTTAAAAGTGACGCTTACCTCATTCTCCGTGTACTTTTCATGCAATTTGAAGTGTTTCCGTTCTTCTAGCGGTCCTCGAGATAACCTGTTTGTCAACAAGCTGAACAATTTAGTCGTTAACACTTCACCGACGTCAATTACATGCGAACACGAGCAAGTCCTGTAGTGTAAGTATACATTTCAGTTCAACATGTGTGACATCACTTCCGATCTTCTGTTGTTGATATCATTTGAACTTTGACCTCAGTTCACTCCCAGAATCCAACAACAACCGCAACACATGTCCGAAGCTCGAAGCGAAATGGGGCTGAGCACGGTCAAAAATGAGGCAGCACGGGAGATGGTCGCCTTTAATAGCAGATGCGGAAAGTGTGAGTATCATCTAAGAGATCATCAAGATCTATTATCGAGCACGAATGGGACATTGGTTCTTGAGGCCAAACGATTTTTTTCACGCTTTGCCAATCTAGCGAGCGCTTTGTGCTGCATTGTTAATAATTTGCATTCTGAAATCATGTAGTTTTGTTTACCAAGATGAAGCACGCCTTGAAAAAATGAATAATTGGGATTAGAATTCGCCAACCCGAAGGTTGCCGGTTGACGCGCGCTTCTGCATTTGCAGAATACGTCATAGTAACCGCAAGAGGGCGCAAGCATGAGATCTGAACTTCATTGAAAGAGGGTGTTTCTTGGGCAAGACTTCCCTTAGTTAGACCCCCCTCATACCTTGAAATCATTTAAGTCGCGGACTTGGAAGGAGCACATCAAATACAACTTTTGGAGGGGTTTAGAATTAGGGTTCGGGTAAGTTTTAGGGTTAGCATACTTGAAAGTGTTATGTATCCTCATCTAAGATAAAAAAGAAGGCCGTGGAGGGACCCTATGGGACTCTTTCCCTGTAACCTCCATTTTACTCCGAACATCTGCACATATTTGTAACAAAGTCAGCAGTTCTATTAAGGTCATACAAGCAACTCAGACTTTCAAATTTGGAGTAGGCTTGGGGTTCATGTTTTTGGCAGAGGGTAGCATTGTACTAGCTGCAAAATTGTAGCTCTACGGTGAGGGGGTCGGTGAGTTTTGGTTTTTGCGACCTCGCTCACCAGTAGAGCTACAATGCCGAAGGCCCTGAAACAAACAAAATAAGCACGCTGCACATGGCATGGCATTTTGATGTAAAATCCCATATATTTACTGCATTTGGTCATACTGATTTATCACTACTGAAGATTAAACACTATACTACACGAACCTTGTGGTGTATGGGGTTTGGTATTTGTTCAAATACGTCGATCGTGTTCCAAAAACATTTCTTTGAGCCGCCATTACCAACTACCGGTAATGGCGGCTCCCAGAAACACGCTCAATGTTTATGGAACGTGATCGACGTGTCTGTGCTAATACCAAACCCCATAAACGACAAGGTTAGTGTAGTATAGTGTTTAGTCTTCAGTAGTGATAAATCGGTACAACCAAATGTAGTAAATATGTGGGATTTTACATGAAAATGCCGCGCCATGTGTGGCGCGCTTATTTTGTATGCTACAGGGCCTTCGGCATTGTAGCTCTACTCGTGAGCGATGTCGCAAAAACCAAAACTCACCGACCGCCTCACCGTAGAGCTACAATTTTGCAGCTAGCATTTTACATGATGGTCATCCCTGTTATGCTCCGACCTTATTCTCCCCTTTCTATTATAACAGAAAGCTCATTCAATCTTTTTGCAGCAGATGTTGCATGCTCATTCTCAATCAATCCAAGAAAATAGGAAATTTCTCATTTGCTTTGATTTCTGTCAGTGTTGAGGGATATAGTGAAAATACAACTAAACCTGCTGTAGGAGCAAGACAGAGCTGGCATACAAGGTACTCCCTTACCCATGATTGCAACCGCAATATATAGAAATGGAACATAGCAGAGCAAATAGTGTCTTTCCCAAAAATCAGGGAAATCAAAGAATAACTAACTGAAAGGAAACTGGACTCACAGTGCATGATGACTGTGTTTTGTCTCATCATTCACTCAACAGTTGAGGATATTTGTCATTTTACTTTTGATTTTATGCACTTGCATAGTACCATGTACTTCAACTTAGACTTGTTTACAGATGTTTTGAGAAATAGATCACTTTGTTTAATGAAAGAAGTGAATTATCAATATTACTGTGCTCATTTGATGAAACGCATTGAACAAACCTCTAAGGCAGGGAGTGCTTTTATGCCAATAAATGATATCAGTAAGTATTGACAAAACATGAACTGTTTCTCCCCTCTGTCCAAGAATTTTGAGGGCCAAGTCTGCTATGAAAATCATTTGGCCATACCATGCTGTGAAGATGAAATGATTTAAAGATGATTACTTTAAATATTCAATTTGTTAAATTATTTATTGCAAAGCATAGGGTACTGTAGTAACCCAGGCTGTCTGATTATCAAAACATTTTCTGAATTATTTTTGATTGACAGGAGCAATGAAGACAAAACTGCATACCTGTAGAAGAGTGCCTCACCTTGCCCATCAGAGATGATACACCTGTTAATCAACCCAAATTTTGTAACTCTGGTTAGATTGTCGAATTGGTGCTCGTATTTACTGATTTCACTGCCAGTATGATGCTTTGTAAACTCGTCACCGTGATGGGGAAGGCGTCCTCTGTTAACATCAATGCTCGAAGATTGTTGAAAGTGGTTGCCCAGCCCACACTGAGCGTCACCATCACAGAAATCAGAAAGTTTCTTCGGGAAAGGAATATTGAATTTAAAACTGGCTACACATGTCTTGTTGCCAAGTGTCCAGTGTGTTGCCCAGGTCAAGGTCAGAGCAGCAAAGATCAGAAACCCATGTATGTAAATATGACCACTGGTAGCTTCGTCTGTTACTGCAACGTGTTCAAAGGGAGCTGGCACAATTTACAAGATGTCTTGTCAGTGTCATCTAGGAAAGGTTTTAAAGCAAACATACCTTTAAACAATGAGCAACAGGCAGAGGTTACTGAAATACAAGATGCTAAAGAGCTTTGGAAGAGTACTTTGCCAGTTGAGAACTGTGATAATGTGGTTGTTGAAAACCTGAAGAAAACATTCAATATACAGAATCTCAGTAATGACGTGTTGAAGAAGTACAAGGTCCGCATTAAGGAAAATCAGCTTTTAGTATTTCCATGGTATCACCATGGAAACAAACTACAGGGACTCAAAGTGTTAACTATTGAGAAAGACCAGAATGGAAAAAACACCTTTGTTGATCGTAGTGTACCGAAGTTATATTACAGTGGACTGTTCGGATGGCATTTGATTGGCAAGGATGTCACATACGTTGTTTTGACAAGCAGTGAAGCTGACGCCATGGCTGTCAGTCAATCAACACGAGTTCCCGCCCTTGCTCTACCAAGAGGAATTTCAGTTCTGCCCCAGGAGGTGTTACCGCTTCTTGAACAGTTTGAGAAGATTCTGCTGTGGTTTGGCAATGACATCAGATCCTGGGAGGCATCAAAGCAGTTTGCCAAGAAGCTGAATCCAAAGCGGTGTTTCTTCATCAGACCCAAAGATGGACACCCAAGTCCACTGGAAGCCTTGAATCAGGGACTGAATCTAAGTAGCATTATGAAACAGGCACAGCCTGTCAGCCACAAATCCATCGTGTCATTCCGGAGTCTCCGAGAGGAAGTGTTTGGTGAGTTGTCACATGCAGAACAAGTAGCAGGAATAAAATGGAAGAGGTATCCTCTTTTGAATAAACTGTTGAAAGGTCACAGACGAGGAGAGCTGACAGTGTTCACAGGGCCAACTGGTAGTGGCAAGACAACATTCATCAGTGAATATTCCGTGGATCTCTGCACTCAGGGGGTCAACACACTCTGGGGCAGCTTTGAGATTCCCACCATCAGACTTGCAAAGGTCATGCTGACCCAGTTTGCCAAAATGAACCTTGAGAAGCAGCTGGACCAGTTTGATCAATGGGCGGACAAGTTCGAAAGTCTTCCTTTGTATTTTATGACCTTCCACGGACAGCAGAGCATGAAGACTGTCCTCGATGCGATGTCGCATGCCGTTTATGTCCATGACATCGAACACGTGATCATTGACAACTTGCAATTCATGGTTGGTCTTTCAGACCGAGCCTCTTCAATGGACAGATTCAGTCAGTATGATAATGTTATTGCGGCATTTAGACGATTTGTCACCACCAACAATTGTCATGTGACTGTTGTCATCCATCCACGAAAGGAGAAGGATCAAGAGGAACTCCAGACTGCGTCCATCTTTGGCACCGCCAAGGCTGCCCAAGAAGCAGACAACATCATCATCTTGCAAGACAAACGTCTCACTTCGGCACGTGGGAAGAAATACATCCAGGTTGCCAAAAACAGATTTGATGGAGACCTTGGCATCATGCCATTGTACTTCAACAAAGAGACACTGTGCATGTCATCATATCCAGTGAAAACCAGCAAACAGAAAGTCATCAAAGATATTGATTTGAAAGGAGAGGACATCCAAAGTTCCAAGAAAAAACCTGATGGCAAAGAAAATAAACCGAATTTGAATATTTTGGATGATGATGATGATGATGATGATAGTGATGATGATGAGTAATTAATAATGTTTGTGTGAAAGTGATGAAGGAGATAATTTAACCAACCGGTCGTATCAGCCTTGTGTAGTTTGTTTTCATCAGTGTTTTGCAATGATATTGTTGAGGTATCCATGATTTATCCCATGTTTCCCACCATATTGCAACTCTTCCAGCCAGTAAACATTGCATGAATAATAGCAATACATCATATCTTCTTCTGTTACTTTCACCATAAAAACTGCAAGTTTGTTAGAGAATCTTGACATGAAATGATTTTAAAATGGGGGTCTATGTGATGACATCCATAATGTGTTTTCAAAACGCTCTCACCTTTACTAATTGTTATCAAGCATACGTGGTAACTAAAGGAATTAAATCTGTGAAGTTATTTCCGTCCTTGTCTGGAAAGAAAGATGCCAAGACAAGCAGAGGTATTTATGCATTGCTAATAAATTACTGTTCAGAGCCACCAGGATGAAGATCATCAATGTATTCTGTGGGCAGGTTGATAATGCATTGGAATCGACAGGGGATAAAATATGAAATACGGACATGGCCCTTTACAATAGGGCCATCATAGCATCACTGTGGTCATTTTATATGCCTTCATTCTGTAATAATTTGTATGTTGGGAGGGGGGGATTTTATTAATAGTGATGAGTAAGTGACTTTAATATAGTGATCAGAATTGTTAATAAAATAGAACTGTCTCAGAAAACTGCAATAATAATACATAGCTATCACATTGTGTAACAAATGCAATATATCAGTGCAATTTTGTCAGGAAGTCTGTAATTGTGCCAGAGAAGAAATGGTTTCATTGTGTACCACCGATATTTCATTTCAGTAAATTACTCAAGATCCAAACTGACTTGATAGATGACTCTCAATGGAATACGGAATCAATGTACCGGTACCACAGACAAGGATGTTTGTATGAACAACAAGGACTTGTGGAGTCCAATTACTAGCATCCTTAGATGTCACTATATGATTTGAATGCAATGCTTGTCAGAAAATACAGAGTATGACATGTGAGATGTGACAACATTAGACATTACTCTTGTCATACGTTAAGAATTGAAAGGTTCATTTGGATGAACATAAACCACAATAACAATATTCTATTCTTTCAAAAACTGTGAAATCTGTCATACTTCCATTTCATTTTGTAAGTTTAAATATGCTGTATTTGTAAATCGGTGCTTGTCTTTCAAAAGTTCATTTTACATGGTATGGGTAGAAGTTCTATGTAGATGTGGCTTTTTTATTAAAAAATGTTATCAGTATTTATGATAAATATCTTCTGAAATAAATCAATAACAGCATTTTTATATTGTTTTTACTGAAAGTAAGTAAATAGGAAAACTAGAGGTAAAAAATATTTTCCTATTAAATGTAACTTTTTTCCAAGTGAAGAAAGGTGCATGATTATAACATTAACATCATCAGGATTGTCAAGATGTAGATTAATAGTACATTGAATAAAAATCATCAATCTTCAAAATGTCATCTTGGTGTGTTTTTGTATCATTTTTGCTGTGCTTCTCAGACACAATGAACAGGCCACATTGTCTATCACAGAAATATTATTTATATCTGTATCACAGGAAAAATTGGTATTTATTGGTTTGTAAGTCATTTCTTCCAGATTTTTCAATCCATGATGCTTTGGAGAATTCCTATCATATATGCAAATTTAGTACTGTAAAAATACCTTACTTTTGAAAAGGCATGGAAAATGACATGGAAATCATTTTCAAGTATTGAAATGGACACAAGCTTTATTGCTTCCCAAGGAATTTCATGGATTCATAAATATTCCAGACAGAAGTTGCACTATTAGGCAATAATGCATCTAGTTTATACAATAGTGCATCTAGTTTATTCTAATGCAAGCTGATATGCAATTATTTTCTGATTTTCTTCAATCTCCAAGGACAAAAATTGCTGCATGTAATGTGGGCGTGATAGATTTGTGCACGGAGAGATCTCTTAAATAGTATTGACATGAGAGCATGAGGTGTCTACTTTAATTTGAAATCCTTTTTTTTCTTGACACAATTATTGTGTACAGCCTATATAAATTAAGCCCACATAAGTACATTTTGGATGTGCGTCCTAGCTTGCGTATTTTTTTATTGGAGAATTTCCTGAAACAAGTCATTATTGATGACACAGTCCCTACTTGTTAATGGGTACTTTGATTACAGGTCCTCAGAGAGGATAGAGTCCTCTTCATTAGGTCTGTGATAAAAATACTTATGAATAAATTCGCTTAA
Organism: Ptychodera flava; assembly: GCF_041260155.1. Taxonomy (NCBI): domain Eukaryota; kingdom Metazoa; phylum Hemichordata; class Enteropneusta; family Ptychoderidae; genus Ptychodera; species Ptychodera flava. The sequence goes on from NC_091936.1 coordinate 44,314,990, forward strand.
TACATGTCTGAGTTGTAGTTCAGGACATGAAAAAATCATAATAAAATGGCCACATGGCGGCAATATTGGATCGTATCACAAAACAAATCAATGTGCATATGTATGACATAGGTCAATGTCCTTGTACCAAGTTTGAATAAAATCGGTTGAGATATGCCTGAGTTATGGCTTTGTACATGAGAAAATCATAACAAAATGGCCGCACAGAAGCCATATTGGATCGTATCACAAAACAAATTTATGTGCATATGTATGACATAGGTCAATGTCCTTGTACCAACTTTGAATAAAATCTGTTGAAACATGCCTGAGAAATGGCTCTGTACATGAAAAAATCATAATAAAATGGCCGCCTGGCGGCCATATTGGATAGTATCACAAAACAAATCAATGTGCATATGTATGACATAAGTCAATGTCCTTGTACCAAGTTTGAATAAAATCGGTTGAGATATACCTGAGTTATGGCTCTGTACATGAAAAAATCGTAACAAAATGGCCACATGGCGGCCATATTGGATCGTATCACAAAACAAATTGATGTGCATAGCTATGACATTAGTCAATGTCCTTGTACCAACTTTGAATAAAATCTGTTACATGCCTGAGTAATATGTCTCTGTACATGAAAAAATCATAATAAAGTGGCTGCCTGGCGGCCATATTGGATCGTATCACAAAACAAATTGACGTGCATATGTATGACATAGGTCAATGTCCTTGTACCAAGTTTGAATAAAATCGGTTGAGATATGCCTGAGTTATGGCTCTGTACATGAAAAAATCGTAATAAAATGGCCGCCTGGCGGCCATATTGGATTGTATCACAAAACAAATTGAAGTGCATATGTATGACATAGGTCAATGTCCTTGTACCAAGTTTGAATAAAATCGGTTGAGATATGCCTGAGTTATGGCTCTGTACATGAAAAAATTGAAACAAAATGGCCGTACGGCAGACATATTGGATTGTATCACAAAACAAATTGGCGTGCATATCTATGTCATTGGTCAATGTCCTTGTACCAACTTTGAATAAAATCGGTTGAAACATGCCTGTGTAATGGCTCTGTACATGAAAAAATCGTAATATAATGGCCGCCTGGCGGCCATATTGGATTGTATCACAAAACAAATTGAAGTGCACATGTATGACATAGGTCAATGTCCTTGTACCAAGTTTGAATAAAATCGGTTGAGATATGCCTGAGTTATGGCTCTGTACATGAAAAAATCGAAACAAAATGGCCGTACGGCAGACATATTGGATTGTATCACAAAACAAATCGGCGTGCATATCTATGTCATTGGTCAATGTCCTTGTACCAACTTTGAATAAAATTGGTGGAAACATGCCTGTGTAATGGCTCTGTACATGAAAAAATCGTAATAAAATGGCCGCCTGGCAGCCATATTGGATCGTATCACAAAACAAATCAACGTGCATGTGTATGACATATGAAGTAATCCTTGTACCAAGTTTGAATGCGATTGAAAACTATCCGTATTTGAATGAAATCACTCCAGGCATCTCTGAGATATCTGCATGAACGGGCGCACTCACGCACGCACGCATGCACACACGCACAGACATGACCAAACCTATAAGTCCCCCCCGGATGGTGTCCGTGGGGACTAAGGGAGCATTCGTTATTTACGGGAGGGGGGGGTCGGTGGAAATCAGGGGGGGGTTGACTTTTACAAAACCGCTTTTCAGGGGGGTCAAATTTTACAATCAATGATTGAAGGAGGGGGGGTCAAATTTTACAAAGGTTTGTGTTGAGTTATGGAAAACAAAATTGACTTTGGAATTTCACCGAAATGTTGCTTGTGTAACCGATCGGATGTTTCGAGACGGCAGAATAATAACCGACCGAAGCTCAGCCAAATTTATTTCTCTAGCAGGGCCAACAAGTCCGAGACTGGCATTAACCTCTCTAGAGCAGCAACAGAGCATGTAGCCCTGAGTACAGGTCTGTGTGTTCCTGGCGTATACGGCCTCCACCATGCTGCCCTGCAACGGTCTGTGGAGATAACTGGGGTCTCTGCAGCGAGATTCAAAATGGGGATCGCCATGGGTAAACAACTTGCCGAGTATGTTATGTTTCAGAAAATGAGCGGTTTGGACGTTAGGAGAAGTCAATCGCATCTTTTCTGGGATTGGTTAGGAGGTAAAGGTAGGCAGGGAAAGGATTTTGCCCCAATAGAGCAGAATTTCGGCCAAAAAGACCGTTTAGTCTTCATTGCGGTCCAGATCCAGGCTGCAGAGACCTCAAGTCTGTTCAAAGACCATTGCAGGGCTGTGGTAGAGGCCATATAATGCTGGGAACACACGTGCACACACCTGTACGCAGGGCTACACAGCATGGGGCATGAAAAATTGCCCAAAAAATGAGGGAGGAACCAACACACAGTCATATAATGTAACAAACAACTTCTGTATATATTGTGTCAAATATCGGGGTCTACATATAATAAATAATATAGTAAAACCGTACCCAAAACTATAAATATTACTCCATGGTAACAGTAACCGTACTGATCGACCTCCCGACGGCAGGAGTCGAACACACTTTCAGAACAAAACTCTGTTCAAACCCTTTCTAAATGCTTAACAATTTCTATGGAAAACTTAACGGTACCGCAGAGGTACCTCAGACTTGACGACGCGGCTGGGAAACACAAATAGTTCACACGCGACTTTAACTAATGTTCGATGATGAGCACAATTGTAAGTCCCGTGTAATGTCTGCACATGAAAGTCGGTGACAACACACGCAATTCACTGCTAAGCAGCGTCCAGTTCAGCTACCACGGGAGCAGCCATCTTACTAATATTCTTAGATCTTTTGTTTACTTCCGGTCGGGACATGCCGAACTAATCTGAAGTCTTACTCTGCTAACTCCGCGCATCGACAAAGTTCAGTGGAACAATCATAAATAATGTTCTCATGACAATCTCAGACATCTGACTGAACTCATAAACGGAATAAAGTTCACAGTTAACACACAATTTGCTGCAGAAAGATCAGCTTTCAACTTGTGGTGATATTATCATCTTAGCAGTGCGTATATTGCAAATATACGGCACGGCTTTCACTTGTGTGAGCAATGTTCGTTCCATCGACTAAAGTAGAGCATGGCGTAGGGTTTAAATAAACTGTCCGATCCGCACAAAATTCGATCTCTGCCACTCACCGGTTTCTTTACATATCTGCTGACTTGAGTAAGACTCAAAATAGAGAAATATCTGACTTAAAAAGCACACGCTGACACTCAAACCTTCCAGTGCCAGTGCAGCATGCACGTAAAACACTCTCTGAAAGTTCCCGTCTTGGACTCCCTAGGTATACAGTGATAACACACAAGAACTCCCAGGCAAAATAGAAAATACACAGGTCCTCCATACATAATCTATGAGAAGCTATGAATAATTTCTTTTAAATACAAAACTAGCTAAATCTGTGTATTTATAGATTCTTGATTATTGATATTAATGTACTTGATAAGACTAGGGTAGTTACCAGTGCATGTGTGAGCAAGAAATATGATTTTGGAATTTCACCGAATTGTTAATTCACTATCTTGTCAGAGGAAACTATGAATAATTTTTTTCCATAACATAACTAGTTAAATCTGTGTATTTATGTACGCTTGATTATTGATATTAATTTACTTGATTAGACTAGGGTGGTAACAAGTGGATGTTTGTGCAAGAAATTGATTTTGGAATGTCACCGAAATGTTGATTCACTATCTTGTATATATGGAAACTATGAATAATTTTTTTCCAATATAAAACTAAGTAAATCTGTGTATTTATGTACTCTTGATTATTGATATTAGTGTACTTGATTAGACTACAGCGATTACAAGTTCATGTGTGTGCAAAAATTTGATTTTGGCATTTCACCAAAAATGTTGATTCTCTAGTATGTGAGGAAACTTTTTCAGCCCGGGGCCACAGGGTGCGAAGGGTTAATGAATCAAATCTGATGAATTTTTTTTTTCATGGGGGGGGGGGGGGGGGGGGGGGGGGTCACATTTTACAATTGATGATTGAGGGGGGGGGTCAAATTTTAGAAATTTGATTTGGAGGGGGGGGTCGCTTTTTACGTTCATTTGTCGCTCAAATTCCACCGCCCCCCCCTCCCCGTAAATAACGAATGCTCCCTAAAAGCATCTGCACAAAGTTTCATAAATTTGGCACAGTTGTACCAGAAACAGCGCTCTAATCTCGAATTATGCAAATTAAAATTAATTATGCATGCCACACCAATATAAATAGACACGCATATGTATGCCATAGTGGAGTATCCTTGTACCAAGTTTAAAAAGAATGGCACAGGAATATCTCAGATATTGATTCATGAGCCCCTAGCATGGCACAGCAATTAAAGCCCCCGTATTTGTAACTTTTAACAATTTTTTTCATATTTTTGATTAAAATGACATCCTCAGTATGTGAAAGAAGACCATAATTAATACTGAATAGCATGGTTTGCATGCCCAGCCCGCCTCACGATTAACAGTAAAAGGAGTGAAAAATGACTTCTTGTCCGGACCAGAAGTCAGCTTTGTTGACACACGAAACGAAACGTAATCACACCACGCGCATGCTCAACCACATCTACGCAAGTTTTACTGTGGCGTCCGTAGAAACCATACGCTCTTCGAAAAGGTCTGGTCCATCGAAACTGGAGACTCAGCTAAAAACGCGCGAAAGTTGGGTGAAATACCGAAAAGATATAAATATGTAAGTGTTTACAGATTGTTCCGACTATAATGAGCCGTGCAAACAAACGTCTCGAACAGCTAACTAACGACGGAGGCAGTCGATTGTAAGCTTCATGCAAGGCACTGCACGTTGTGACCGATGGTACGGAGATCAAGTTTGCTGAATGAATTGAGAGAGAAAAACATATATGAATAAAAATTCAACACTTCACCATTGTTATCATTGAACTAGTCGTTTCTTCCATTATGGAGTATAATGAAAATTTCGTTGGAAAATAAATGACGGGACTGATTCTGCTCCGTCTACTCAAACGAAGTTTTGTGTACGGCCAGGCTACGCTGCAGGCAACACAGCCTATCAACTTCGCATATCGTTGCCGTAGGGCGTAATTGAAAACGCTCAGAAAGGAAAAATTATATCTTGAATGCAGTACAAAAGTCTTACTTAATGAATTTAAAAGTATTTCAAAATAATATCGAACGTAACGGGTATCTAATCCTCACAAGGACTACAGTAGTACAACAAGTATCGGCTAGCTGCGATGTGATGGAAGTTCGAACACAAGAGAGATCCGATCCCGGCCTCACTGCAAAGTCGTCCCCTGCGCACCCGGCCCGACAGCAAACTAACCTCTTGGTTTGATTCTGTTCTTTATATTTTTGTATAAATTCATGATACATATCTGACTTTCACAACTGTACAATTTGCTCAGGCTGTAGTCTACAGACGATCGGAGGGAGCTAAGGCAGGCCCCAAATTTGCATGGGAAATGCCCGGGACAATTATAGACGCAGCTCGATGAGAAAGACATTCACATCCCGGATTCACATAAACCTAAATGAAGTGATCAATACAAAACTTTTAAACATCACTGGTTCTGAAAATTTATGATCAACGGTTCTGACCTACGGAATTTACACTGCGACGTTGTTTTTTGTGTGTTTGGGCAGCTACTAGACCTGTAAGGCTGTACTACATGGAGGTAGGTAGTAGACTGTACAAGTGCAGCGGGGCCGGGCCGAGATTGGTGTGGGGCCTGCAGCAAGGTGAAATTGATAGCGTCCATTGCAGAATGCCCGCGTGTTATCCTTTCTCGTTTGGGAGGAAATTTACCGCTGTATTCAGAATGCCTTTTTACCAGTATAAAAGCTCAGTAACTGATGCATCAAGAGCCAAGAGTCTGTAAATTTCTTAGCAGTAGCTCCATTGTTTTTTTTCTAAATTTTCGCTGAGATACAGCAGTGCGTATACTGGTACCGATCGTTCCGACTCAGGCGTTCACAGCTGTTTAGGGAGCCGTCATTATTTACGATCTGGGGGTCGGAGGAATTACATTAGAAACTCCGAAATTTTGAGTCGCACCCCAGCCAACCATGATGACTTTGAGTAACCCCCTCTCTAACAGAAAGTTTGGCTTACCTGAGCCCACGTTATAATATGTAGATATAAAAGCTCACCTAATAAGCAGTCTCCGACCATATAGTATTGTTAAATTTGGATGGGTAGCATGTCATTATGGTATGGTTAAATGTCCAAATGGTTGTTGAACTCAAGTCAAATAAAATATACATTTCTATGATAATATAAAGGATGAATTCACAACAGTTCAGTTTTGTCCTAGATCCTGTGCACTTATAGTGATATCTGTCGAGAACATTTCTCCATGACCCAGCCTCTCCTTCCAACCCTGGTAACGACTGCAGAAAACTACTGTGTGACATCATCATCACCACTGTTGATCCTCATCTTTAATGTCGCTGGTGCCATTGCGTACATGAACAACGATATCATTTCATCGTCACTATCTTTTCTTTCATAATAAGTATTGCTAGTAGTAGCACCTACTTGTAGTTTTTTGCCTTGCTTCATCTAGTTGATATTTATTTGTACTGTTAGAGTATTTATTTTCTTTTTATTTAATATGTATCAAGAGTAAAATATATATAATCAACTAATCATTATGTCATTGAGGACAGAGTAAGACAAAGAAAAAACATTTTGAGCACCCCCTTATAACTTTCAATTTTTGAATGACCCCCAGGTCGTAAATACTGACGGTTCCCTTACTTTCTGCCAAAGGCCATCGCGTTCACTGCATTCGACAGCATAACATACATTGCCAAACTATGTTGCTTCGATTTCGCAATCACCTTGCCGCTAAAGCGACGATCAGCTGAAATTTATTACTTCAAGTTACTCAATTTTGATAGCTATTTGCCTACAGAAGTGAGCCAAGTGTATATAGTGTCGTCTTGATTTTACATCGGTACCCGGAGTTCTAAGTGACCAACTGCAGGGTGCGCATCGGCGGCTCGCATCGGTGCACTGCCGACTGCAGTTTGAATAATCCGTATATAACGCACACGGTACCAGAATAGAGTGTTAGCCTCCTCTGCCAAAGTTCTGTATCCTCTGAAACACAGTAGCAGTACGTATTTGAACGGAGAAGAACAAAATAAAACCATTCGCAGGTCATTCAGCCGGCGACCATGGGCGATTACCCGGACAGTATGGCGTGCATGACCACAGTCGCTCGAGAGCTATTCAGCTCTGGGACTATTCGCCCCATAGACGAGTGTACAGAAGCGAGAAATACCCCAAGTCAGGAAACAGAATGGCTATAAAAACCGCGCCATGTAACATTCCTTGTCCGATTTCACTGTGAAAATTAGCAAGTTCATCTATCATGCAACCGTCGATCGTTCCCTATCATTCTAAAAAATCATACCTGATACTTTATCTGATTCAAAAACGCTTGTTTCGTGTGATTTTCGCCGAATTCGACGGACACCTCGCCAAAACCTGGGGGTGAGCAACATTCCGGTCACCTCTTGGGTACCTCCACTTTACTGACGTTGGCGCCGCCCATGAGGGATGACTGGAATGTTGCCCACGCTTATGTTTTGGCCAGGTGTCTCTCGAACTCGGCCGAAAATCACAGGAAATGAGCATTTTGTAAGCAGATTTTGTAAGCAGATGAAGTATCAGGTATGAATTTTCGTGTGATTTTCGGCCCAGTTCAGAAGACACGTCGCCAAAACATAAGGCATGAACAACCTTCCAGTCACCCCTCATGGGTACGCGGCGCTAACGTCAGTAAAGTGGAGGTGCCCAACGTCCACTGTGAGGTGACCGGAATGTTGCTCACGCTTATGTTTTAGCGACGTGTCCGTCGAATTCGGCCGAAAATCACACGAAACGAGCGTTTGTGAAGCAAATCAAGTACCAGGTATGAATTTTGAGAATGATAGGGAACGGTCGACGGTTACATGATAAATGAACTTGCTACTTTTCACGGTAAAATCGAACGTCGAAGATGACATGGTGGCACAATCCCTATACGAAATAGCCATTTCATTTCCTGACTTGGGGTATTTCTCGCTTCTGTACACTCGTCTATGGGGCGAATAGTCCAGAGCTGAATAGCTCTCGAGCGACTGTGGCATGACAAGGCCACCAGGAATGTTGCAGGCTCGATGATGTCATCAGTATCGGCGTTCTCGATCACGTGCACAGCCTACAAATGTCAACAAACCCGCGCGGCAATCCAACTCGATCGCGCAATATTTAGCATTTGTATGTCCTAACAGGAGCACAAATTTGGCTTATTTCTTTACTGAACAACATTTCACGATGGATGTAAGAGAATAATATGTAATTTCGAACATAAAAAAAGGTTTAAAGTTACAAATACTGGGGCTTAATATTAATTTCATCCTGAACGCCTGTGGATCATACCTGGAGACCCTGTGGATGGATATCAAATACAGGAAAGAAAACGGCTGTCACACAGCCGCTTATGATCGAATCATTACAAAAATCGGCCTGCATATATATGTGATAAGGATTAATATAGGTACCAACTTTCAATGCAATCGCGCCCGGCATCGCTGAGAAATTTACATGAACGAACGCACAGTCGTCAAAATAAAGGAAACAAAATGGCCGCCACGCAGCCATTTTAGACCGTATCAAAACAAAAATCAATGTGCATATGTATAACATATAGAGTAATCTATGTACAAATTTTGAATGGAATCGCTCCTAGCATCACTGAGAAATTTGCGTGAACATACTCACCGACATCCAATAGAGGAAACAAAATGGCTGCAAGACGGCCATATTGGATCGGATCGTAAAATAAGTCGACGTGCATATGTCTGGCATACGTGATAATCCTTGTACCAAGTTTAAATGAAATCGCACCAGGCGTCTATATCTGCGAGAACGGACGGACGGACGCACGCACACACGCACGCACGGACATGACCAAACCTATAAGTCCCCCGGACGGTGTCCGTGGGGACTAAAACAGGACTGTACCGTGTAGCTTTTCAGCCTACGTATCTTTGTTCATAAATTTTTAACATCGGATTTAAAAAAACCCCTACGTGTTTTGAAAATGTCGCATTGTATATACTGTAGATTATGGCGGTGTAACACAAGTTTTTGCTTTAATATGAGCTCTCATATTAACAATCCAGTACATATGAAACTTCAATGTGTGAAATTTAATGTGTGTTTTGAACCGCCACCTTTCAGAACTTTGAGTGGACGCAAAACAATTCTTTTTTTACCGTCTGCTTCATTAGAGCGCCATCATGCGATCGTTTGTGAAGCGCTCAGTGACACGAATCTCAGTATACAGTATACAAAGAAGTTGTGTCAGCAATTTTCGTAGGAATGCGTCGTAATATATCATAATGACAGAATTTATCGAAATATATTGGAATTTGTTTTTTTGGGTTATAAAAATGTGTTGATGAGGTCGCCGCCTTCCATAGCAACAGATGAAAATCAAACAATTGTAAATCGTATCTAGGCAACTTTCGGGGAAATGGTCGATAAAGGTTCCATGTCAAGTATGGGGCCACAAAGAACAATAAATTCTATGCAAACAACCGAGCTTGTAACCCTGTGAAAGTCTATATTTTCTGAAAGCCTAGATATTGGCAAATGCTGTGATTTGTATTTATTGTAGTAAGTGTTTACATAAGGATCGCATGACTAAATTTGAATAACCTCTAAAAATACAGTTTTACCTCCCCTCTACAAACGCTGCAATTTTTCAGGTCAAAATTTGAACCGACTATTGACAACATAGCGAACTTTAGAAATGGTGCTCAGATTTCTTTCATCTGTACTAGTTTTGTTTTGTTACATACTCGTAGAGGTGGTAGATTAGGGATTAATCACCCGGCATTGTCGCGTCACAGAAAGTTTTGGAATAACCTCAAACAAAAATCGCAATCTGTTACGGTAGCGTTTGATTACACTATAGGAAAAAATTGCGAGACTGGAGCGAGAAAGTGACGCTTTCTCGCAATTGGTGAGAACTCTTGTCATTCTCACTGCTACCGATGAGAATTTTTGAATTCTCACCGGTGAGCAGTGACAAATGCACTCCTTTGTGAGATAATAGATTCTCAACGGTGAGAATGGAAATTCTCACCAAGCACTGAGAGAATGGTAATTTTTACGGCGAGAATCAACCAGACTCATCATTTATTGGTGAGAATCAGCCAGACGCATTGTTCACTTATGAGAATTAACCAGATTGATTCACACCAGTGAACAACAAAACTGGATGATTCTCACCAATGAATGGTGAGTCTGGTTCATTCTCACCGTAAAAATTACCATTCTCACAGTGCTTGGTGAGAATTTCCATTCTCACCAGTGAGAATCTATTATCTCACAAAGGAGTGTATTTCTCACTGCTCACCGGTGAGAATTCAAAAATTCTCACCGGTATAGCAGTGAGAATGACAAGAGATTCTCACAAATTGCGAGAAAGCGTCACTTTCTCGCACAAGTCTCGCAATTTTTTCCTATAGTGTTACTCGAGTTTCGCCGTGAAACACGGCTGCGTTTGTACAGAGAAGGGTAAAAACCGATACTTTAGAGGTTATTCAAATTTACTATATCGTGATTTTTATGTAAACAATGATTACAAATTACAAATTACATCATTAATAACCATACTTTCAGAAAAGATATATTTTAATGGAGTTACTAGCTTAGTTGTGAGATTTGTGCTTTCTCAGTAAAACAATACTTTTCTCAGTGCTTATGATCAGATTTATTCAATATTTCCTAAATAACTAGCAAATGTCTCATACTTATTTGCATAATTCGTTTTTTCTCTCATTGAGTGGAAATGAATCAATATTCAAGCGACATGGAGATTTACTTTATTTAAGCGAATACAGCAGCTACTTTATTTAAGCGAATACAGCAGCAACGTAGCGACAAAAGAATGCAGTCTAACTGCATCTTTGACATATTTACCGAACGATTACCGCAATGCAAAGAACCGGACATCTATAAAGAAAACCTGTCACCAATATTTATTCTGCTTCCAACATGGACATCGGTCAGGGTTGTGTCCCAAACTGAAAGACATAAAAACGTTTGCTGAACTTTCCTCAAGGAAACTTTAAACCGTTTTTTCAAAATCAAGACTAAATAAGCTTATTGGGGCCACGGCAAAAATTTTGGTACAAGAAAAACAAATACCTAACATTTATCGACACTTTAAATTCAAAATGGCCGCCCTTCCTGTTTTAACTCTGTGGGAAAAATAATTAATGTTCGGTTTTCACAAAAATAAGGGCCATGGAAAAGCCACTTTCTCAAAGAGATTTAAAACGAGCCCACGAGTACACATGGCAAGGAAAGTATTATAAAAGTTTGAGAGTCCGAATATCTGTCCCCGAGGTGCATTTTACTTCAAGTTAACTCTGTTGCTCTGTTGGTGGTCCATTCCCTATCGTTAAGATAGGATATAGGTAGAGCTATTCAGGAAAAGAGGGCGAGTCAACGGGCCCAGAATGTTTTACAAAATATAGTAGCTGATTTTGATATTACGCAGATTATAATAGATAAACGATGGCATCTTGTCTGCTGTGGTCGATTAAAATATATATTTGTAAATTGTATTGGCCTAACACTATTCTGATTCATGATATTACAAAAAATTGAGGGTTCGGTGTATCTTCACGTTTCGCGTGCGTTTGCTTATCGCATGCCATTGAGATGTTGGAAAATTTTGAACGGAGATAGCAGATTTTGTCCATATTTTTATAAGATATTTCTCGTCTTGTCCTTCGCCCATACTGTCCAACAACTACAAATCAACCGACTTTTTGAGCTCAAGCATAGTAAAAATAAGAATGTATATTTTTTGCTGCAATTTTTCCCTCCGTCTGATTCTGCCCCGTGATATTGAGGTGCGGAGGCAGATTGCAGCTGCAGGGCCTAACATAGTGACGCGTCATCGCCATGGAAACTGCTACACCACGTGACTTAAGAATACCCAAATAAGGATATCATATTGAAGCTCATGCTAAAAGCACGTCGACTTGCGGACATCACGTAGTAAAGCGATAAATAAAAGGACGATGTTACAAGAAAAGACTGAGCCTGCTAAAATAAATTACATAAACGTCAAATCATGTCTTAATTGATTTCAAATATTCAGGAACGGTTGTCAGCTAAGAAATCCGTGGGTGAGGAAAGTGGCTTGCAATCAAAAATGATTTATGTACAAATCGTGTCATTGAAATTTAATGCAATTTTAGGAAATCAAGTGTGTGTAATTCAATTTATGTACAAATAACCCTTCAGTGTAATGGCTATTACGGATAAGGTGCAATATCACTTATGGATGACGTAATTACGACGGCAAGCTCCTACGCTGTCATTTGACTGTGAAGGTAATTATAAGTGTCTCACTCGCGCGCAAACAAGTTTTTATCTCGACATGAAGTGTCTGGCAATCGTAAACCCTGATTGCTCTACTTTCCGTTGTCATATATACGATTGAATAACGCGACTCGGCAGAGAAGTCAACTCATGATAGTCGTGGCTGTTGGTCATTTTTCTTTTTCCGTTGAAAAGTAATATCAGCTCCCTGGATAAGGCTGCATGGCGACTTCGCCGACATTCGGCATTCCCCGATCGAATATACATTGTCGATTAAACTGGTCGTAAACATTACTACATCGGTTGTTATTACATTAAAAAAATGTTCCCCGACTCTTTATTTTACAAACTAAACACAATTAATTAATTTTAAATTCATTAAACTTCTTATATTGTGATTTTCCTCGCAAAAATATACAATAAAGCTAGAGATTTCTGATAAGTAGAATCTAGAAAGGGATTATACAAATATACTTGGTGTGAGATCAATATGGTTGGAAACGTTTTCTTGTCGACAAAGTATTGTAAATTTGAGAGTCAGACTTTGGGGCCTTGGAGTGAGCATATCTCCGGGCTCTCGGAGCTAAGAGTTGCCCCAGGCGCCATCAGGCTGACCTGGGGAAATAAAGTTTCGAGCGCAACGTTAATTCCTGTGTCGCCTGATCTATATAGTTACTCCAACTACGCGTACTGTGGTCTGAAGTTCCCTTTAATCCTGATTCGGAACAGCAAGAACAATTCCTTTACAATTTGATAAGTTAACCTCAAAATCTTTGCTCCGTACGCCAGTTCTAGGTTTAGGTTTTTATAGAGTGATGCCTTTCTAACTTGCAGCACTCTGAGTAAATGTGAAACAAGACTGTGAAATACTGGTATCATGCGAAAGAGTACAGCTATTCCTCATTGCCCTTGGGCGAGATTTAAGCAGTACACCCTTCCGGCCAATAAAAGACGATCAAACTTTGCACGACATAATGTCTGAATGTGCAAAGTTTGTTTGAGTCAATTATGGGCCGGGAGGGGAGGGGGTACATTATTGCTATTATTTTACAGTTTTGGCAATGCCAGATAATTTGTAGACGTAGAAATATCTGGGGCCACAATGCTGGATAATCGGATACATTATCCGTAATAATATAGGTGGATTACATCACAAAATTCCCTGGTATTGACAAAGCTGTAAATTATTGCCATTGTACTAGGCATTAAGATCAGCCATAAACGAGCAGAATCAGTGTTAGTACGCGCCTGGAAACTAAACGACTTACTCTATACTTTGCACAAACTTTCCTCGAAGAAACTTTAAACCATTTTCTTTGAAACTCAAGAATAAATATTAAAGTCATTAAAAGTCATCATGCAAATTTTGGTACCGGAAAAACAAGCCCCATTTTTATTGAACGAGCTTCCAGTGAATATTCGTTCTTGTAATAATTTTAATACTTTTAAACGTATGCTTAAGACACACCTTTTTAAGTTGGCTTTCTCTATTGATTAGACTTTTTTATGATTTTGCTTGTTTTTAACTTTCACGATCAATTATATTTTTATTAGTTATCCATTTTCTTATTGGAATGTCTCTTTCAGCGGCTGTGATCACTTTTTTCTGTGGAGTTTATCGCTTTATAATAAATTATTATTATTATTATAAGTAACATACTGATACCTGAAATCAAAATGGCTGCCATACGTATGTTAACTCTGTGGGAAAATGAAAGTTTCGATTTTTACAAAAACAAGATGGCAAACCTCTAGTTTCTTCCACAGAATGAAGTTCACCTGAAAATGAAGCTGAGTTGGATCAATTGCTAAAAGCTCAGAAACCGAAACTATACCCGAGGTGCTGACCTTAAAACCTAAAGGTTGAATGCACCTCGATCGTTGACAGCTATCTGGACTCGCAAGCTTTTTTCATTACGTTTCTGGTTTACCGCTTGTGGGAGCTCATCTTACAGCTTATGGAGTAAGAAAAATGTTCGCCGTCTTAGTTCTTTGGACGATGGTCCCTGGTTTCTATTCCTTAATTGGTAAGAGAATGGTTGAAAGTTTCATTGAGGAAAGTTTGAGCAAACGTTTTAAGTCTTTAGAGGCACACCCTATTGGGCATAAAGTGTGGCAAATCTATAGAACCAGTGCCTGTGACTGCTTAGTGTACTTGATAATATATCACGCATCGTTTTAGTACAATAAACAGCCCTAATAATTCTTTCGAAATCACAGTAGTCTTTTTTTTTTCATATTGCAAGGTAGGTACATTTTTGTTGTTTATCTTTAAATTTCTTAGGTTTGAACCGCGCTACATATCGCTAATCGTTTAGGGAATGCCAACTTGTAATAGGATTCTAAGGAATTTTGTTTTCGATGAAATCAATATGGGAGAAATGGGTACAGATACACCCTACGGATGCATCTGATTCTGCGCAAATGATACACAGATACGGTTATGCGATCAGAAGTAGAACCAACCATTATAACTAGTTTTTCTCTGCTTGTAGCTACTGTACTCCAATTACGTTCCTCCAATAGATCAGTACTGATTAGCTTCCATGTTACCGAAGAGTTTACAGGGATGAGGATAACAGGCTGTTGCCAAGAAACAAGTCTTCTTATTTTTACCTGATATGACATCCCTGGCCTGAAGACCAAATGACACCCAATGTTTTCATTCTAATCGGTGAACTCATTATTTTCCTTGCCTCTAGTAGAAGTCGGCGTCGATGTTGTACGTGATCAATGGTACATAATGAATGTGGTGCTTCACGTCAGATTCAGGTATAAGCCAACACAAAGTCACGCTACAAAAATAGTAATGATTGTTTTGTTATTTTGCCCCAAAATATTGCAATGTGCATGGTGTAGAAGTTGTCATCGAGGTTTTCAGCGCAAGAATACAACAAAAATGACATTCTGTATTTGATTGAATGGTAACTCACGCCGAAAAAACAGCGTTAATTGCTGTATCTTCCAAATGCTATCATAATCTTGAATTTTCATACAATTTTCATTGTTCATAAATTGTTCAGCTTGTTGGCCTTCTTTGTCATTGTATCTGTCTCAGTTTATCTGTCTCTCTGTCTCTCTGTCTGTCTCTCTGTCTGTCTCTCCCTCTCTCTTAAAAAAGAGCATAATGAACGTTACATCCCTCAATAAATTGAATTCTCTTTCGTATCGTTCCTTATGAGCTTTGTGGGAATAGATAATTTTACTTGTGAGATCTTCATGCGCAGAGGTGTAAGTGAGATTGTAGGGAAAGGTCATGTGACATTTGTTTTCCATCATTCATACATGCAAGCATACATTCATATATATATATATATATATATATATATATATATATATATATATATATATATATATATATATATGCATTCGAAGTGTATAACATACGTACGTTACATACCTTATACAAAAACAGACAGGACAGACAGACACAGAGGTATATATATATATATATAATATATATATATATATATATATATATATATATATATATATACACACACACATACACAGACACAGACATCTCGTGTGTACAAAGCTTAATCAAAGCGTATAATGACAAACACTGCGATGTTCGCTCTGAAGGTAGAATACGTCTCGGGAACAGTTATCTTGACTCTTCAGTTTTTACAATTCGTTTACTACCACTGTTGAGGACTCATTTTTCAAAGCCCTTGGAGTAAGACAGATTGTCATTGTCTTTGATTTTAGAACATCGAATTATTCATTTGAATTTCACAGGGATGGTGACCATTTTGAATTTCAAATATCGGTCCAGGTAATTGTTTCTCTAGTGCCAAACTTTACACGGTGGTCCCTCCTTTTTCTTCTTGATTTGGTAAGAAAGGGTTGAAAGTTTCATTGGGGAAAGTTTGAGTTTCATGGTGCGTACTACCTTAAGAAAATGAATGTACGCCCTTCTTTCTCTCCTCATATTTCTCCATCTACACCATTTCAAATAAGAACAATTTGCTTTCTTGCGGTACTTGGCATTCCAATGACGTCAGCCATCGCTATTCATGTATTACCTTGAACGTCATTGAGGTTTCTTGTGACTGCGGTAATTACAATTTTTATTTCATTTTCTGGTCAAATAATAGAGTAGTCCTTCAATTTTGAGTTAACACGGAAAGCCTTTTTAAGCACACGGAGCATTAATTTAGCTCTCTTTCCCCCTCTGGGACAAATGCTTTTTATACATATTCACAGTTTGTTTGCAATTTGTTGATGTTTGTTATTGCTTTTAAGATCATTACAAAGGGTAAGTAAGGTAATGAAGTTGGATTTTGCTTTCGTTGTGAGAAAACAAGACGAAAAACCTGTTGAACGACCTTGAACGAGACTCTTGTAGGATGCGACCTACGTCATGATCCATTTACAGTATAATTTCTTAAGCTATTCCCGCGTCCGCCGCCACTCCTTACTTTTTAGCGAAAAGATGCTAACTCTACGTCACTGTTGCACACTCAGATAATTTATGAAATATTGTGGCTGTTCCTGTAGATGTCGACACCCAAGAAATTTCCATTTACCTCGATGACGTGTATTACACCTTACCAGTACGATATCGGAAAGAAGTGGTAGGCGAGCAGACGTAATTAATCAACGCATTTTGTTAGGATTTCTCAGAGACAATAGTATCGATACTGCTTGAACTTGTCAGAAATACCCAAGGATAGGATTCAACGGCTTCCGGATTATCCTGTAAGCAAGAAGATTAGGCCTACCAGTATCAATCAGGTACAAATTCGTGGCATCGTTACAGCGCCACTACGGTTGACGTGGGCAGTCGTCGTACAGGATTTACGTCGACACTCTTACATTCACCGGAACGGCACACGTGAAGACACACGTCTATTGAAAACGTATTGACCGCAACCTAGTGGACAGGGCCATATCGTTCCACGTTTTATAGAACTTATCACCAATTCCTGTGACTCGGATCCTTAATCGAAGCGAAAATCATTCACATGGCCTTGTGTTATGACAGTATGGTTGACTGCGGTGTATTCGAACACTTGCCGAGTAAGTCTCCAAGCACTGAAGACTTTCATGACTCGCAGTATGCTTGGGAAACCTTGATGAATGAAATCGGCGGTGACGTACTCAGTGACGGGTAAGATGAAGTAGCGTATTTAGAGCACTAACGTTTTACATATTACTGTTTTAATGAACACGCCTTTTTAACATTCCCGGTGACATTACATGAAAGAAGGCGATAGGTTTTGATATTCCAAACTAATAACGACATGACAGTAAAGCGAAGAATATTCTCAATACGGGGCACACGGCGCGTGTTTTATCAAACATTTGTGTGGTAAAAGCGTTGGTTTAGCGCAAGATGATGTCGGATGACCAGACCGTGATGACCGTGATCAAAACAAAAATATTCATAAGTGTTTTAGAGCTGGAAGCCGAAACGTTCTAAGATGCTTTTAGGGTGCAGATTTGAGAAGTGTAGTAATGATTAAGTTGATTCTGACGATAGCGTTGTAGTTCGACCCAGTCGTATTTGATGGCTGGGATGACTTCAATGACGATGTACACTGTCAAAGAAACGTGTTATATCAATGGTCACCGTAGCCTCGTTGGCAATTCTCCGCGATGAGCAGTAATGACGAGTATGTTAATATGGTAATGATATAAATAATGAAAAACATACTTCTTTTATTGGATTTAATATGCTGAGCACGGCATTTTAAGGCAATTGCACGAGAAACGCTTGAGTTCCCCGAAATTAGCAAGTTGTCGGTGACGTATTTAGAATTGATATCAGAGACAGTAAAGTACAATGCTGTTTTAATACCGGTTATTTATGGCGGCAATTATTTGCTGTTCCAAGATCCTCCTACGGATAATGACTCCAAAGTCATAGAGCGGCGCTTAAAAAACTGTGCCGTTTGAATAATTATCCGATCTTATCCAATAGCACACTGATGAATTAGTAATTTTTATAGACGGTCGCTGGGGAAAGACGACCGACTTGTCGTGAATGCAAGGTAGTTTGTTGCAGGGAATTATGGTATAGATTGTATTGAGTCCCAAGACACAAAGCTGCACCGACAATTGGTTATGTGAATTCGGTGAAAGAAACATGATTGTCTTTGTCAGTTAGATTTAGTCTTCGGAAAGGAATTCTCCTGTGGTGCATTTTCACATTTAGGGCAGTGTGTCCACTGTATTTGACTTCTGAATTTACTTTTATCAGGTTGTCAATCGAAACGCTTGGCTGCAATTATCCTGGGCTAGATACACGGCGTACATGTTCACAAAGTCAAGATAGTATCAGTATCATTGCTTTGTACATTTAAAAACGAGTAAATGTGTATTAATTCTCGGAAAAACATTTCCATGTTCATAGATCATTTTCAAATTCGATGTTGTATTGATGCAAGTCCTCGTCGAAGCTGATATAAGGAACTGTCATTTCCGATGATCGAAATGTCATAAAGATAAATTTGTCAGGAAAAACATCCAACTATCTCTAACGCCGAATAAAGAACGGCTATGTTAGCTCTTACCTATTTTTCAAAAGTCCACACAAATTTAGATTCATCCTGACAAATTAATGCAAAGTGCCTTTTTTTTACTGCGCCAAACTACAAAAGGTAGCGACTTTGTATGTGGTTGCGTTTAATGTGTTCGTCAGGAGCTTTTAACGCAAACATTCACTCGATCCTGGGCAGGACGGATCTAATGTTTTCTTTCTTTGCAGTAATGGAAATGTGACTGTCTTATTTGCATCTGCTGATTTTTGTTCGATTGAGAACCACTCTACGATACTGATAAAATGACACTGTGCGAATGCCTCCCATTTCAGAGAATGAATATCCGCTTTCTTCCATCAACACTTGATTGTAAGGCAAATGAATGCTTTTCTGAGTTGAGGATCTATACATACCATGTCTGTTTCACAACATGGGAGATTCTGCTCTTTTTTCATTTTTCCAAGTCTACTTGAAGCATGGTATTTGACTCCCTCTTTGCTTTTCCTTCAGACTTTCTTCCTTTAGCGACATCGTTATCGACTCCAGACTCAGCAACTTTACGTCATACCGAAATGCACTTCCAGTGGTTTGCAGATGCTGATTTCAGGGATAAAATGCAAATTCGTTTAATTTCCAGGAATACACAACTCGAGAAATGTTTTCATGTTAGATGCTCATTCCTCAAAGGAAAACCCCAGTTGTATGTGGGTCAAATTTTAGAGCAAAATACAAATGAGTTTGATGTCTATATCTTTGTTTGCTAATGCCGCCAAATCGATAGCCTTCGACATTCTCTGAATAATAAGCAGGTGTCAGATAGCACACAACTCGTGATTTGGAATTCACAGTCAAAAACTTACCCATGGGAATTCAGCAGTGAATACTTGCTTCTTATTCAGTCTTGTATTCGTTGAAGCCAGGTTCAAAAGTCCCAGCAATACCCCAGAGTGTTATTCATTGTATGCTGTGCCATTCAAATGGCGCTCAGATGGCACATGTTTCCAAACACCGGAGATGTCCAAAGAACATCCACGTGACGTCGTGACAAATGGCACGACCTGGGTAGATCAATGCCAGCACCTGCCTTATTGGATGACTTGCGGTTTTGCTGTGGGAGGATATTAAGACTGCCTCTTCCATTTCATTTCAGTTGACTGTTTAATTGAAAGTGACGATCAGCTTGGGGCCGTAGTTATTCAAGGGCATTTCAATGTATGAATATTATGATTGTGTTTTATTAAGCTGCTGCAATGCTGTTTGGTAATCTTGGTTAATTCTCTGCATAGACGGAACGACATCGACACAAGCGAAAACCGTAACACTAAGAGTATCGACGTTATTTGACAAGCTTTTCGACCAACATTGGATGTAAAAATGTTCACAGGAGTATGATCGGCTTTGACAACTCGGTCCGAGTGTGGTTAATGTACAATTTTGGGCAAAGATAGATAATGTCTTGCTATCTATGCAACGTATTAACCCCAAAATTATGGTAGTGATGCAATTATGGTGGTGGCAATGATAACAGTGTGGATTGTATCGGCGGCGATGATGATGATGATGATGATGATGATGATGATGATGATGATGATGATGATGAATGAAGAATGATGATGATGATGATGATGATGATGATGATGATGATGATGATGATGATGGCGATGAGGATGATTTTGATGACGTCGATGAGGGGAGGAGGATGCATTATGGTTTTAAAAATGAGATTTTGCATGTCTTGACGTAATACTATCAAGACTTGATTTTTAGTACATCAGACTTGTTGTTTTACAAAAAACGAGCTTTCGGTATGACCGTGCAGCTGTTGAGAATGACCTGAAGAAAACACTCCAGCGATCTTGTCGAAGCAATAAACCTCTGATGGAAAGACGCTCTCAATTCTTTTTTCGACAGAAACAAAACATCACAGAGAGCTGAAATCGACCATAGCTATGCTGATAATCTTAAGGTTTGGCGCTTGTGTGACTTCATTGGAGACACCATACAGTCGATTGCTAACCAGAGACGACAAATTTATAAGACATCAAATTTATGACTGAATCCGAGCAACTTTGACACCCACAGACTGTAAAGGCGGCGATGAAATTTTAAAAAACCCCACGAAATCGCAATTTCTCATTTGTGTGCTATTTTGCCCTTGACACTCTACAGTAGTATGGACCTGCTGTTGGGCAAAGCATATTGACTAAAAAGCGTGTTTCAAAATAGGCCATTCGTATTTGGATTATTATCGACTGGCACTGCAAGGCACCAACAAAGTCTACACTTTCAATTATTCACGTCTGTGGGGACTACGTGAACGCAAATGTAATTTCTGCAAGGTAACATTACAACGACAGGTCACACTGCAGGTCAGAGTTTAAAATGATTTCTATAAGCTTGGAGATGGGCCTGTGAATTCGACACGTGTAAATTTTAAACCGTCATTCATATTAAGTTGGCCTAATCAGGAAAGTGTTAAATGCTGACCTTATTTTAATGGATTATAACTCGGAAAATAAACCAGGCTGATTATCAATGCTCTATGATGACACCATACAGTCATTCTATGTAATTAAGATATGCGATACTTCTATCTCTACGAAAACCGCCCAGAGACTGTTTGTATCAGTGATGCATCACGTGAACATTCACTCACAAATTTCTCTACTCAGACAATTAATTTGAAAGATTAAACAGAACTTGCTCTCGTCCTGTTATTATTTCACCATATATTGAGTTGCTAGAAAACATACCCTGAATACTGTGAAGTATACTGCTGTTCTATTCGTCATTGACAACTTACTACGCCTGCACGACAGCGTAAGATAAATCCAATAAGATGGCTTTTGTCCTTGCGTGATTTCATGGCAAGTTTCAGATCTCGAGATTAATCGACTATTTCACCCTGTTTGATGCTCTTCAATGTACAACATTAGAAACACGAAGGGCTTACAAAATTTCAATTTAATCGATTGTCTCCTTTTCTTTCAAACTTGAATGTCGCATGCAAGTCTGCGATACAGTGCAGACACTTTCAGTAACATTGAATGACAGCTCTCTGCCAACACGGATTCGTCCGGAAATTCTGCTAGTCAACTTTTTGAGGTCAAAGGTTGTATGCAATATTGTGTCTTCGCCTGATGTTGAAAACTGGGTTCAGGATGACAATTGAGTGAAGTTAGAACGCGTACTTTCTCAAGACTGCTTTATTTAGTAATTCTTAATTAAATTACTGAAACAGTAATTTATGGCTGTTACTCATCGAAACTATCAAACAATTGCATTTTCCATCACTTGAGAGATAACTTTGACTGTGTTTTCTATTACGAATATGTCTAAGTCTAGGAACCTTCTCCATATTCTTTTTACAACGATATTCACGATTGATGCAATCAGATAATGCAGATAATAAGAATTAAGCAGTGTAATGACCTGGATATTGAAGATACGTTAATGAATGGACATTTCTTTTAGAATGGAATTCGACCACAATGCCTTAGGCGATCAAATTTTATATTGACTCAGATGAAAAATATGTGTGGCAATATAATGATGCCACTTCTTTACACGATTCCTTCATCAGAAATCACGCTCTTTTTCATGTCTGATGTTAGGTTTTCAGGTCAGCAATTCTTGTAGCCATGTTTCGAAAGTCGAGCGACTGTAATAATTATTAAATGGACCAGTTGCGAAGTCACGAGCAATTGCATGTATCATGTATTGCTTTTTGTTCCATTTTCTTCTCAAACTTAAAAGTGCAAGCTGAGTTCACGTACAGTCTCAGAGCATTTCACGTACAGTCTCAGAGCATTTCACGTACAGTCTCAGAGCAGTTCACGTACAGTCTCAGAGCATTTCACGTACAGTCTCAGAGCATTTCACGTACAGTCTCAGAGCTAACTTGCATCCGTTGACGTTTAGACGGTGAAAACGACAAGCATCGCCTCATTGATATGGAGAGTGACGGAGAAGGAAATGAGACTAAAATTACTTGAGCACGAGCCAGGGCACCTTACGTGACTCTGTGTAGTCTGTAATGACAGTTAGGATAGGCCCTTATTGTACTCAATAAATCTTGAGGAGTTTTCACGAGTGTTTACATTATAGATGAACCAACGATTTCTACATCTTATCGGAAACTATTACTCATCTCGACTGAACAGTATATATAGATTAGGTCTCGAGCGAATATCATGACCAACCTCGCATATAGACATGTTATAGGAAGATGTCAATTCCATGCTTGACTGAATAGAAGGTACCTACACGAACTCACGTTTGTCTTCTGCTATGCATTTCCCCGCCATTTGGCGCGCACTATTCAAAATAATTCAATATTTGATTAATGCAGTGGCGATACTCTCAGAATGTTTATCCTTTGAAAGATACTTTTACTTGAGATTTGATACGCCAGTATTCTGCCCAGGTAATGCTCCAATGTAAGTAGTTTAGACAGCTAAGAACAGCAAAACCTTCCGTTTTTACCTGGCTAAAGAGCAAAACGCCAAATATTTCCCGCTTGACAAATCGACGCTTTCCATTTTATAGGAAATTCGAAATTTACGCAATCGAAACGAGAACGCAGAGTGAATTCTGAACAATGAGTAGTACCGCCCTAACAGCATGAATGTGTTCTATTTTAAGATTATTACTCTTTCCTTGACGTTATACATGCCAGGAAATGTATCTCTTGCCATTTATAACACGCCCGCCCCGGGATATTACCCTGACTGCTTACGTTAGTGTCTTGCACGGTTTCAAAGGTTGAAGGTCATACAGCAGACAGCATTCTCGGGTCAGCTCACCGACGTGATCCTCACGGTTTTCTGTGTACATACGAGTATAATTTCTTTTGTGTTTGAAAAAATAGAAACTGTCGACAGTTTTTAAAAGGTTTGTTTTTATTTGTTGTTATGATTTCATTTTATTTCTTTTTGATGCATTGTATGCCTTTCTCGTCGACTTCAAGCATTTATGGTATTGCATTTATTGTAATATACAGAATTTATATGTTTTTAATATATCTTTAAGGTGATTCAATCTTCATGAGAAATTTTCCCTATATATATATATATATATATATATATATATATATATATATATATATATATATATATATATATATATATGATAAATGTCAATGAATATTAATATTTTAATATAATATTAATTTAAACCATGATGACATAGATTAATATCAATATTTTGTGCTTGTTATATCAGCTGAATATTTCTTTTCTGCCTGCTATCTTCTTCACGTTGTATCAGTAAAATAAAACCAAGTCGACCTGATTCAAAAAATAAATTCATTACGATCATGCTATTTCAGAGATTGGCGACACCCTTCTGGAGATCTACTTCTGATCTGACATGTCATGGGAAGCGAAGATCTCACGTTAACATCTAAATTTGCGCGATACTTGCTTGCAATTGCTTGCAGCACTCGCATTGGTGAACTGAACAGTTAACGACGGTTAAACCAAGAGGCACTTTAATATTACAATTACTGAGTAAAGACCACTCTGTCATTCACTCCTGACAGCCCCTTTCAAGTGTTAAATCAGATTTGAAAGTCTATAATTACCGAAACAGAAGAGAAGCATTTTAGACGAAGTAGACGGTCAATGACAGTTTGTAAGGGCAAACTCAGTTTAGACGCTTTTCCTCTCACAAATCAATGAATTATTATAAATAATGGCTAATAATGGTGTGAGCAATAACTCACGTTATCTCTTGATCTGCGTTGACCTTTCACCCCGTGATATGTCTACCGGTATGAATAAAACTGCAATGCACTAAACAACGTGAATAATCTGTGTTTGAGTTCATTCATCTACTGAACAGCTCATCTGTCTTCGACACTATCGTGGTTTATCGTCACCATGAATGTTTCCGCATCAATCGGCGCCGTTACACTACATACTACATGAACAGGTAAAATTTCATCCCTATAGTAAACCCCTCAGTGAATAATTTTATCGGACTTTGTGCCAGAGGCGATGCCGAACGGAAACAGTAATACTGTGAATTCGGACCGTTTGAAGAGCGTGTACCAATAGAAATGTCGAGGGTTCAGTATTGAGCGGCTCGCATAGCTGCTTTCAATGATGTGATTGAAGAAACCTCTTAAAGAAAACCAATTGACGTCACCTATGCTGTCAAGTCGTTTGCCGAAGGTGGAAAATGTTTTACCAGAACAAACGGTGCATCTGATGTTGACCGACAGAGTAATCACGCTGCAAGGCTTCTCCCAGAGGCGTCATCACAGTTGAAAAAACCGAATATTTCAACAATTGACACATCATATCAAAATCGCTGGCGGGCAACAATATAGCTTCGCGCGTAACCTCCTCACATTGCGATTAAACTTGGGAGTTTAAAGCGTTGGAACATGGTCCTATTGGAAACGCGACAGCCTATAGCTTGGTTGAAATGCCCGCTAGGCGTCGAGCTGATAGAAATTGAAACTGAAATATTTACTTTAAGTATGATTACAGGTGTGCAAGATCATCATATTATAACTTCTGTGCAAAAGCATAATATGTGGGCGCGGCATACACTATAAAATGTATAAAATGTTTATTTGTTGCCCAGCTCTGGCGGTAAAATTTACATACATCATATTTTGATATTTTAATAGGGAAATGAAAATAGTGAATTCGTGTCTTGTAAGTCTCTCACTAACCTCTGCTCGTCAAAGGTAAAACGTATTTTTCTGACATTGTGAATGCCAGAAGCAATGACAGTTTTTCCCTACACGTGACAAATTCTGTAATTTTAGTTCATTGAATTTTTTGAAACATGCCGGCAAATTGTGAGAGTATACAAAAATACTCAGTCCCTTCACTAATGGCCGTTTTTTCTCGAAATTATATTTCATGAACTTTCAAAAATGGATCGGACTTTACGTCTGAGACAATCCTTCGAATCAGTGATAGACGAAAAGAGGAGAAGACCAAACATTTAAATTCATTCTAGAATTATCCTCAGTAACAGAGAAGCGAGAGGCTAAATATTGACAGTATCATGGTAAGGCGCCAAATATTCGCGAAAATTCGCGAAAAGTAGTTTACACAGTAATCGCAAACTCCAACATCTCCGATAAAGGCCATTTTGTCATAAATTTTCAGCTTATTACAATCACAGGGTAAAAGTGATAAAAACAGAAAAACATAGTCGCACTTAGAAATTATATATGTATATATATATATATATATATATATATATTATATATATATATATATATATTATATATATATAGTATATAAATAAATTACTTCGAGTACAAAGTAATGAAATCTGTCTCTTAAGTTTAATGAATCCTGCAATCTTTAGACAGAAGATTGCAGGATGCATAAAACTTAAGTAACCGATTTCATTACTTTGTACTTGAAGTAATTTGTGTTACTATTTTATAACGCTCTACTTAGCATCGAGCACTGTATTTCCCACGAGGACATCTGTATACTTTGATATTTATATATCATATATAATGTGTGTGTGTGTGTGTGTGTGTGTCTGTATATCTGTGTGTGTGTGTAAATAATAAACAATAAATGCATAAATAACTATATATCATGTAATTAGATCAAGTAAAGATCAAAATTATATAATCATTATACATATATACATGCATAAATATATATGAAAAATTATGAAAATATCGAATTCATCATAATCATTTTCTTTGTCATCAACACAACTTTCGTCGTGTTTCGTCGGTTTATTCATATTACAACATAAAATTAGATTGCCGTCTTATGTAATTGTCATGACAAGTCTCAAGTTCATGGCAGCTGTTAGGCCACGATAAATAAAAAACGTGTGTTTTTCATCCTAGACATATTGCAAAAATGAGGCGGTGACGCGGGGTTTTTTCTTCTCGCCTTTTATTCTTCAACACAACAAGAACGCACAAAAAACATGAAAACAACATAGGAATGCACGCAGAGGTAAATGTACAGGTCCAATCGTAGAATCGATAAATATTTTTGAAACATTTGGCATGCCGTACCTTATCTGCCATTTCTTCAGAGCATTGCGAATAACATTGAATCGAAAGCCTTTAAAATGTTTAATAATTTTCGCAATTTTTCAAACTGAGAAAAATTTCTGAAATGCAGCAATCCAAACCGCTCAAGTACGTGTGGAAGATTGAAGTTATTGAATTGGTGAGACACATTTACCTTTTCCTCGGTCTTTGTGCAGAGGTCATATTTTTAATCCGATATTTCGGTCAAATCGTTACAGATTCTCTCCTCATGAAAACCTTTGGCAGTAAGAGTAGATTACGCCTCCACACTGAAACCCCATGGAGGTTAGGATTTGCCGCAGTTATCGGCAGATATTTGTTCTCGACGTCCCTGTCTGATCTCAAGGCAGTCACATTATCGACACAGTCAGAGGATTGAAGCATCTGAAAGCGTCATAATATAGGGTTTAAACCAGTTTTGAACAGGATGTGAAGTTTTAATTCGTAAATTACTCGGTGAGGTTACATCTAGATTCGACTGCAAAATTGAATCTACGTGATAGTAGACAGTCTATGAAATTAGGGATCAATTAGTAGATCGTAGAGGCTGTTGGCAAGACGACAAGTAAATCTCTGAGCAAAAATTGCCAGGAAGTTTCTTCAGCTTTGCTGCTTTGGTAAACAGCGATTGTCGGCTGAAGAATGTGGATTCCTCGAAAATGAATTTTCAAATTTTGAAACGTTAAAAGAAAACTGCATTTGAATGGACAACCATCACCCAACAGATTTATTGTGTCATCCATTACTCCGCGATAACGACTTTGAACCCGTACTTGCGCTCAGGTGGTGTTGTCGTTGCCAAGCAGTCGACATGTTCGCGCCTAAAATATATTTACTGAGTAAATACATAATTCCCTTTCAGATCGATGGTAGTAAGCTCGGATATTCTTCCAGAATAGGATAAAATGCTTTAAAGTTCCATTATATTAGCTGTATCTTCTTGCGATTTTTCCGTTAGTTTTGATTGAAGTGATCACTGGCTCATGTTGAATAGCATGTCAAATAACAGAGAATCGCATATTATTCGGAAACATTACGTGCCCTACAACTAATTTTACAACGAAAATTTCAATTTTTGTCCGGACAGAAATACAAACTCTGTTGACACGCGGATTGCAACGTAGGCATTCTTCTGCACCTGCGCGAGCCATTTACAGCAATTTCAAATAAATATTCATTACTTATGCCCGGCACTTACGTCGTAGTCCATCGTCCGAGCACGTTGCGTAGCCAGATGTCTGGCAATCCACGACAAAATGTTGTTTTATCCCGCAATAAACGTGAAGTTGTACATCTGGCGTGATCGCGGCGTCACCGTATCTGCGTTCTCCCCAGCACGCTGAGCCTGCCAGACGTCAACAAACGAGCTCGGAAGGGCAACACGTTGGGACAAAAATTAGCAGTTTTATGTGGCTATAACATCACTATTCATGTTGTTTCTTCGTAAAACAACATTTTGCAACAAATATGAGCCTCCAACATGGAATTTTCGAGGTAAAAAATGATCAAAAGTTACAAATAATGGCCCTTTAAAGAAAACTGTATTATGACGAAAGAACATTGTATCAACGCCAAGGTTTTCCTCATTCCTATAAAGAAGACAGAAACAGTATTAATGCGAGAGACTGAAAATTGTGTCAATTTCTTGACGTTAGTTCGAGGTTAATGTCTTTAATACGATTACGCTACGCGGACGCCTCCTATCTGACCTTGTTCGCATCTTATTTTTAATCATCCATCTAAATAATTTTGCATGACGTCGACAATTAATGATGCTTACTTTTTGTATTAATATCTATAATTGAGGTCATCATGGGATGATAATATTTCATTTCCATTACACTAAAATGCGTTTTCCGACCTAGAACGTGACATTTTAACCAATAGTGTTTGGCCTTCTATTTGTAGGAACTATACACTTTGAATTTGCTGTTTACGGCTGACAGGGCATATGTATGCTCGGTATGAATAAACGCGCCCAAATTTATCAGATTAAGGAACGTTGGTTCGAATTTTAGTTCACCATTTCATGAAATATTATGTTTCATAATCGAGTACTTTTGTTGATTTTACCATGGCAAACTTGGACGTTTCTAAAGCGTGCCGTAAAAACGTTACCTTGAATTGGTTTCTTTCCGCTTTGTCAAGAAATGAGAAGCAGACGACAATCTCCTATCTGAACTATATTTACCCCGCAAACGCGAAATTCCCTTCTCAGATCGATAATCGTTAGTTTGGAAATTATTCCATTCATCAAACTCGGCAATAGCAGCAGAAAAAGCCGGATTATTTTTTGCTGTTCTGAAGCCGTAAAACAGGAGTATTTAATGACGTAACTTCCTGTCGTGTAATATTGTACCCTGACACTAGTATATTTAATCCTAATAAATATGTAGTCCATTATTGACGAGGATAAACTCTTGAAAAGATAAATAAATAAATTGATTTATTGGTAATGCCGAAGAATCATCGCAATATATTGACGAAAACATTGTCTTTAAATCCCTACGTTTAAAAATGATTCACGTCTCCATATTTTCTATCGGGTCGAGAGAGAACTAGTACAACGACATGAGCGAAATTTTGATCACAACTTTAATTCACCTAACAAAGTATAAAGATGGCTAGAATCCCGATGGAGTTGGTACCATCATCATTAGACTAATCGCACTTTCCTGAAATCCGCCCAGGCTTTATACGATGACCGATTTACTAATATCGGTTGGGCTGAAGCATGAACCCGTTCTGAACGTTTCATTGACCGCAAGTAGGGTCAAATTTGCATAGTTCATAACTTTGTATAACGATAACCTCAAAGCATACAGATTCCACACAAGTAAATATTTATCTACTTATGTCCACATATTATAGTACACCACAAAATGTTTATTGTTTTCAAACTGTAAAGTGTTCTAGGCATTTAATATATATTTGTATTTTATATGTTGCTCTTAATATTCTATGTTATCAGGCAGTAAATTAACAATCATTGTAATTCAAGATACTGTACGTCCACGTTTCAATCTCAAATCAAATAATTAATCTGAAGGTTTTGAGCCTTAAATATCATCATATTAATAGGAAATCCCCCGATGCCTGAAATTTTTTATCTCTAAGTTGAAGCCCGGCTCTTGCGAATATATTCATTTCACGTCTCAGGGCTTGCCTGAGAATTGCCCAGGACACGTGACCACTGTAGTAGAGTCCCAGTAGACAGCTAGACAGAAAGTACGTGGCCGCCATAAAATAAAATGTCAGTATCTGATAATGTCTACCGTCCTTTGTAATCCTCATATTTCTGTTAAACATACGCAATATAAAACGAGACGACATCTATAAATGTTCCCTACGATCAGAAGGTAACAGAATTACCACGAAAATGGATAATTGATTTTATTTACAACCTTTCACATTTGTTGAAACTCATTACTTGCCCACTCCGTAGTCCAAATAATGCCCACATAGTCTGTGCAACACTCAAACTACTTATAGCTTTAATTCTCCGTAAGACTTCTGTATATTGTACGTCATGCAGGTAGTGTCGACGTACAGCAAAGTATTCATGGTGTTTTTATACAAATGAGTTATGTGTCAGGTCCACATGTGATTAAACCCACACGTTTCGAGTCTGACGGCACCGGAAGGTTGGACAACAGGAAATGGGATTTGATCATACGCGGATTGTAGACATTGGTGAGTCTTGCCAGTGGTGTTGTGATCATAGGCGTCAGCAGAGTGTGATTTTTCTGAGACAGAAGGAAATAGGCAGTAAAGAAGTTTTAGGAATATTGCCATCTGTTTTCACCATGAGCTGTTGTATTCACATCCTACATAATTTACCATCTATACTCTTTTTTGTCCACTATGACGTCAGGGAGAGATGGTTTGAGTGTGGTATTATATTATTCTTATATAATCTAGATTTTTACTTACAGAGCAAGAAGTACCTTTTTCAAGAATTTCCTCACATCGACAGTCGAGAATGTTATTCACCTTACAAAGCAACATGAGATATTTGTATTTATATTATAATTATCTTTTCTTATATTAATTGTCTCTTCTCGTTATTTTTCATCCCGTCGCTACCAGGATGTGCCCTCCTAATGTTCACTCCACGCTTAACACATTTGACTTATTTCACAGACTTAACAAACAACAATATAAACAAGAACAACAACTAGTTTACCATATTCTATGTGATTTAAGCAGGCGGTCGCGCTCTAGGGATTCGTTGGATGTCTCAAGATTGCCAAGTGTCGATACACAGACTTGCGACTACAGGTTATTTGTCCTGGTCCTCATACCAATCACAACGCTATCTCTAGTACTACATATCTGAAATGAGAAATACGACATTTTGTGTTGATCGTATCAGGTTTCTTTCTGTAAAGTATCCCATAACGAGCAAAGTGATCCCTGAGCGGTCAAGGGATTGTTAAACCCACACACTTTAGTCTAAAAAGTGGCTCTAGGAATGGAACTGGGCACCCACATTTGTCTCTGAGTATCTTCTCATTGTCGTAGCGATAAGAGCACTGTGACGTTCGCCGACGTGCCTACACATTCAGACCTAAAACAAGCTCCGAAGAGACATAAATCATAGATAATCTCCGATTAATAAAACATTATTCAGTGAAAGCTACACAGTCGAATGAACAAGTGTTGCCAATACAGTTATACGAGATTAGTGCCATCTTTCGTGTTCTCTAATCAATTAGCCCGAGTCTTTCACGAAACTCTCGCGAGTTACCAGATACATTTTGATACAGGTCGGTTAATGTTGTGGACTTAGAAAGAATATCTTTCTTTTGTTCATTTAAAAATGGCTAATTATGTTTGTGCAATGATGAGTTTTTACTACATCGAATTTCGGTTTCATAAGCAAAGCATCGAGTTGGGTTGCAACCTGGTGAAATCCTAGAACAAGGAAGACATAGTTTTGCTTTCGTTTGCCAAAGTAGTCGTAAACATTGTAAGAGGCAGTAACTCCTTGTTGACTGGTTTTCCTACCCTAAAAACTGATATACTCTTTGACATCACGTTACACAGATTGCATGGAAAATTTTGGAAACTTGAAGTCCTACAGCAGTAAGTTTACTTACTTTTCTCTGACATCAGCTTCCAAAAGATATCGTCTTTTCCCCTTGTAAATTAGGGGATTTTTTGTCCAACAGAGTTAACACAGGATTTCAATAATTTGAATTATATCAAAGTATCCGTTAATTTTGATTTCATTTTCTGCAATCGAAAATTTTAAATTGTAAGGTTTTTTTGGCTAATTATAAACAAAATTTTAACACTTTCATTTTCGTGTCGTTCATTTTTGGAAAGCCCATGATCGTAAAAACATCGTGCAAGGTCAAATTATGACCTCTCGCTCCGACCTCCTTAAACGCACTCTTTGAATAGCAGAAATAAATTGTGATAATCTAAAGTCATCGTCGAAATGAACCGCGAGTTCTAAATAATCAGTTTAGCTGGACACTGTAAAACATAAATCAGCGCAAATGCAGGAAGTTCAGGGGCGAGATTATATACATCTGGTCGCTGTGGCGAAACTTGTAATTTGTGAATTCGCACGTTCGTCTAACCTACCTTGCGAAGTTTTATGTGTAATTTTCACGACACAATTTCAGGAATTCATGGGGCGGTGATGGTCTGTGAACGTATGGTATGTCGTTCAAGTTGAAAACGGATTGTATTTTATCTCTCGTTTACATTTTCAGGAATTCGTCCTTGTTTGCTCCAAGGAATTCGTTGAACAATGTTATCTCGCAAAATAACGTAGTGCCCAAGGCAATGTAGACCAAAAATTTATGATGTATATATATCTACAAAAATTGGCTTCTTTGATGTGCTCGACGAATCGACTACACGGGAATGCCAAAACAGCAGTCCCCAATCAACATTCAAGCCTGTTCTTTGCAAATTAAATTAAAGGAGTGACCGAGATACGACAATTTCCTGTGGCGTCTTGAAATAAGAAAGATCTAAACATCTCATGGTATTCTCAATGACCCAACGACCCTAATACAATAAATATTATTCCGATAAAGTTTAATAAACTTGCAAGGGTTACAATGAAGCTCCTCAATAAGATACTGTAATCTCAAACGTGAGAATCTTGCCATGTTTCAGACTTACCGATAAATTAATGCATGACGTAGCTTACTTTTCCTTAGAATAACATCTCAATAGATTAATTCATTACACGCCAGCGACTATTAAAAGTTCATAAATACGGACTGAGATATTAATGAATGATGCCTTGTTGTAACGCTGTATTTGCCTTAATGTTCTGTGATAATAATTGAGTTTATTTTGTCAGCTGTTATACTTATCGATCATCGCTTGTGGTTCATTTCTCGCTTCAGTTACTAAGGCAGTGTTTGCTCAAGTCGTGAGCGGTCTAAGAAATACATGCAATGAATAAGTAATGAACCTTTAGCTTTATTTCCGTCAACCCGTTTCCAAAGTGAGTATTGTACGCTGTACCTGTATTCTGTATATCAATTGCGGTTTCCCGGTATATCTAGACACGCAATGACATTAAGTTATAGCGTTACATTCAAATTAATATCACGCTACAAGAACGGTATTTGCATAGCGTGCGGCCAACACCTGCAACAACGTTTGTATAAATCGCACGTGATCGAAATATGCAAATGCCGTCATAGCACGCAGCCAAGGCATGCAAACATGTGCTCGTATAGCTGTTTTACTGAACTGCAAATGATATCAACTCCACATGCGGAATAAACAGATAAGTCTTTCATAACTTTGCTTTTCATTGTAATCTCGAAAACACGAACCTAGAAGATTTTGCCTAATAACGTAATGACCAATCGATAACTGCTTGCAATGCTGTCTCTGATTTCCATGGAAACAATACAAAAACATGAAGGGGCAGCATGAATCCATCATGGTAATAGACTTCCAAATACATCATACTTGGTATATCATCTTTATCTTAAGGCCAAAATTCATGGCAAAGACGCCGCTTAGTGTTACACTTAGAAATTTCGACTGAAAATTTCTTTAGGAATATCTTCGTTTTTGATTCGTTTATTGTATGGAAGCTACAAGGCAAGCCGGTTCCACTCATCTTCCATGCCGGGAGCTTTGATTAGTTCTACACGTGGGATACCACAGTACTTATCATAACGATAATGTCTGCAAATATTGAAATCTTTGCGATTTTGCTTCATTAATAAATCATCGAACCTTTGTGAATATGGATTTTACATGCAGGTAGATCATGAATAGTTAACGCGGCTGAAAATGTATATGCTTCGGATAACGCCATCTTCGATTCCGATATCAAACAATATGTGATGCAGTCGGTCCTGAATAAATCAGCTGCGTTTGCAAAAGTTGTAGGGTAGAAAGTGGGTTTGCTGTATATAAAATAGACATTGCATTTGCTGAATGCATCATTCGTTTTAAGTGCACATTTTCTCCAAAAGCTGAGAGTATAGTGCTTAGCATATTGTGATCATTAGTTACTTAAGCATTGAAATGACATACGATTTGAAAAAGACTTTTTAGTCGCTGTTGACTATTTCCTGCGAGAACTCGTCATCATTTCAGGCAAGAAGTGTCAAGGTAAAGTGGCGACTCTTGAAAAATGGTCTCTTCCATTAATTTCGATAGTTCTCCTGTTTTATGATCGTGTGGATTTAGTCGCTTTATAAATGAATAAATTATTATTATTATTATTATTTAACTTTCCAGCTTTAAATGGTGATTTACTACGTGCTTAGCTAGCAGATTTTTATGTAAAAGAAAAGGTTTATAAAACCCCATAAGCTGTATCTTTTTTGACATGATGGTTTGCTATCAAATACAGCTTATGCAAAGATGCTTACTAAGGTGTGACTACGGAACGTGTTTTAGACATTGGCAACAAACGCACAGCTTTCATTTTAACAAAAAAATAATTTTCGAGTTGTAACTCAAATACGGCTGTTGAAAATTAAACGATTAAATTGATCAAATTCTTCGCCAAGAATTGAAATTGTGACATTTTCAAAGACAATATGGCTTGATTAGGGGAATCCAAGACATCTTTCTGAAGATTGGATGGTATATTTTTGGTTCAAAAAGATACAGCTAACGGGGCTTGAAGTCCCAACTTGACGTGTTTTGCTGCTCATTTTACGAAATACACATGTACCAAACGTGTTATTTGAAAAATGGAAATAAAATACAATTAAATAACTTATTCAAATAATGATTTTCAACAATGAATTAACTATCATTAAACGTTAAGGAAATTCATCACCGTGTCCTGTTTTACATTAATTTTAATTAGTAAGTTTGAAAGCCGTAGATAATGTAGATAATGTTTGTACTTTGAAAAAATTTGAAAAAAGTATGGGATGTAGATAGACGATATTAATGGCTCAAAATCCTCGTTAGAGCTGTAGACACGACAAGAATTTTTTTGCTTCTCATCGTTGATATTTTTCAGATCTCGAATCACTTTAACCCTTTGAGTGCTGTAATTTTTCCCACCAAAACTTTAGTGCAACATTACCAGTTTATATAAATTTTTTTTGTAACTTTTTTGATAGTTTTGAACCAAATGCACATCACATTTCATCGGCTACAGTTTTTTATCAAAATTTTGGCAAAATGTGAAAAAATTGACTGAGGTATATTTTTAAGTTGACAAAAATTGACTTTGGCGCTCAAAGGGTTAAGCAGCTTGAGAACAGTCAGCACCTAAGTGTTCCACACAAATGAAAGCATTTAGTTTGATATTTCGCCAAATTACTATTATTATTTCGGCCATACAAGAAAGGCTTACCAGTTTCAACCCTATGCGTGTTAAACCAAGTGACCATATTCAGTCATTCAACCTTGTCGAGGCACAAGAACTCCGTGAAGGGATGTCATTCCACAAACTGGGAAATGTCTTTCATATCAACACAATTCTCATAACTATGTGTCATTAGAAAACGCGATAGGTTTACCCAGCTGATGGTTCGTATGGCGTGTGTTCAAAGTACCCTCATTTGAACAATGACGTAGACATCCTAATAAAGCTTTCGCAGGGAGTCCCTTCAATGCAATTCATTTCCTTTTAATTGTTGGTGAGCATGGATATAAAGTTACCTTTTCTGTTTTCAAGGAGATCGATATGGAAAACCTTTTTGTTTGGATTTTGCTTCGTGATGGCTTTCAATTGATATCAGTTGTCAGCGTAGGTGGAAGACCGTGGGAGAATAGAATGGAAAGGAATGGAATAGTATGGAAGAGTATGGAAGTAGTGTCTGTGGAAGTGGGGGATTCCTTTTGAGGATACGTCCCTTATTTGTTGAAATGAAAGTTCATGGAGATCTGTAGCAGAGTTAGACATGTTTGAAAGGTGACGTTTCCTGTCAAATTCATGTGAGGCTGATCGAAAAGCTCTTGTCGTCCTGATTTGTTTGTAACTATAAATCGACATCTGTGGCATCCATGAAAGATTTGTGAATTCGTCATGTACTCCGTATTCAACATTGGCTCCATGCTGACCCCTCACTGTGAGATTATCCTTATCCTTAGCTATTTTGTCCTGAAACTGAGATGCGCCGATTATATACAAAATGTCAAAACAACTTGGTTTAGTTTTTCCGGCGATGACTGCACATCTGATCAGATAAGAGATACAAAGACCAAAGTGGATCACTTATACACTCATAAACCACGTAGCTTATCAATCAATCAATCAATCAATCAATCAATCGATCAATCGACACATGTCACTTTATAAGAGATCACACAATGATTACGTGCAATATAGAAACAATATTTCATATTTACAGTGGGTAACCACAGACCCTTCGTACCGTAGAAATATGAGAGAATATTTCGATCAACGGTACAGGTATCGTAACGGAAAATATTTTCACGATTTCTTCGAAGGGTCTTTTCTAATCTTAGATGGATAGAACAAAGTCTACTAAGACTTAAGAATATAGGAATGAACTTCACATGACACCACTTGATTAAACTTAATATTATTTTAAAAGTTGCACGCATACATAGATAAAATCTTTGCCATGAGTTTTGAGTCACTCAGGACAACTTGTAAAAATGTTAAATTTGTTTTATGTTGATAAATTGTCTAGGAACTGAGCTGTCACGCTGAGAAAGCGATTTTGGATTTTGAAATAAAACTTGGAATTCGAACTCAAATTAATCTCTTCTATTAGCATAATGACCATGAGATCACAAATTGTTTGTAGTGCCAGATTTTGCTTTACTCAATGAATGCCACATTTTGCTACACTTCATGGATGCCAAATGTTGCAGCTCAGTGAATGAAAATCTTCGTTAAAAACTCCTGAAAATGGCCAGAATTCTATTTGATATACGACTTTGTTTGAAAAATGCCGTAAGGTGAACGATTCGGCATGCGGCAATATGATACGTATACGTGCGTGGGTAGATAAAGGGCATCGCAAAACGAGTGAATATATTTCTTCTTTAATTCGATTAAATTCTTACTTTATTTGATCAAAGTCAGTGGACTTTCCGTGCGTAATGTGCATTTTTTCGTCTCAATTGCAAGACATAAAAAGTGGACGGGAAATTCTCGCCCATTTGTGAACTTAGCTTATTATGTGACATGGTTGAGAGAAACCTCTGTGTATACGGCTTCTGGACTGTATCGATCTCACATTCAGTAACTTGAGGCCACGCAAATTTCACAAAGAAACTATTAAATCTATATTACACACATTGCAGTAATATCAGACCTTGGATCGAACTCATTGGCTGTTGCGTTTCCATTTGATTTTCTCCGAAAATTGCCCGCATGCACTTCCTGTTCGTAAAACGTGGAATACTATCGCCAGATTTAGTGATACGTGATACGGTGTGTTCTAATATAATCTTGCAGTAATCTCTGAGTCAACATTCGAGGACGCATGTTATGTAAACGATGTTTCTAGATTCGGTGTACCTTGAAGCTGAACTTTCAGAGCACACATCTTGAATCAAGTATCGCCATCTGTCAGGGCAGAATGTACCAAGAGATCGCGTTTTTTGGAATTTCAAAATTATGCCATTATTCTCTTCTTGTCTACAGATTTGATGAAGTATTACTGAAACCTGTACGCAACCTAAATCTTTAACCGTCTTCTCTTTTTTAAGAATCACTGTTAGGATTTTCTCCAAAAGCGGTACCACAGACGTCATTTTGAACTCTCAAATGTCTGTAAATTCGAGGCATTGTGCTCTGATCCAATTTCACACCATAATCCCTGATTTTGTTATTAGCCACTGAAAAAGGGATGTCTCAGCATTTCCTCGAGCTAACAAGTATCAATGAAGGTTTTAAATCAGTATCGAAGTGCATTGAATGTAACGCGTGATCTGTCTAGTCAGTCGAGTACAGAACATAGAATCGAAAACCAACTTTTAATAGCGTACTTCCTAATTTACAGATTTTAATTCCTTCACCGTCGATCCACAGTATTGCAATATCTCTATAGATCTCTGTTACGCATTGCAGTTCTGCTGGCTATTCCAAGTCACGGTGAATGTCTGCTTTTAGGTAAATTTGATAAGATCATCGAAGAGATACGCTTTAGTAGTAGTGTAGTAATCACTACTGGCTGGAAAATATAATCGTTTTGACGTGGAGATGACTTTTCAACCGGAGGCCGTTGTATCATGTTCGCGTCTCGTCCTACATCTGCCAGTAATCGCCAAGAATAAGATATCAGTGGTGCACGTTGTGCGGTAGTTTTGCAGGAAATATTCCCGCCTGACTGATTGTTTTGAATCTTGTAATGGTCGAAGCCACAGATCACCATACTGTGTATTCAGTTCTATATTTGACATTGATATTTTCCCAGGCTGATTCTTCTAGATGAAATGATAAGATAATGCCATTCTAATGCATGTACATAACGATTAAGATGCCAGGAGCGATTTTACAATAATGGATCCCACAAGAAGTCCAGGGACACTAAGAAAGATAATAACTTGAAAAAGTTTGCAAAAATGAAACGTTACCCGATTCTCACACACTTTTTCAGTAACCGTTTAGTAAACAATACCAAAATACTCCACATGTTGCAGAATCACATATGACGACACTATACTTTCACCCAATGTGACATACTGATGGAAATGTCATTTTTCCATTGTGTCAGAAAGTCAATTTCCTAATTCCTTGATTTTGCCTTCTAAAAACAAACGAGGGACTATACGATTACAAATTTGAATTTTAACATCAAGGAATATTTTTGCATCATAGTAGTCGAAAGAAACTGTGAAATACACCCTTACTTGACCTAATGGTCAGGGAGAAATGACCCAACGAATATGTCAACAATATCTATTGTAGTCAATCGCTGATTTTTCACTTTGGTGTCCTCGAAAAATACAAGAGTGCTCCCACTTCTTTATGGTTTTACTTGCGTTCCATCCCTAAACATGGACGACGAGTAGTCTCTTTAAAAATACATGGAGTTATGCAAATTTGCGGTGACCGATTTACTTTAATATTCAGGTCAAAGTTTACTCATAGAATTTTTACTTTACAATTTTATTTTGTTTTCTGTTCACTATCTGGGCTAACAAATCGCGGTAGGGATGGTCGTATATAAAATGCCTGATTTTTATCATCTCTGCTTTCCACAAATGGTATTCACGTGACTTCAATATATCAACAGTGTTGAATTCGGGGGAGGGGGAAGTACGCGTGCTCCACCGACTGAAAAAAAATATATCAAATCTTCAGTGGCGAACGCGAAACAACATGTCCTGATGCTGACCATCCCTCTAAAGCTTCTAATGGCACATTCCTAGATTCCCTTATTTTAGCAAAGTGCTGGATGTCCATACTGAGTGACTGGACGCCGTGACAATAGATGGAGTTAGGGACAGGCTGTTTTCCGTACAGCATTAATTCGATTCAATCTATCAAATAAAATGAGCAATTTTCATTTTCGCTTTCTTCTTTACTGTAGAAAAAGCATACGAAACCAAGAGAAAACACCCCAAAACAAGAATACCAGTCCATCACATCAAAGCAACGTCTGAGACCCTTGATTAAAACTAACTATGTTCAATAAAAGAGACTTTCCGTTTAATTTGATCTGGTTCCAATATTACTTCTTGTTTACCGTCAACGTGTTTATAACGCTTCAAATTTAAATCCAGAACCTTTTTTTATCACTATTGATCGCTCAGTCTTTTATTAACACTAAAAAACCCGGACTGCTCTTCCTATGACGTCACTAACCGCTCCGGACGACCTCGTGCAGATCCAAAGCGCCGCCTGTTATGCAAAGACACTTCCCTACGCGAATTGGGAAATTTTAGATTACCGTCACGTCCATGTGTTGATAAATTGCTTTGGATTCAAAAGAGATTTGTAACTGAGACCAGTGACGAGTCGCGTGGTACGTACAAAGTAGTGACGTTATTTGACGTGTTGCTGTGACGTAAGCATCGATACACAAATGAGGAGATACGGAAGATTCGCAATGAAATTAAAAAATGGCTGCCTCTGTGTAGTCTCGATTTATGAGTGAGACAAGAAAACATTCAAAGTTTGGCTTTGTACGATGCTTTGTATACCCCTTTCGTCAACGAAGACCGAAACGAAACATGGAAACATAACAGGGATTGAGGGACGCATCTAATCCCATTGTTAGCGAGAGATTTAATTGAAATAAAACCACAGTGTTTAATTCCTTTGTTAGGTAGGGATTTAATTTAAATCAAACGAAAGAGTTTAATTGGCGTCAGTGACTTCTAGCAAAGCCCATGATATAGAGTTTAATCACATACTGATTTGAAATCCCTGGTAACTTTACCAACTCCTGACACTTGGCTGTACAAACAGCTTAACACTTTCAAGACGCGACAAGTAATACAGGCGATAACAGAATCTCTAACTTCGTTTCAACATTTATGTAAAAAATTCTCAATAAAAGAGACAGTCGAGAATTTCGGAGTAATTGCTGGACAAATGGCAAAAATCCATTTGCAAATGTCTCCTAAATGTGTGGTCTGTGATCTCCGTTGTAATTGTGCCGACATCGTATCTGTTTGCTTTGACGTGCTTTCCTGGGTTTTAAGAAATATGGGTTTACCTTTATTCTGTCCAGGCGAATCTGACGTGAGATGGATTTTCTGAAAAATGCATCAAGATATGAACAAGTTGTGCTGAGAAGCAGAGGCGGATTTATCATAGAAACTTGCAATACTACCAACTTTTACCTATAGGCTTATAGATTTTAGGACAACATTTTTGGAATCCATAAAGCTGGCTGGCGTGATCCGATTGCATGTTATATCGGAACTATATCAAAAACAATAAAAAACTTAAAGTTTGTGAATATTAAGCAGAATGAGATAAACTTGTAGAAAAAAACGTGTATCACTGTGAAAGCTATGTCTGTAATCAGCAAATTAAGGTCGCTAGTATTAATTAAGCTCCTTTGTGGTTAATCAACTAAAGTTTCAGTTATCATTGGGTAGAAGAAATCCAAAATCAAGTTCGATCTCATTTTACAAATGTCAGACTTCGACATCTTCCATTTTCCTTCGATAAATTTGGAACAATTTACCTGTTGTAATCTTTGAAAACTACTGGTAGGTAT
Source organism: Ptychodera flava (assembly GCF_041260155.1). Taxonomy (NCBI): domain Eukaryota; kingdom Metazoa; phylum Hemichordata; class Enteropneusta; family Ptychoderidae; genus Ptychodera; species Ptychodera flava. The sequence continues at coordinate 44,356,567 of NC_091936.1, forward strand.
CCACGCTTTACAGGTTGTTGTTGTTTTAAGGTATATGCCACTCGCAAGTACAAGACTTATACTTTTTACCCTAACTGATATTTGACATTCAAAATGGCCACCATCTTTACATAGAAAGTAGAAGCGATGGCTCATACATTATTTTTCTATTTGCACAAAAATAAAACGGCAAATTTCTTTTACTCCAAGAGCTTCACAATGAGCCCCCGAAAGTGGTAGATCAGATACATAGATTGTAAACAATTTGAGAGTCTGAATATTTGCCTCCATGATGCATTTTAAAATTAAGTGCATTCCCGTCAATTTCGACCTCGCCATACCAAAAATGGAAATATCCACAAAAATGTGAACATAATTTGACTAATCATTTGATGCCATGAGTGTTCTGCCGGATCAGAACAGATAGACAGACTGAAATCAGATCGTCGACTTTGAAAAATGAGGCTGCTTTTGATAAATTCCCCTTAGGATTGGATAAGAATGTTTCTTTCTTTCAACGAGTATTTGTAAACTTTTATATTCTCGTCTATAGGCAATTATGAAGCAATCAAGTAATCATACCAAGCGACATCGTGCTGTTTGTTAGCAACCCTTCAGGTGAACAGGTGTTTTCCAAAAACACGTCATAAACATACAGCGATACTTTTCTGCAATATTCAGTCAACCAGATGTAGTTTCTGTCCTCTCGACAACAGAAGCAAACTCGACAGGGTACAGAAAATGATGACAATTGTAGATATCATTGGGGAAAAGTACTGTTCTGTAACCTTTTTTACTGCTTAACTTAGTCGTTCTCTATGTGTTGACTTAACTTATTGCCTTGTATATGTAAATTACTTCAGTATGCCGACTTGTTGCCAAGGCAACTAGAACCATTTAATATATGCAGTCTATTCTGCGTGTAAAGTTACTCTTGTCCGATATAATGTTGCCCAGAAAAGTATTGAGTGTTGTTGTCGTGCTTCTGCACGGAAGAGGTGGTATTCCAACGCTCCGATACTAAGGTTGTCTTACCATACACACGGACGTGCGTCCATGTTACTTACACTTGTCTAAAAATAAATGACATCTTTGGATTAAGATCGATGCGGCCCTAATATAACTACCTTGTCGAGTCGGTGACGTCATTTCGTTATGATTGGCAAACAACTAAAATTTTTACATTTCCTCTTTTTAACGCCAGCAATTATTTCACGTTAGTTTATGGTGTTCGCTTTACAGTTTCCTTTTTAAAAAAGTTCGCATTCACGTCTCATCATAATTGCCTAATTCTTGCATTTGCTTGAGTTATAGTAGCCCTTAATGTTTTTATTTTAAGTGTCAAACAGACACTTCCTTCAATAACACCACGAAATAAAATGATAGCGATAAACTAGAATTGATGTGTGTCGGCGTTCAAAGGCATCCTTTAAAAACCACTTAAACGGGAATACATGCTCGTCTTTGTTTTCGACAGCTATGTAAACCCTTCTGCAAATAATGTGTATTATTCCAAAGGGTGTAAAATTCACTCAGTCTCCCCCCTCACCCTCCCCCTCAAAAAAAGCTCCATGAAGGTAAAATAGTCAGACCGTGATGGAACAAGGGGGCGTCTGGAATAAAAATCATCGGCCGTGAGAATGGTGATCGTCTCTTTCTATCTCTTGATTAGTTTCTTTTGAGTCTGGAATATTTCCAAGAATTTTATGGCAAGGTAATGGAAGTGCATGAGACGTATTTGTTCTGAAGAACACCCTTGAATTAGCCCTTGAAGGACGGCTATGGAAAACCAAGGACACAGCTGAAGGCGTTGCCACTTCAGATTTGTCGTCTGATAGTGAAAAAGAACATATTTTCTGTATGTTCTATCTCTTAAATAAGCGTGATTGTACGCAGTGGAACCTTTGTCAATTATAAGGACGTGAGGAATAAAATAATAAATTTGGAAGAGATAGGAGTACAGTGATTACAGAATATTAAACATAACCTTGAAAGTCCTTAAGCTCCATCATTAGAGCTTCTGAAAATGAAATCTACATGATGTTTCTGTTAAACACTGATGAGAGACAAAGTCGAGAAGAGACAAATTATTGACACTTACTCTATGCTGTTTGAGTGTTTATTACAAATGGTACATACGAGTGTTTGACAATAGGCTGAAGGACAAGTGATAATAACACCTCAGCATTCTCTTCGTTTTCTGTTCTGTGTGAAGCGTACGATCCGATTAGTGGCAGTCTCTTAGTCTGTGACATTAAGGTCGTTAGGTGACCTACACAATTTCTGAGAATTACACAGGTCAGGAAATTATGAAAAAGTCCTACTGGGCGATGCACATCCCTACTCAGAGAATCGCTCGACTCGTGCTCCACTATTTCTTGACATACGCCCTGGTTGTTGTAGATAACAGCTGGTACTTCTCTTGGCATAATATCCCAAACTCATTAACTTTCCACTGTCTTTACATGACCTGAGCAACTACAAAAATTAACAGATTCTAATTCGGTTGTCTTCATGGCAAAGTTACCGATCCATTCTGTTTCTACAAACAGCTGTCTGAAAAACATGCCACTTTCGAGTATTTAATGGCGAGCTGACGGCAATGTATGGGCTAAGATTGTCATAGGTAATTCTGAACGGACGTTCGGCCTGCACAGTGACCCAGATCATCAGATTTTGCCATGCCTATTAGAAGTATCAATTTCATCAGCGATGTTCACTCCCTGAGCTTTTCCCACAAAGAACGTACACAGAGAACAAAAACACATATAAAGACAAAGCATCATACTTTCGAGAACAATGTGCAAATGAACGACCTAGGCGTTTAATTTTTCTAATACCTCTATTTTATTCACTTAGGTCATAAGACAGGAAAGAATGACACGATCACAAAAATTTGACGCGAAATCAGAGATGAATCATTGACGGAAGGAAAGCTTTTATCACACTCAGTCAAAGTGCTAATAAAGATTACTTGAAAGTTTGTTGATGTACCTAAGCTACGTCGTCTTTTGCACACTTTTGGTGCCATTTTTCGATTCGAGACAATATTTAAACACGTGTAGATCAAACGTATTACGTGATAAAGTCCTACTATAATGGTATAAACAAATAGAGCTCGTTTTGTTTGACGTCAATATTTGTCCTCGCCTTCTCGATACCTCAATGCTTTTTGACATAATTACATCATCTGATTACAGGTGGGAAATATTAAATGAATTTAAACTATACAGGCAGGCTACAGATAGCAGCTCGCAGATATACGGCAGCTTGGACATGCGCGGGAGTGATCTATGCTCAGTTGCACAGCGTTCTGACGGTGTTGCCATGGTGATGCGTTGCATCGCAACAAGTGACATTCGCTCACGTCGTCATAATTGTGTTGAAGCTCCGAACGACAGTTAATGATGACAAATTGAACTGCTAACAAATTTGCAGCGTCCATCCATTCAATGCCGTGCAGATTTATGTGAAGCGCAGAATTATTCTTTACGTTTTAAATATATTGAGATAGTCATAACATCTTTTTCTCAAAGCGAAGATAACATTAATTTTCATGTAGCGCTGAGACCAGATACGTCATCTGAACGCGATTACCGGAAATTGTACCGTGTCCGCTATTATGGAATAGTCATTGGCAGCACAAATTACCTTTGGCACTGCGATTTCTTCCATCAGTTGATTAACTGCAGAAATCTTGTGACAAATTGCGACGTTACATTTTGATGCCACCGAGATGTGAAATATCCCGACAGCATTGACTATATTGTTATCGTGTGTCATGCGTTTCTGCATAGACTACCTAGAAAGTTTCTCAATGTTGTATTCTTTTTGTCACGTGTACGTGTCATTCTGTTCGACTTGCAGACAGTTTTTTTTTCTAATATAGTTCGACAATCAGTCGACTCTGAAGGTGATGCGCTAGTATCAGCAAATACAGATGAATCCCAACTCACATAATGTGATTACTATAATTTCTGAACCCAAACAAATCTATGGAGTTCTGGGCTTACGCTATTTAACGTCATCGTATATTGTTGCCGAAGAAGAAACACAAATGTCAAAAGTTGTATTACAGTAGTATTACGGTATAATTTAAATATATACTTTTAATTAGATTCATGATAATAATTATTATTTCCATCGATTAAATTATCGATTCCTATAGTTTCTGAATATAAGGTATTATTGGTAGGGGGTCGTCCCGTGTGCAGCTGCGCGTATTTGACCCAAACAACCGTCATGTTGCTATGCACAACATACATAAATCCCCTGTGCATTTCCAAACTTTTGAAACGGAGGCTGCACCGAAACGAAACTGGTGACTGAGGCCAAAGCAGCTTCATATAAACGAGGGACGCAGCCAAAGTTTAATTGGCAAAGTCTAGCTGTGATTGGAAAGCTACAAATCTGATGAACTATAAACATGCATCAAATGCTAAACATGCTTCACTTTTGCTCGATATTCATTGGGCATACCAATTTCGTGGAAGAGACAATGTTTATCAACAAGAAAGTCGCACAGCCACAGAAAGGAGACGCCCTCCCTTTAACATATATAGAAAGTGTGTAACTTTTGCTCGAACCTTTGCTCAAACTTTCCTCAAGGAAACTATGAGATAGAACGCTTCTTGGGGACAGATATTCGGACCCTCAAAGTTTTACAATACTCTTTTGCTCTATCGGTTTTTGGGGCTCATTTTAAAGATCATGGAGTGAATAAGTTTTCATCGGCTTTTCACTGTGGATAGAGCAAACGTAACTTTTCCCGTGGATTTAACACGGGGATGACGGCCATTTTGAATTTGAAGAATCACTAAATATTGAGTATTCAGTTTCTCGAGCACCAAATGTTTCACGATAGCCCCGTATTTTTTATGCTTTATTTTGACTGGGAATGGTTTAAAGTTTTCTTATGAAAAGTTTGACTAAAGGTTTAGGTTTTTCAATTTCGATGCACGCATATTAACTTAAACCACTCTCTTTCAAATCAAGGATATAAATCAGGGGTCGCGTAAAAAGTTTAGGATTACAGAAACAAACTGGTTTGAATTTATTGACATGTGAAATTCAAAATGGCCTCTGTATCCTGTGTTCATTTTAGAGGAAAAAATGTTTGTTCTTTTCACAGAAACAAAACGGTTATGACTTGGTTTTCCATTGTCTTCAAAATGAGTCCGCACGTTCCAAACAGCAAACCAGAGAAGTATAACTGTATAAAATTTAAATGTCTGAAAAACTGTTCCCGGCATGTATTCTGCCTCAAAGAATTAGTGACTTGGAATTTTTGAAATATCCTGAAAGCTCTATATGGATATTGGTAATTTTGTGATATTTTTTCGACATTAAAGAAACTAAGGGAGAAGGTATTGCACGAATCTTGAAACAATTTCCATATGTTCTGTCTACATTTCGATATCGCAATTCAACCAAACAAACGAACAGCTAAAGAGTGAAAAATCTGCTCAAGACAAAGTAAGTTGGCGTTGAACACACTGTTGATCGTCGACAATATGCAAATCAAGAATATACGACTGAACGAATGGAAAAGTTTCTAAAGAGTAAAGACTAGCGCCCGAAAATCATTATGTTAGACATAATCTATCCACATATTTGCAACATATCACATTCAGCTGCACAGGAGACAACATAGATAGTGAGAAATATACCGGCTTCAAAGCAATTACTGTGAACTGATGTTTGATGTTTCGAAAAGAGTGAGCTCATCCTGCACCACGGCAGCGCTGGCAATCAATTTGAAAGATTGCGATCAGAGGGCGGTCGTTCATTTATTAGAAGATCCGCGGACAGCTGTTACTAAGCAACTCTATTGAGAATAAATTTAAGAGGTTTACCACTTTGTTTCATTGACTCGAGACGCCTTCAAGCAAAAATCTTTATTTGAAACCACCGGTTTGCCAATGCAAATGTCTTTTAGTCGTATCTTTTTTTGCTTTAAAAATTTAGCATATTAATATAATATGATTACAAACTGAAAATCATTTTCCCTCGGCCAGATTGATTTATGATCCTCATAGTCAATCGAAAGACAGGTTCCTCAATTATAAGGCAGAAAAAACCTAAGTGACGGTTGATAGTTAAAAGAGGCGCATGCCAAACCAAACTCGTTGAGTTGAATATCAAACCACTATCCTTAACGAAAGAATTATGATTAAATTTTGATTTTTAACTCCCCTAAACAAGGTACATTGCCCAAATAAATTGTTTGCAATCCAGACTGTTGAGAATTTTAACATTAAACTTGTTAGCATTAGATGCGAACGAGGATCGCATTTAAATAAATTCTCACGGCGTATACAAACCACTTCCCTGCAAACGCAGTTGATTATGTTTGCCATATGCTAGTTTTAAGTGGCCCTTAATACAATTCTAAACCCGTCCCTTTAATCTGCTTATAATTAATCTTAAATACAGGTCATTTTTTTAGTTTTCTATTATCAATACGTAGTCTATTTGGCTTCTACTTGATGGTATCGGAATTTCATTGTACGGATCGACCAACTTTTGCGAGGCGCAGTCTCCAAATATTTTAGAAATTTCTTAATGAATTGACCTTCTTGGTAATCTAACAATTATGCTTGTTCTTAGAGAACGAAAATATTTGAACAATTCAACCGAAAGGTCCAAGAAGGGATAACATCGATTATTGTGGCCATTTTTAAAACACTGAATACTAAATAGTTGCAATTTCTGAATGTGTTCAAATTATGAATACGCTAATCCTCCAAATTATTGATCAACTAATCCTTCGGTGTTCACCACGGTCAAAGGACGCAGATTTTCAAGTGGAGGCATTTGATGGGTGGTGTAAGTCAGCTAGTCATAAGACACGACTCTGCATTCTAAGTCGTCACTTTACCAACACAACTCAAGTGAAAGTAGATTTTTTTCAAAAATAAAAGGTAAAACGGTACAAGCCTCCTGATCGAACTAGCTTCTCAAACTTGACTGTAGTGAACTATCTGTGTACATTTAAGTGTTGTTCAACATAATGACCAAAGTAAAAACGCCAATCAGATGTAACATGTGATGTAACTTATCAGAGTCAATTATCGCCTTTCGAGCAAAGTAAAGATGTAGTGGGCCCTATGATATGAATATAAATTGCAACGTCAACCCGGTTCCTCGCATCGACAACGAGTATGGATCTAATTGTTGACTTGACATCCAATCTCATCTCGGTTTTTTTGTTACAAGTTCACTTCCCTTCTATGGAGTTCAATTTCAGAATATAAGTCTTTCACAAGTAGCTAAGTCGTCTTTGAAACATGACATGTGTTACAAATTGGCTTCATTAGTCCAATTCTTGAGATGATTAGCTGAAATCGTCCGTGACAGACGGAGCAATAGAAGTGTCATTCACGTTCGTTCCCGCTCTCTCGAATCACTGACTTCACAATTTGTTCTTCAGCGAAAAGCTTTGATAAGTGAATGATTGGCAGTTGTATACTCTGCCATGTGTTGATATCAAACAAATGAAGCAAAAACCCGATGAAAAACCTGTGTATCAATCCACCATCACAACATTAAAGCAGGCTGCCAATCTCCAAGAAACTATCTGTGTGTTTCTCTTTGAGAACCGGTGCGCATGCTTTCTGTCTTGGGAGTGTTGACTTTCTGAAAGACTTGCTACTAACTCGCTTTTCACAATGTTTTTCAATTAAGTAGCTACCCCTTAAAGGAAAATCTCCATAGATTAGGGTATGAATTCTTCAACAGGAAGCCATGCATCTTCCACATCTGAACTGTTCGCGGTTTTGCCATCGGGGAAACTAGGAAACAGACATTACATTAAGATAATTGATAGACACGGCGATGATTGGAAAACAGTGTCCCTGTTGGCGGTAATACCAATTAGGTGAAGACTGCATCCGCATCATTAAAATCATAACAACATTCACAGAAAACTACATCTTAAGTCTGTTTCTTCGAATTGTTCACTGACTGCCCAGCTATCACCTAATGATGGACTGCGCAACGTGTAATGGGCGCTCATGAGTCTGTATCTGATCCGGGCTACTGCGTATGGTGATGGGACTGCAATTGACATAATAAGTCGCGTGGTATTTCTGTGTGCATTTCAGCCGGCAATAGCGATGCGATGTAATTAGGCTGGCTAGTCAACGCCAACGAAGGAAAGGAAATACTCATTAGGTATTCACTGGGCATGGCGAATGCCAAGTCGACTACAAGGAATAAAACGCCAGCCATACGGTGTGGAATGACAATGAGAGAATCGGCTCCATCTGATGAATTGTGAACCTTTCACTTTAGAAATGTATTATTGAGAAAGCTGTATATATACCCTCTGTGACTCGAAAGTCGAGGCAGATTCTCGTGTTCGAGCACGGAATATCATTCTATGCGCCCTTTGAATCTACCTTCGTATCCAACATCTCAGAGGATGTAATAGATACTTCTCTGGCCTGAAGTAATAGTTTTGATGTTTTTCCCTGCTTAGCATTGCATCAACCAAACAAAGATTTTTTCGCTATGAGCACTCATGCATGTACCTTTTAAAACCTCTACGATGTCTTTAGCTTCATCAAGCCGAATCTACCGATATATGAATCACAATAATTAAACTGTCATTAAAATATGCACGATTGAAACAGTCTGTGCCCAGACTGAAACAATTTTACAAATCAATATAATCCTGTGGGGTCCAGTTGTTTCAAACAACTGTAAAGTAGGGCTACGTTGGTGACACTCCATTGTGTTCATGTTGGCGATCGCCCTCCGTGTTCTTCAGGTGCGACCCATATTGAAACCTTTTTCATACACAGTCGCAGTGTTATAAAATCTCTGAACTGTTGAGGAATATTTTGCAGTATCAGTCCTTCCTCGTTTATCTTGAAGAAAGTCACGATAATCCGATGATTATTCGCCGGGGCGGAGCAGTCACACATTACAGAGACGTTGATCTTATTCACCACCGAGTTAGATTTACTGTCTCTCTATCACCCCAGGGTCGTATTCATCAGAGCCCTATTCAAACATGGCCCTGTTGTCACATTCATTACACAGTGCATGCAGGTGTTCCATTGGCTTTTCTGCGCATAATCAGTCAAAGATTTATCCTATCCTTCTTGCACATAAAGTCTCGGTCTGTATTATGATACTGATATTTGATAGGATTATATCCTTCTACTGAAAACTTGCGACTGTGCGTTACTCACAAAAACTTCTCGTGCGTTGATCTGAATGACAAAAAGGTCTAATTCTTGGTATTAGCTTGACAATAACAGATCGTCCAAGACGATTATCGCTGTAATATCTGGATTACATTTTCTTGATCAATCCGATATGACAGTAATGTAGTTACAAAATATATTTTGTTTTGATTCTACGATATTGCAAATTACTCATGCTGGTAACCCTCCATAGATATACATTGCTAAAATAAAAAGTCTGCACCAGATAGTTTTTACAGAAATTCAAAGGTGCTTTTCAACTCGTATCATTTTATGGCTTATAATTTTACTGCTATCACAGTAGTTGTGCAAGCAATTGAGGGAAAATTTCGACGCGGTGCCCACGGATTAACACTAGCCGTCACATGGTATGTTGTCTTCAAAACCTCATGAACATTGGAAATAGACAAGTGATTCTCTCCACCAAGGGAAAGATTGGTATAAGCTACATGTATCCTCGACTCGGATTTAAGCGTCTAACAAGTTTAACTTTGACAATATATAAAGGTCTAGAGACAACGAAGTAATTCCAAAGCCATGGTTTGTACCTAAAGATTTGAAGGACGTTTGTACTTAAAGATTTTTACTCATATTATCCAAAGGTAATATCATTCTGCTTGGCATATTTTCTGTCTTATCTCTTTGTAAAAGAAAGCCTGCAGAGACGATATAGCAGGATACCGGCTCTGATGTGCGTGTGTTCGGCGATTTTCAAAAGAATTCATCCATAAAAGAAGCAAAATCTGATCAAAGAGTGTTTATTTATAGAATGGTTATTTGGGCCTCATTACGTCTCAAGTGGCTGGATTGAAGGTTGGTAAATTCACAAAGGACAGTGTCTTCAACACAGCGACGTCTACACAGCCAATGAAATTTGAATGTGAATTTAAAGTGAGCATGCGTCTCGGTCGATCCCAGTCTTTTCTCTCAAATGTTTCACTGAGGTGTTCTTCAACTCTGGCATTGCAGTATCAAAGAAAGCATGACTTTAAGTCAATAGAGAATGTTCTTTTTTTCATATGAAAACGTGGATTGACTTCGCTAATCTCCGCTTAACGGGACTTGTCTTTCTATTCGAAGAGGACCTGGTTATTGATACTGAGAGATGAGAACAACGTACGGAATTGTTATAAAATACACGAAACTTCTACATTCCCTTTACTTGATATCATGGATAACAGGTTTTAAGAACTAGTTTGAATTGGGATAGAGTTGAGAAGAACGCCAATCAACACACCTAAATAAATAAATAAATAAATAAATAAATAAATAAATAAATAAATAAATAAATAAATAAATAAATAAATAAATAAATAACGATAGAACAATACTAGACTTTTGCCAATGCTGTGAGTGAACGGTTCCATTTTCAAACGATATTACTCTGAAGTAGCAGTATTGTTTCAATCAAAACAGTCTTCATAAAAACAAACTTATCGCTCGATTTTGTAAGAACAGGTCAGCACGAACTCGTAACTTTGTGATGTTCAAGGATCAAGTACATCTAAGCAAGGATTATTAGGATAACCAATGCCCATTTCTATTTCATAAATAACTTCAGAATTCTCAAAGCGCACGTGTAATTTTTCATTTGTCCATCGTAAGAAAGAATGTTGTGCGACGTGGCTTACCACAGATGCTGCTTGTACTTACAATTTCGATTAAGCCAACTGCCATGAAATACGAGAAGAAAAAAATCGTTACGAAATTTTAATAGAAGTGTATTTCTCATGCATTGGAAAATCATGATGGAGCCCTTAGCTTCAATAGAAAATATATCAAAATTGGCGCTGTGGGATTAATCCACAAAATTACTGTCAAAGTTCCACACAAATGGACAGGCTCTCTCGGAGACAAGTCAGTGGTTACCATGACAACATTGCACAGACGTCTTGCCATAGTTCACTCACTACCTATAAGCCTGATGAAATTCATTTTCTGTGTGGGATGAAGAGGTTGACCCCTGACCTTTGACATGCACATATCAATATTAATCCAGTCTGATTTTCCTAGTCTCGGATTTTATTCAAGAGGCAAGGTTGACTTCGTTTACTGTAATGTCATAATCACAGTCTTCATTCATCGACTTGGCAATTACATGAGTTATAGGTTCCCTGGGCCTGGACATTTGATTGACAAAAATTTGATTGACATCAATTTTCTGACACAGATGTCGTCAAAAGTGACCTCCCAAAATAACTGTCCCGGTAATAATTGAGATTTCTCATATTTTGCGTGTTTTGAATTTATTTTCCTCTGTTTCAACCTCTTCTAAGACATCGTACATAAGTGTTATTACTTCGCCGGCACCAATGCATGAATTTAGCGTACTAGACCTAGCTGAGACTGACACAAACGTTTCGACCATGTTGTGATCCCAGCGATTGAAACATTTTCAGGGATGGTTAGCTTATTATCTCAAAATCTCTAAAACTTGGAATTGTCATCATATTTTTATATTTTATTTTATCTGTCAAGTAAACTTACAACATGGCGGCTCATATTCGTGTACAATAGACGTGGGGATTCATTTCCGCACAGGACTGTTCGCAGAAGCATATTTACACTCCGAACCGCGTACACAGTATTCACGTAGAACTTGGACATTATATTAGGTTAGAATATTAGGTTAGAGCTCAAGTAACTCTAATTGTAACTTTTGACACATTTTCCCGCCATCATTTTCTTCGTAGGTACAGCTTTAAAGGGATATAGTCGTTGGAACTGCGCCTGTGCGAGTTCTTGTTTACAAATAATGTATTTCGTGCACGATATCAAGATATACCTCATCATCATAGCTGCAATATTTAAATTATACGATGATAGATTATGACAGACATGTTTTAACTATCATCAATCACTATTGTGCCTTGGATACATGTTGCCATGGGTCGTATGGGTCCCATACGACCTTTGAGCGCAGTTCCGACGACTACATCCCTTTAAGGTCTACTTCCTATACGGCCTATTGAAATATCCAATACTCAGTCCTGTCAATGGTTTCTGCATAGGAGTGTAGTACATAATAATTATTCATTAATGAATTCCTGTAACGATGTGAATTTAATTATCAGCAATAACAATGGACACAAAACATATGTAACATTTGTATATTCGGTCGTTCAACGTTGCAACTTGTTTTAGAAAGTTAGAACCGGACACAGGGACCAAAAATACGATTCTCAATGAATGAATGAAATTCAGAAAGTACGAAATGGGAAAAATTGAAAGAACATGACTCCAATGGGCAGATCGATTGCTATCTTTCTCAATTTATGACTTCTGTTCTGTTTTTGCAGCCAAGAAGAGCTCTATGCGATCTGGCAGAAGCTCCGACATGACGAACCTCAACTTCTATCAACTTTCGAGTCATTCCTCAGGAAGGCAGTTCAAGAGATCAGACATTTACATAAAGAATGTGACATTGCAGTCAAAAGGTAAATCGACAGGGTTCGGAATCATAACATCTTTGTACGGTGCTTTGAAAGACAGGTTGTCCGAATCTTGACGATGAGTCACTCTGATCGATTTGTGAGATTTCTGTCTGATTTAAAACTATGATATTTGGTCGGTTTTATTGATTTCTAATTGATTAAAAGATATTCTTAGGAAATGACGAGACATCAGTTACAACAGACAAATAAGAGCGTCAAAAACAATGTCAATGTTCAGTGACCGCGAAGACGGAAAATTGACAAATGAAACAACAACAACAACAACAACAACAACAACAACAACAACAGAAATTTAACAAGAAACTTAAGCAAAGAGTCGTTTCGTTGAGCATAGAGACATCTTGCAAGATTGCAGAGTTGCATTGCTGCGTGTCAGGCAATGCTTAATGGGTTTCCATTCATTTTTACTGTTTACAGTACAAGCGGTGTTTACCGCGAAGAAGTCAAAACTCTGTACGAAGAAATGGAGTCACATTTAGCGAAAGAACGGGACAGTATCAGGACAAAGGTAGGAATTTTAAATTTTATTGATATTATACTACGAAATACATGTAAACTTTATTGGACGATGGTGGACAATACGAGCTATTTCCAGAGATGTGTCCTTGTAAAACAACCAATACACCAGCTTTCACGAAAAAACTGTAAATAGTTTAATCACATTAAAGATAGAGGAAGATTAATTTCTTGTAGGATTTCGTCTTAAATACAATTCTGGCGAAAAAGTGCATTTATCATCCATTAGAATCGCATATGCAGACGATCTAGACAGTTTTCGATGATGTTATATGACTGCATCTGGAAAAAAACATGTTATCGTAATATTTATATTCATATATCAATCGCCTTCACGGTAATAAAATCTGAAAGAAGCATCCGGGTTTCAATATAGCCGATAATTAGCCTTCAAGGTTACTAAGTATTGACATTAAAGATGAAAATGTAGAGTGATAATTTCATGTGCGTCTTGAGATGATGAATAATTATGTAGAATTGGAGGCTATAATCCAAGGTAGTCTGAAAACCATGAAAGTATTGATTAGTGTGAGAGAGAAATTATTATTTATGATGGAGTGAAAATGTTCGCAGCAGAGTCATATTCAATTTAGCTTTCACAGTCAGTCTTGTTAATTATAGTAGATTACGAAAGCTGCCGCTAATGACTGAATATTTATGAGTTATGATGAATACAGGTACTAGGTTTGTAACAAGAAGTAATGCAAGTTACCATGACATTTAGTTGGCGCGGAATGGCAAAAATTTTCACAGAAAGTAAGCTATCTCCGTGCCATGTGTGACCTGGTGTCTCTAGATTATGCACCAGCAATTTAATGCTTTGTCGTAAATACGTATTGGAAAGTCTAATTTGTCTCGTGTCGTCGTTTTAATTTACCTTTCAAAATGGCGCAGTGTGAAGAACAGCTCAGATGGGAAATAGAGCGAAGGCTTGAAGATAAAGACCAGGAAGTGCAGGGTCTCTTACAGAGGAAAAAAGAGGTGAGGTGAAATTTTTGAAAGAACATCGCACAAACTTCGGTATTTATAGGCACCCACCCACCAACCCATCCGTCCATCCATTCGTCCATCCATCCATCCATCCATCCATCCATCCATCCATCCATCCATCCATGCATGTGTATAATATGGTCACATTAATTTGATTGTTCTATTGTTTGCAGTTGGAGAGCTCATTATCAGATCTGGACAAGAGAGAAAAAGACAGAAAATCACAAAATCAGCAGGTAAATTGTCGAACTAGATGTAAAAGTGTTGAGAATGGAAACAATGATTGTAACAGTTATTGTACATTGGCATCGGGCTCGAGTAAGACAATACATAGCATTTACTATTGATTATATAAATATATTATTATCATTTACGAAATGTTAGGAATTTTTTTATTTTTTCCGCCTGCGAGTAAAAATAAGCTTATCATTTTCATCATCAAAGCATGGATACACCAAGTCTTTGCAATCACACACAGATCCATGACAAAGTTTGAGACACACAGATAGGAATACGATGATGAAACTGTTTAGAGTTAACATAGCAAGTATGCAGTGAAACACGTCAGAATCTGACATGTGCACAGATTCAAGATAAGCGGTGAAATAAAGACATTTGATTGGCAGGAATAGAAACTGTTGGGATTTCTTTAAGCGTCAAATCGCCATGTTCACACGCGCCGTTATAACCACGAAATATTACTTTGCGAGCGAGTGTTTCAAGCTCTACCTCAACCAAATATTATCGACTGTTCAAACTAAAAAGTGTTAGTAAGTGTACAATCCGTTCACTGTCCCGGTCATTGAACTGACTTCTGAGTGATTAAACAATAGATTGAAAGATGTAATTTCCTGCAGACGTTGCGAACAAATCGATCGCAGAATGAATCAATAAAGCCGACATTTTTCCCAAAGAGAACGCCATCCTGTGGAGTGATTTTTCCCATCATTCAATGGTATCTCTCATCTTGTGCGGAAGATTGGCATTTATTGTATCGATCTTGACATGAATCAAGAACTGACAATCAAACCAGCTGAAACACGACTTCTTCAGAAACTTTCAATGAGCATCCAAACTTTCAGAATTGCCGTCTTCCTGGCTGTGTTGCTGGGCGACCGTTTAAGTTAAGCAGCTAATTTACACTGAATAGAACTACACTGGTAGGCATTTCAATAGGAGCGCACTGGATAATATGTTAAAACATGAATCATTTATCACATGTTGTTAACATCAGTTTCAGAAGAAAACAACAAGATGGCATCCTCTCTGTGATTGCTGATCATGATAAGTACCCTTGGATCGAAAAAAACATCACTTTTACCCTTGCAAGTAAAGCTCCCCTCGCTGTAGCTCTTGATGCTTCCAGTATGTTTGTTGCGTTCGTAAAATCATGTAGAAATGTCCAGTGTTCAACTTATCAACACAACCTGTATCACGCTGCAACGTGAAAACGATACGCTGTGTCGGCTTAGCTGATAACTCTGTAGATTTGGGAAGACGAGAAAGAAAACGAGAATGAATGTTACAGCTATTGTCCCTTTAATCCCGAAACGAAACGCGTATTGTGCCTTGACATCAGTATTTGGTGGAAGTATAGAGACGTTATATTGTTGATTGCTTCATCCATAGAAATCAAACTGATTTGAAAGTTTATTGAGGAACCTTGATCTGGTCGATATCGTACTGTTTCACAACTGACGTTTACATGTTCAATGCTTGGAAACGCGCCTTTGACGTCTCTAAAAGGAACCATCAGAGTCGACAAACGAAGCAAATGAAGGGATTCGGAGAACAAAATATGATTCTATTGATTTCGTTATACTGCTTTTCATCGCTCCATTAGTGCCAAAAGCTCCTACAAAAATAAGCGCACTTCTTTACACAGAGCTTCAGTTGAATTAATCTAATATCCCCGAGTTTGAAGTAACGATCAACCGAGCATTTATCGCTGCTTAGGGGTGAAATTATCCACGATTAACCTTTGATATCCCTCTATGCCGTGCTGACGATAAGAGAGCTAGTCTTGCATGTTATTCTAGAAATCGTGACTGTAAATATACCTTACTGATTAAAACACGCTGACAAATGACAGCTCTTCAAAGCCATGCATTCAGCGGTAGCTCTACACAATGTATGCATTAGTATAGAGATTCTAGGCTAGTCTTAGTATCAGCTTCGTTATGTTTAGTCAACTCCTGAAACTTCAGCGTATTTCAGATTTTCCTGGCATTTCCAGAAACACAGAATGATATTATGCCTTCTCTCTTTTCTTAAGGCTTCAACATTACTGACAGGTTTTCCAAGTCCATTTTTGCACATACCATTAGCAAGGACTCCTAAATTTCGCGAATGATGAGTTTATTCCATAGACATTTTATTTTTTCCTTTCTTTTAGTTGGAACAAATGGTATTAGAGCTGAGTCGGCATGAGTCTGGAATTATCGCTGAAAATGAACTTCTTATAAAGGTAAAGTTTTGACACCTTTTCATTTTTCAAACTGTCTTGATCCTTTGAACTTAACATGAACTTGGAATGATCACGTTTACTTTGTCTGTCTGACTTCAACCATTCTTTTCTATTCCTTAGAAAATTGTTAAATGTCGACTGCAACTTTTTGCTGCACTATATGTTATCTTAGTAAATTGATTGTTTTTCACTCATGCAATCATTGCCTAAACCTTAAATTTTCAAAATAATGTTAAATATTTTGTTTTCATTCACACAACTAATAAATATCAATATCAAAATCAATATCAATATCAATATATATACATGCATAATATGTATATATAGGCAAAAGTAGTTAAACATTTTAAATTCACACGGATGGAAATAAATACAGCAATGACTTAAAGTAACGTCATACAAGTGCAAGCAATAGATTATTATGGGTTCTCTATGATTGTGTCATATGAATGATGAAGATATGACATCAGCAGGATTAGTTTAGAACAATTATAATACAGCAAAGAAATAACATCATCAAAATCTCCTAGGTGTTCATCAGTTATTTACCAAGGCGACTGTTTCGGGGATTTGAAAACAATACAGTCAACTGCCTTGGCTCCCCAAGCAGTACTGATCAGGTACCACCACACCTTAAGTTATTCTGAGTCTTATGTTATATATGATGTCTTTCGGTGTTACATTGAATTTTTCAAAAAGTTGAGGATGTCTTGACATAGATTTATGAAACTGTCTGATAATTTTAGGTTGTTGTCCTCCTTGAGACAACATCCTGTTGTACAGGCTGGCAACTCTTGAAGAAAATCTTCTATTAGAAGTGTTGCGCGAGCAATGCGAAGATATTCTGACAATACAGTGCCATAAAAAATATACGAAGGGATGTTACTTTCGCGATCTGGCATTCGCACTATAGAAAACTTGAAATCATCGCGCTTGTCAAAGAGTTTATAGACGAATATTCCATCTACTATAGATATGTCCAATTCGAGAAATGTAGTATGTTGTCCATTATGCTCACACTTCAACGTAAGCTGTGCATATATATATATATATATATATATATATATATATATATATATATATATATATATATATATATATATATATATATATATATATATATATATATTACGCAAAAGATGTCATCCAAGTTGTCGGTATACATGCAATACTGAAGAAGTTGTGACTGTGGTTTCAACATTCATCTGCTTGTATCAACGATATCACCCTGGGCTATACACAAAATTACATGAAAGGTCATCGAGGCAAAGAAAGATAATTAAAAAGGTTGAAAATTAGCGTCGTTTCCCCTGTTCTGCCTTCCAGGAAAATATGCGACTGCGGGAAAGGCTGGACGAGTCCTTAGCCGGTCTCAATGAAACTCAGCAACTCTGCCTACAGCTTCAAGACGATGCAGTTAGAGAACGGACCTACATTGAAAGGTAAATATGTCATTTATCGGTGTGACGTCAACGTCAAATTTCAGCCAATCAGAAGACAACATTCAAGGATTAGTTAGTGAAGTGAGGTGACAGTCATTTTATATTCAGGAGGACAGTCAAAATGGAACGAAAATAGCTCGATATCAGTGTCATTATAACTGAATATTTTTCACGTGTTAAAAAATTGCTCTCAGATAAGAGACTCAGACCTATATAACCATGTATATATATATATATATATATATATATATATATTATATATATATATATATATATATATATATATATATATATATATATATATATATATATATGTATATATATATATATGTATATATATATATATATATATATATATATATATATATATATATTATATATATATATATATATATATATATATATATAAGTATTCTTTCATGCATCGTACTATGCAATCCGTATTTATTATTACTCGTGTTTGTTCACCAACTCAGCGAAAATGATTATGAAAAAAGTGCAATTTACGACGAACAGCTTTTTTGTTTTACACGATCTTGACATGAAGTGTTTATGGAATTCTAACAGCCTATTTTTCAATAACGACGTGGAAACTAAATAGATGTATTAATTATATATCACAACAAACAACTCATGTGAAAACAGGTGTCTGAGCACACCTACAACCACCATGCTGATGCAGTGTGTATGACTTGATTACACTTCACTTAAATAAATCTATCAATCCATGTGTATTCGCTGCAAATTGCAATCCAAATGCGAAATCGAGTTTCTGCTCCTCGTGAATTTGCAAAAGATCGCTTTGTCCGCGCAATCCAGTCGAACGGCACACGGTTTATATATCAAAGTCGAAACACTGCCATCAAATTGTATCGCGAGATCACGATTATATTGTACAAAGCAATTTGTCGAAAAACGCAAGATGAATTCAAAGCGATTTACCCGGTGTCCACTCCAATCCTAGTTCCATAGTGTAGTTCATCCATAATAGCATCGTCACGTCTTGACGGCAAAGTGGCTGTTATATAGACCTTATGAATTTTGATTATTTGTTGTCCCAAGGCATTTACCTTTCATTGCCCCCTTGTGACCTCGTAAAGAACGAAAATCTCGCAATTTCTCGCGCACTGCATGGGAAGTCTCGTTTGGGAATTGACTCGGGCAATAACACTGTCAATTGCAGGTGACACATGATATGTGAGATCAAGATATGATAGTTACTGACAGAAAAAAACCGTTGAATATTCAAAATGAAACAATCATTGTAATGGGTAGCTTCAGTTATTGATACGCACAGAAAATGGAGCAAATTTTCGTCTTAATGGGAATATCGTAATCTGTGGGTGGTACTCATTAAGCACAAAATGTCAGTATTGATAACAATGCACACACAGACACAGACAGACACCGAGTCGATTGTACATGCTGACCTATTTTAGTAAAATAGGAAAGTAGTATGATGACAATTGGCAGAGAAAATTTGATATTTTGATCCTGGTTCACCGTAGACAAATAGGATTTGAAGTTTGTCACACAAAGAATTACAGGTAAAATATGTCCGATATTTGATGGAAATTAAATTAAGTCAAATGTCTCTTCTTATCAACTGTATGTCTCTTCTTATCAATTTCTTTAATCGGCCAATTTATGTTCCTCTTTGCTGATTTCATTATGTTATCGTCGTTTTGTGTTTCATTGTGTCGTCTTTGATGTTATAATGAATTACCTAATGCTGCACATCCTGAACACTGTAGTTTATCAGTTGGTCTAATTCACCATTATTATTATTCTGCATAATTTTATCAAGTTTGATTCAGCTCCGTGTACAATCACCTTTTTCAGGAAGTAAACCGGTAACCAAAGTAAATTTTCGGAAATCGTGTTGTTTTGCCACATGACAGTGAATATTACATTGCCCTTTTTGTAAAAAGAAGACATTTCCATCAGTGTTACTGTGTGTTTGTGTGTCTGTCCGTGTGTGTGTCCGTGTGCGCGTCCATGTGTTTGTATCGAGGAGTAGGACGGAAGCCTCAAAATATGCATAAAACCTTGTAATTGCAAATGTGCTGATTGGTAGAATGACGTCAAGACTCACTGTAGTGGTTGTTCATCTGAACATTCGATATGATAAATCGTTGAGGGCGTTATTCACGCTGTCAGCAGAACCTCGGTGAAAATAGGTGACCCTCCACCTTTTATTTTTGAATTTTCAGAGAGTACACAGAAGCGATACTCGAACACGAGCGGAAATCGAAAGAGAGGCAGAATCTAGAGCTTCAACTGGAAAAACTAAGGTGAGTCGGCGACTTTGATTTTGTTTTCGATTGAACCGACGCTAAATTTAGTAACCAGCGGGCGATAATCTGTTCTGATTGTAAGAAATATCGATCTTATTGATTTATTAAAGCTGCTCTTGTTCATTGCGCCACGTTTTGTTTAGCGCTTTGGAAATACTCAATTGTGTGATATTTCATCGAGATAAGGTTATCGATGAATGCAGTCATCATCGATTCTTTCATTCGTGTCTTATATTTTCTACGTGAGATATTGAACCAGTTTGTATAGACTGTCAGTGATTGTGGGCGGTAATTTCCTTTTATGGTCCAAAGATCAAAAGTAATTCGCGTCATTGCAGTGTAAATAATAATAGCCCAGCTTTCCAACCAGCGGCAAATTAATCTTTCCTGTAAGGTTTAGAACGTTTGAGGCGTTCACGGTAGTTTATCAGTGTTTATCCATGGAGCGTTGTATCGGAAAATAAATACATAGAAAGCAAACAAACAGGTCATCGGATTTTTAGCATATCCATGGAAATATCTTCAATTTCGACTTTTCCCAGTATTGATTAATGTAGTATGTGCTAAAAATTTCGTTGAGGAACGTTTCAAAGATATTCTCATTCAAAATCAATAATAAAATTCACGGTCCCTAACGAATTTTGGTACCAGAGGAATACATCATCTTAAATTTACCGATATAGAAGTTCAAAATGGCCTCCATCCCTGTGTTATCTCAGTAGGAAAAAATCAGTTTTCGAATTTCACTAAAAAAGACGCAAAAAATTCTTATTTGCTCCCAAGATAATCAGAATGAACCAACATAAGTGGTAGATCATCGTAAGATTTTGAGACTAGTTGTTCCCTAGGGACAATACAATACAATACGATCTAATATAATAGTATTTCATTTTGTTTGCAACGTTAAAACTTCAGAGTGATTCATTTCGAATACCGAAGCAAAGATTGATGTTGTTAATACCTTCACACAATGTGCAATATTGCAATAATATTACTTGTAATATTTTCCAGAGATAAATATGAAAGATTGGTCGAAGAGACGTACACTGAGCCAAGATTGAATATTAAGAAGCTAACAGATCTCAGTAGTTCTAGTGACTGTGAATGCGATCAACAACTGCAGGTATGTTAATTAAGTACATTGCGAGAAAAGAGTGAGAAACGGACGCTTTCTCGCCTTTTTCCGGGAAGCTTGCGAGTATTCGATTTCTCTGGTTCGAAATTTGCGAGAATATGTTTGTCTCACAATCCTGCAAGAATTTAGTTTTCGTGGGCTATATCTATATCTGCGAGAACTTGAAATCTCGCGATCGGTTGGCGAGAATTTGGTGTTATCGCAATCAGTTACAGATAATTAACATCGCACAAAATTAATATCCTACGAGAAAAATCTCAAAATAAAGTCTCGCTGATTGACTGTAAGAAAATCACATTCTCGCAAAAAATGATATTCCCACCTATGACTGTGGGAAAATGAGTCCTCTCGCAAATTCGCAAATTCTCTCCATTTTCTTACAAAAATCTGTGGTGGTGTTAGTAAGCAGAGCATGATCATTGACGTAGATGAGCAGATAATTAGATTCACAGGATGGATTGGTGGCGTATTAATGGATGGACGGATGGAGGATGAATGTCTGAATATTGAGGGAGTTACTGAATAGATGAGGTGGATGGATTTTAGGTAATGTTGATGAGTTTAAGAAAGATCGATCGATAGATTTAAGGACAATAAACTATTATGCCGAGAAACGGAGAGAGAGAGAGAGAGAGAGAGAGAGAGAGAGAGAGAGAGAGAGAGAGAGAGAGAGAGAGAGAGAGAGAGAGAATCGTGTAAGGATCCTCAACTCGCTACAGCTTGAACCGTTGTTTAATGGAACAAATGCAAAGCTGGGGCTAATTTACCTGAACAAATACTGTTTTTTTGGGTCGACATTCAATGTAGTTACCATGGCAATACTTCTGTATTTCCAGAGCTCGTTGAGATATATCCTTTATGATTTCCCTGGCATTGTAGATAGCGGCTGCCCTTGTCATGAATCTTAGTCAATACCAGCTCTTTTCTCTTAATATGTTCACTTACTTCACAGTTTTTACAGCTAAGAACACCAGACAGATGTTTCAAAATTGTGTTATGTGGAGATTCTGGAGTGGGGAAAACGAGCTTTCTGGAGAGATTTTGCCAAAACACATTCAACGCAAGAACACAGGTAACCATAGAGATCGGTTTTCAAATGAAGTCCTTGGTGATTGACAGTACGGTGATATCTCTGCAGATATGGGACACCGCCGGCCAAGAACGGTAAGACATCGTGATATGTATCTTCCTGAGTGTGTCTTCATTAGAGGACATTTTAACGAATAGCATAACGAAAAGCACGACGTTCGCTTTCAGTCTGTTTATGTCTCTTAGCTTTAGGTTGGTGACAGTATACACACAAAATAGCGTCAAAATATAATCTAATGACACGCCTATATAAACGTGACGGCCACGCCCGGTATCGTATTCGCTTTTATGACACTATTATGTTTATTTGATGTCGTCAGTTTATTAAGCCACAACGACTAGAATCGTACCCTTTTAGGTTTTCAAAACACTCTGACGACTTTACCAAATTTTTATATTTTTTGTGGTCTGGTAGATGTACTGACAAACTGGACGTGCTGGATAGAGGCAAATTTCAGATTGAGGCAATTCAGCTTTGTAATTCTATTTGAATATATAATATGGGGGCCTACAGGGAAATATCAAGAAAATATTTTGGCCAGTGACTTTGTCAGTAATCTTATATCGATTGCCTGGTCGACGTATTATGACAGTTTTTCAGATTTGTAGGACTGAAATCTAAAGACATTGTCCTAATGTTCGCATTAGTAAAAGCAGCGAGGTTGTGAAACTCGGCGTTCATATGCAAGATAGTGCACGTGTTTACTGCAATACATCAAATTATTCGTTCTCGTTTCCGTCATGTCCTTCCAGTTTCCGAAGTATCCCGCACTCGTATTTCCGGAAAGCTGACGGTGTGATGTTGCTGTACGACATAACGTGTGAGAAATCTTTCCAGAGCGTGACCAGTTGGATGGTTAATATTCAGGTCAATATGCAAATTATTCATTAATGTGATATTTCATACTAGACTACTGGTAAAATAATAACGCATTCAGATGTTTAATACAAGAAATGTTACGTATACGGGAAAGAGGCAAGTGTGACTAAAAAATGTTTGTAAGCTGAATGTGTTTTGTTAAAGGAGGACTGATGGTGTTGATCACGTCAATGCGTAAATGACTTTGTAAATCCTGTAATGTCAATAGGAATCCAAAATCAACGCCTTTGGTTCTTGGTACTCACTTGCAACTCTTGTCGTGTAAACATTTTTCGTAAAATGTGACTCAATTAGTTAAACCCGGAATTCGAATAGACCACGGTACAAACAAAACAACGTCCACAAAGTGCGCATAGAAATATGTGTATTTTTATGAGCGTTTGTACAAGTGGGTTTGCTTGTACGGCCGTCACGTGATCTTTTGGCATTACTGAGTCTGGAGAAGACCGCGCGCGCTTTTTATTCCGGCGTTAAACCATTGTTGGATCATTTACTTTCAGGAAGGTGATCTTGACAGCAGCGCTATCATTGCTCTCATCGGAAACAAAGAAGATCTCTCAAATCCTCTCCGGGTTGTTTCTACGGAATCAGGACAGAGGCTAGCAGATGTAAGTTACCATGACAACGGCATTCTACCAGTCATCATGCATGTAGTAAACACAATTTCCATCGTCCAGACTCCCTAATATCATTTACTCAATGATTCAGCAGAACGACCTTGACGATGCGATGAAGAGTCGAGAAAGTCGTTAGGAAATATGCAAATTATTCAAACCACTACTCGATTCTCAGGTTTTAACGGTTTGATACGTGGTGTCACGTGATTGTCACTTGATATTCGCAGTAAATACGAACAACCTTCATTTGGCTAGTTTTCTTCGATCAATAACAATGTACTTGCGCCTAATTCATCACTGGAACGTCTGTCGTCTGATTTTAGGATTGTGGTGCGATTTTCGTGGAAACAAGCGCCAAAACTGGTGCCAATATATTCGACGCCTTCGACAAAATGGCGAGGTGAGTATTCTACCACCGTTCTGGGAGGGCAACGAGAAGGATTTTGGGAAGGAAAACGTTTCGGAGGAGAAATTTGGAAAAGAAGGGGACGAAACTGCATAGAGGTAATTGAAAGTGGAATAAATTCCCCCAGGGAATCGGGAGTACAGAGGGTACCTGAAGAGGGAGTATGTGAAACGGAACCAATAGAGCAACACATGATTTCGAAGAAAGGATCGTGTAATTCATAGATGATATTCGAAGATCAATAATTTACAAAATCATTTTGCGTTTCTTGAATTTTTCTGCAGAATGTTGCAAAGAAGAGAGGACGAGACAGTGAAGACGGTATACACAGTTGATATCAACGATAACAAAATGCAGAAGAAGAAATCTAAATGTTGTTTGTAAGGACTCGCATGAACGGTTATCAGAAAAAAATCCTAATTGTTGAATCGACCGGAATATTTTGAACTAAAATGAAAAAAACACACACTGTAATTACATTCCAAAGAGAATGTTTGCCACCTTCAGTAAACCTTTTCACCCGATTCTTATCTATACCACAAGCAAAGATTCAAATTTGTTGATACACTTGTCTTAAAAAATCCCGGTTATCTCTATACTCATTGACCTGTACAATTCCTTCGAACAGAAATTTTCTGCAGTGAGGTAAATACTGAAAAATACATTATAACTAAAATTCTTACCAAGTTCTCCAAGATATCCCTTAAAATTGATCGAATCTTGATTTTGAATCATAATGACCTATTAAAATGGTAATTGAAACAAGACGCTTTTGGAACCGATAAGCATAAAAAATAATTGTACGACTGTGATCAATACGGATGAAAGTGCGCCACCAACGGTGCAAATTCGTTGTTGCGGTCGTAACAGTGATTTTAAGGTGTTTAACGGTTAGTTAGGATCGTTTGAAAGTTTTAACATGTTTAACAGGCATCAAATAAACAAACTATTCGAAATCTTTCGAATTATGTAAACTTTTAAAAACGTTAGGATGATCGAAAACACTTGCTAAATAATCCGTAAAATGGACCAATTGAGCCAAGAGAGCTGAGTCATTTCAGCATAAGCTGTCGGTGCCTTTGATTCTGTTCAATGCCTTTAAAGAATTGACTTTGCCAGTTTTAACCATCAAGTTGTACTTTGTCGATATTGGCTCATGCAACAAATGATAACTTCCTTTTGTGTGAAATACGATCTAGACTCGTAACAAAGCACACTAAAGAGTGATGTTCAACGATGAAATTAAAGAAATGTTCGGTAAGCAGAAGAAGGAAAACTGTTATCTGGACGTGCATTGCAATTCCGTTTATAAGTAGAAATATAACATAGCAATATATATACCAACCTGTGACTGGCTATTTATTGCATTACAAGGCCACCGTTTATAAGTGATAGATAAACATCTTACGCGGAACGACGGGTCGTTTATGATAATCTTAGATTTTGAGCTATCTATGACAAAGTTGGTTTTCAACGTACTTGATGCATTGTCTATAGTTTCTCCTGCCGATGCTATTCCAGTTACAACCATTAATCATTGCATGTTACTGTTTGGTTGGAAACTAATTATTCCGGCGGAGTTTATTTCGATCCAATAGAAAGATGATGTCACTTGAAGGAAACACCAATCACAGAGTGTAGTACCAGTTGCTGCAGAGACTACGTCCGCGTGGCGAGCTCCCATTTGCCAATTCTGAAAGACGATCATGTGTCGTCCATCAATCTAGAGTTTGAGAGTTCACGAAAAAGTTGTGAAAAACTTAGACACGAAGCTATTTTGTCACTTCTGATATCATAAATAATCCATCGAAACCAGGGATTCTCTGTAGAGCTGAAAGAATCATAAATCTTTGCTGAACGAACGAAAACAACTGATATGTTGCATCAGTGAATTTCGATATCGTACAACTTACAATAATCTCTTGATGAAATATTCAATAATACAAATGTAAATACAGATTCTAAGTAGATCTAACTTTAATCATTTAAAATATGACAAATAGATGTTTACCAATATTTTCAATTATATCATAGATTAATTCATAATTTCATTCTTCAGTTAAGAATATATGTTTCATTCATTGTACCGTACAAATAATATACATGGAATAATATTTCAAATATACTGTTTTTGAATTTTACGATTTTTTCGATGTACTGTTAATTTAATATTACAGTTCTGACGTATTTTTGATCTGTATTTCGTTTTTTGATTGACGGCATTACGTCACTACGTCACTTCACTTGCACCGTTCGTTCTTGCAGTAATTCCAGCCTGTTATAACGTTAATTTTCGACTTGTAATGCAAACTATAGGCTATGCTTGCCCCTCGGTCAAGCCAGGATTCAGTGACACTCAAAGGGAGGACGGTGCTCTATTTCGGATTACAAAGGGATACAATCGTCGGAACTGCGCTCAAAGGTCGTATGGGACCCATACGACCATGTAAACATTGTATCCAAGGCATGATGGTGATTGATGAAAGTTAAAACATGTCTGTCATAACCTACATAGTATAACTTAAATGTTGCAGCTAGGGTGATGAGGTGCATCTAGATATCGTGCACGAAATACATCATTGTTTGTGACCAAGAAACTCGCACAGGCGCAATTCCGACGACGGTTTCCCTTTAAAAGCATTTAGGTAGTTACTTAACGCCCTCAAGACTGAAAGCGTACCTACGGGTACAAAGCGAAGGAAAGCTATGATAAATTGAGACACTGGTTACTGAAAGATCTCGTGCATATTGTCATCAGATAGAAGAGCCAGGCATTCAGCTGAATTTGTCTTTTCGTAGTGCGCATTTCACTTAATATGGAAGTATTTGCAGGTACCAACAGACACAAACTGAAAACGGGTTATAATAGAACGCGTGTGCTTCGTGATTTCCAACATGCCAGTGAGTTTTGAAGGCGTCCAAAAGGCAGAAAAGTTTTAAAGCAGTTTTCTTTTATTCTCTGCCACAGATGGACCCATACCTAAAACAATAGCGAAATCCGCTGACGTTTCGACTCATGTGCATTTGATAAGAGCGTCATAAGTGTCGCCGCGAAGTTTCTTGAACTATTTACTAGTCACGAAATACTCAGCGACTGACCACTGCAAAACGCGATCAAAACAACACTCACTGCTGTATTCACGGTGAAAGGGTGTAATTACCGTAAAAGGGTGTAACTACCGTAAAAAAGGTGTGGGTCAGTTTGTTTTACGTTCATTAACATTATAATAAGACAAAGAAAGTGGTTTAAGCACTTTATTAATACACAACATGTTTTATTTCATCTAAACTGATTTGGCTTGTATTTCTCATTTACGAGTGCCATCTACGGCCGCTTTCTGGTCAAATGACACTGTATAAATGTTTTCGACAGGAGTCGGAAAATGTGCTGTTTAAAATAAAGTCAACATAAAGAATAAACAATCGTTTCGGCTAATTCCAATTTTCCTGCAACAAAATAAATCATTTCAGCATAATCATCTACAATGGAATGGACTCACTGGGAAAAATATAGAACACCACGTTTTGTACGATAACCACAGCATTAGGGTGTATAATTTGCCACTGTCCGCCTTTACATCATAAGATATTTCATTCACTTTGAGGTAGTATACGCCTCGAAAATAAAGTTCTTAAAAACTTTGCTCTAAATTTCACAAAGGAAACTTTCAAACCCCTACTTCAAAATCAAGAGTAAAAATCAAGGGTCACCGTGCAAATTTTAAAATGCAGAGAAACAAACTTTCCCTTGATTAATTTACCGAAATCTTATAAGCCTATGTAATGGGAATTTTACCTAAAGTATTTCAAAATGGGTCCGCACAAGTAGTAGATAAGAAAAGTATTGTTAAATTTGAGAGTCAGAATATGTGTCCTCGAATTCTACTGTGAGAATGAATAACTATTCTAATTATTTACGATTAGAAATTTACGGTTTAGTAAATGATATTGCGAGGTTTTAGTACACCATTTAAAAGGCGAAGACTTTTTTATTTGCATTACTAATACGTTTACTAATGCCACGGAATATTTTGTGTAAACCTTTTTAGTAAACTTTGATGTTTTCCCTGGTCAGGCGAATGAACACTGAACTGTTATTAATTTATTTTAATCTGTTTGATTTTCTTGGTTTTACCTTACTTAAACTGATGGCGACAGATGATTCTGGAGGGAAAAGGGGCATTGTGGGTTAGGATTTAAATATAAATAGGCATACAAGTCAAGATTTGGTTTAAAAAGATACAGTGCCAGGTGTTTAACATATTTACGAACTTTCAGATATTTTTGGAATGATTTAGTCAAGTAATACAGTGAAATGATACATTACTTTTGGTGAATTGATGTCTTCTGAACAGAAAAAAAGACAAAACGCAAGAACATTGGACAAATATTGTGGTTTCGATATCTGAAGTCACGAGAGGGTTCCTGATGTTTCTTTTTGTGTGCATCGAATGTTTTCTCGCCCAAAGAATGAGGTAGTTCAAATGCCTAAATTTTAAACAAATCTGCTGCAGGTCACTTGTTTTATAACTGGCCGTATCCCAGTCTTGAAAGTACCCATCAACTCCAATCATGGAATCCAGCATTCAAAAATATTATGATTGTGCATATTCAGTATGTCCATGTATGTTACTTTGTTAGAGAGCTGGGAGCAGAAGAATAATAAGCATTTAAAAACTGTTGGGACACTGATGTACTGATTGCTTCCACCTTTCCCTGTGGTTTTTATAACTCTAATATAAATCATTCCCAGACATATGGTATGGGAGAGTTTCACATACATGTAAAATGGCTAATTATCAGTTTCATTGAACCACAGACAAATAGTATAGACAGACTGGTAACGCGGCCTGCCTTTTGTTCCATGGTCGTCTCGGTAGACTATCTTTTCATATAAAAATGAGCTTCAAAGGTGTTAAACTTTTCGGAGGCTTTGTTTCTGGTTGATAATTGCACGAAATTATGCGAAAAATACGACGAGATGGCATTGTACTTCCAGTCGCGTAGCAACCATAGTTACTTTGTGAGCTCTCAGGCCAGAAACACTGCTTCACGCCAATCAAAACATAACACGCCAACAGTTTCATAAACATGTCCTTCCTTGACGCACGTATAAAAGACGGTATGACTGACCGTAAACCATTGAGTAAAACCAGACAGTATCGATAAAAGACTTTCAAATTTGGTTCAAACACACTCATTATATATTCATAAAAATATGAGAGGAATTTTTAAAACGGTAAAACTCACTTTCCTGAAGCTCAAAACACTCCCGTTTTCGCCAGCACGTCAATTCCGCTCAGCACCACACGACAACAACAACACAAACTTTGCCGAACATACTTTCGCTAAACAGTCGGCGAAAATCCGAAAATCACCGAAGGATGCATGGTCGGCACTCTTCGGAAAAGAGAGGCGAGAGCAACCTGAGGCTAGGCGAACATGGATGGATTACGTAACCGCTTCACGCCTTAAAAAATGCCCGTTGCGACTCTGCCTATGTTTCTCTGTGATTGAACATATTCTTTTCTTATATATTCACAAATATTTGATCATCGAGAGATTGTGGAAGACAAGCCGCATTTATGAAGGTTAGTTTAATTTACAAGGGAAATAATCCATAGACTGTTCATTAAAATGTGACCGAATACTTATACAAAAACTTGTTAGCATCACATTAACCACTGTGAATTGTTTGTGTACATGTATATTCAGCTGACGGACTCATGGTGTGGTATGCCCTTTCTGGTAATACTACGTATCATGTTGGAGAGGTTTACCCTCTCCAACATGCACCTGTAAACACAACATCCGTAAAATGCCAAAAAATACAAAAACAAAACAGAACAAAAAAAATAACAGTAAAAAACAGCTGATACTTGAACTCTCGCACTAACCAAAACTTTACTGACACAGCTTTAAACCAGTCAGTCATAAATTAAAAATTTAGTGCGATGGACGATGGTGTATTTTGTGAGAAATAATAAGTATCTTGTAAATGACGAGACACTGACAGAATAAATTAATGTGTCCCGACTTTTTCAAATTTAAACCATTTTAGAAGACCACAAATATTTTGGTTGATGACTTTTGGTAATTGCCATTAATTTCTGGGCTCTTTATTAAAATGGGTTATTAAGTTTTGACCTGTATCTTCTGCATGCCAGGCCTTCCAGGGTAATTCACGTCCATTCCCCATTCACTGATTTACTTCACATTAAGTTGCAGCGTTAGCGAGACTGCAAATATGGATGGATTCATTGGCTACAAGAAAAAGGGTCAAGAAAGCCGTGCGAGCTTTGGCTCCAAGTTGCAGTAATTATAAATGTTAAAATGTTATAAGGAGAAAATTTAATGTAAATTCGGTACTCTAGCTTTCGATTGAAGAATAGCAGTAACGTTCGATATTTTGTGCAATTTTTAATTCACGTATTACTCCTGACCCTCGGTAATCTCATTAACAAGTAGATTATTGATGATAGAAAGATGATTTAATCATTAATATTCAGCCTAGTGTGTTCTGCATCCCTTGTCACCAAGGTAATTCACATTCGGTCTCTGAGTGATGACTCTGCATATCAAATATATGTCTGGCAAGATTCAACACAAACTCATAAAGAATACATACAGAAGTCATGTATTTCTCGGTCATAAATGTCGTAATTTATTTTGGTCATTACAATGTCAGTATTATTACACAAAGTTGATCTGATGGTTACCTTGAGTAAGGAGTGTCTGTCCTTAGAGTTCAAGAGAAAAACAATCGCAGAGAATGGAGTTTAAACGGAAAAAGTCGTCGGAACTGCGCCCTTTCGAGCTTCTTGTTTACAAACAATGTACTTCGCGCATGATATCTAGATGCACCTCATCATCATAGCTACAGCATTTAAATTGTACAATGTAGATTATGACAGACATGTTTTAACTTTCATCAATCACCATCGTACCTTGGATACAGTGTTTACATTGGTTGTATGGGTCCCATACGACCTTTGAGCGCAGTTCCGACGACTGTATCCCTTTGATTCATCTACACACCTGATATTATTTTCATTGGTTTCATGAACGGGAAACATGAAAATAAAAATGCAGCTTGAACTCTGACTCTTAGTAATGCAATAAATTCATTCCAGCGTTTCCAAGTTTTCTTGATCCAGGTACACGCTTTCTTACCGACCGTTACAGTGCCGTAGACTCACATAAGGCGTCTTACTTTGAACAAATTCACCATGCTTCCTTCCCCATCGACGGAAGGAAAGGTTTAAGTATTGATACGCACTCAAATGTCATAAGACGACATAACACCCAACCCATAAGCGTTGTTACTCCCGAGTGAAGTGTTTTACCCATTTAACGAAGTAGGAGGAAGGCTACATTTAGTCAAACTCCCCCCCCCCCAAAAAAAAAATGAAAAGCAATCATCCTATTGGGCATTTGTCATAAGAAAGGTCGAGCAAAATAGACCAGATAGTAGGTGTAAAAATTCCCATATATATTATTAGGCGGTTGAAGGAGCGATATCAAAGATTACGTGTGCTGGAACTTAGAGTTGGTGTAAAAACTTAACGTATTCAATACGAGCGTGGTCTTGCCTATATATTCTATGAGTTAGTGATTAGCCTTCAATATGTTCAGTAACAGTCAGACAGGAAACACCTCCGCTTTTGCGTTTACAACTACACATTTATCCGGGAATAGATTTTCCATAACCAGAACAGCAAACCACTTCAAATAAATACTGCCTTTTTGCCTCAAATCAGTGATAAAATATAAACGACGAGGCTTAAGTATTGATATCGGATTTAATTTTTGCTTGAAATGAGCATTTCTCTGGGCAGCATAGGACACAGTCTGTTGAGAATGCCTACTGGAGGAATTAAAGGGTTTCCTGGGGGCCTTCAGTTGTAAACTGCGTACAACGTAGAACATTGGCCCGCATCGTGATATTTTACAAAATTCTGCCGTGCAAGTTGTGATGTGAGTCGCCGGTAATTTGTGTCCGGTCCCACACGTGATACATTTACTGATTTCACGGGATGATATTGACAGTGACGGTCCAGCCAGGCAGCAGACAAGTTCATTTCACGGTAAGCGTATTGTCGAGCAGTTCGATCGATATTTATCAGGCAACTTCTGATAGCTTTGAGATGATTGACTCAACATGTCTGGCACAGTGCACAGTGCAAGCTGCTGCCGTTCGTAGATTGTCTTGGATAGCGTCATGGCGAGACCTCTTCAAATGTAAATACTTTAAATATGTTCGACCAGTCCGGAGCACTGTTGCAGACAACTCAAATACACTAACATATTTTATGGCCTGCCACGACCACAAAACTCAAAATGTATTTCACACTTTGGAAAGCTCACGGCAAATACTTCAACTGGTTTTCCACCAACCGTTGAATTTTTTCCAAACACTTGGTGTGAATCCATGGCAACATTTGATTCATTCCTGAGAATTGTCATTTCCATTGACGTCATCGCACCACACAGCAACAATTGTCAGGGAGTTTTTACCCACACTTGACCTGCCTAAACCGTGGTGGTCTCACACTCAATTGTTCCGTTCCTTTGGCAAGACTGGCTCTCGTTATCGTCGACGGATGAGTTACCGCTTTCCGTCGCGTCCTCATCTTCTCGTTCGTAAATTTGAACAGTGGTGGTAGCGGCAAATGACACTACGGCGCCGTTTCGTTTTTTGTTCGTCACACGTCTTTCGTCGCTCGACACCCTGTCATCGAATGTGCCACCGTCAGCTTCGATGTCACCTGGGAAAATATTTTATGCAAATTTCAGAACTATGAAATCACTGATACTCATTGACGACTGCGCAATAAGGGACTGAACAGAAATTACAGAAAGGTGTGTTTTAAATGACGCTGCATAAAAAATAGTGACTTTCCCAAATTTTCATGCTCAAATACAATGACCCTCTCCATGAGTTTCACAGTCCATATCAATAATATCTTAATTGACACATAATTTCTCATTTGACCTTTACAAAGAATCACTTTTATACAAGCTTCCAATGCGATGAAAAGAGATCACATTTTTACAAGAAATAATTCTATCAATTGTTTGAAGCACGATTGGCCATTCAAAATTAAAAGGGATAATAGCTGTAATGTTTACCTTCATTTATAGTTTGGCTTGAAATTGTACAGAGAGCACTATTATTGTTTGTCAAGAAACTTATTACAGCCTAAGTCGATATTTATTGTTATACACATACCAATGCTCAGATATAGCAAGTTTTGTTGGGGAAAATTGTTCATAGTTTACCTCTAGACTACCATGTAATGTGAATTAATATTTTTTGGTGGACATCTGCAATTTCAATCACATATTCTGATCAAATAAACTTTATATCAATTGTTGAACATCTATAAATGCACAGATGTAGCTAGTTTTGTATTTAAACAAATTGTTAATAGTTTTCTCATAGATTGCCATGTGCTTTCAATCAACATTTTCGACGAAATGCTAAAATCAAATTTCTTGTATATACATGCAGTTGTAACCGCCCCATTCAAGAAAATTACATTTATATCAGTTGTTAAACATCTCTAAATACACTGATATTGCTAGTGCCCTGCCCCGTAGTTTCTGTCCATTCCCTAACTTGTTTGAGGCGGGAGGGGAGCTATCGATGTGCAACATTTTTTATTTCTTTGAACGTTTGCATCGACGACATTTTTACAAGGAGCGTTGATTTATTGATTATACAAACATCCCAGAACAATGTGCAACATCTGCCATTCCAAGCAGAAACAGCAGCGCCCTCCACCATCCGAAAGTTCACTAATCTATAAAAAGTTTTGTTTGACTCTACATTGTAATGGTGTTGGCACTACCTTAACTGACTAAAACTGGTTTATATTGATTTAGTACATAGAAAAAAATAAGAATAAAACCAAAAAGTAAGAAGCGTACGATACATGCCATATATAGCTGGTAAATTTAAATGAACTGTTTCAAAACGGTACTATATGTTTTCATGATATTATAGAACATTAAAGAACAGGGTTTACGGAAAACTCAATGTGTCCTTGCCTTGTCGATTCCTGCATAACTCACGCCCTCTACGACTAAGAAGAAAAAGGAGAACGCATGCCAGAATGATGATGACACTACCAATGACAGCGCCAATAATCAGTCCGAGTGACGTGTTACCTCCTGTGGAGAAAGTGGAATTTAAGATTAAATCGTTAATTTCGAAATGTTATAATAAGACGTATGTCAGTATTACCAAGCTTGGAA
The DNA here is from genome assembly GCF_041260155.1 of Ptychodera flava. Classification (NCBI taxonomy): domain Eukaryota; kingdom Metazoa; phylum Hemichordata; class Enteropneusta; family Ptychoderidae; genus Ptychodera; species Ptychodera flava. The sequence goes on from NC_091936.1 coordinate 44,391,315, forward strand.
TTTTATAATATTAGTTTTGTTTGTATCAAACTTGAAATGTAATTATTATCGTTATTAAGTTTTTGTGAGGCGCTTGTGCCCGACCTTGGTGGCTGTGATCGACTGAAACGTTTCAGTCGATCACAACCACCCGATGAGTGTAGGCGGCTCTGAAGCCTATACGAAACAAATTTGTAGTGGAAATGTAATTTTTTAGATTATCCTGATCAACTCAGTTGTGTATATATTAATATATATTATATATATTATATATATATATATATATATATATATATATAAACAGAAACAACAGCTAAGGATGTTACTACATTCCCCAGTCTATTATTGTTGTGCTTCTGCAGAAAAACACACTTTTCATATGTTAAAATTTCGCTCCCCAATTGATAAAAAGGAAAAAGAAATACACTAATCGTTATCCCCAGGATGAGATAGGAAACCAAACTAAGGGATTGTTCAATCTCATTTATATAAGACAAGTGTTCGGTTCAGTCAATGCTGATTGAGTTTATCCTTACGTACTAGACTAATACTTCAGAAGTGTCACTCTACAAACAGAGCTCTATTAAAATGACGTGTTTCAGTGATAAGACTACGCATATACCCTACAGTTGTAGTTTTAAGATTGCCACTATAGGCACATGTGAAATTGTCTCTTTGGTGTTGTAGCACTAATCTGGCCGAACATATGAAGAATAAATGTATCCTTAAGGAGTGGGTTTAAAATATCCTTTGTTTGTGTACAAGACAATCGCAAAGTGATTTCATGGTACTGTAACACCCTTGATTTTTACCATATGACATTTTGCTGTCATATTGACTGTTAGAGTTCAATTGCACGTGGATCAATTAATACAGTCATTTGACTTATGTTTGCAAGACAGATATAGCGTCCCCCACGTGGAGTTATACCTCACGTGGGAAGAACGTGCTTCACGTAGAATGATAGCATCTCAAATTTGCAGACCAAGTGCAAAGTAAATTGTTTATGACTGTGTATCATTTTAGAAATATATAAAAACGGGAGATGTATTTTTATAAGGGGAGATAAAGATTCGATTTTGAGAATTTCCTGCTTTCCGTACAACCCGCTATTATCTGACTGCAACCAATATAATTCAAGTACAGATCTAGTGCCGCACTTCATTTTGTAACAGAGATCTGAAGTGGTGAGCACGACTGAAATGTTGGCGTGTTCACTTCAATTACCAAAGGTATTACGTTCTGGGGAAGGGAGTTACCTATGTAGCCTCAGGCTTGAAGTCAAAGCGTGGCAGTACAATGATTGGAGTAATTAGACCCAAGCAACAAAAAAACGTGCATCTGAGTAACTTTCCCCCGGGTCGATGAATCTGCTTATGCAGTTCTTGAAATACAAGATTTATCGAGCTACTAAAGACTGACATCTTGAGTACAAACAAATGACCGATAATATACTGGCAAAGTCTTCATTCCGAATCGCTACAATAGCAGATCCTTGTGCCGTTAGGTGAACGCAAAATCGTTATTTTGCGTTGGACTGAAAGCTATTCCATTGCCAAAGATAACGATAAACATAAATAATTGACAGAAATTGGCCATTAAGGGCGTAGATATGTCAAAGTGACGTTCACGGGATACAAAAGTCTCATTACAGGATCTGAAACCATCATTATCACGCCAATTACGAGACTCACAGAAATCAATAATGACGAGAAAGGAAGTGTATTCTCGTTGGCGGACATGATTTCGCAATCTACTCACGATGATCTTTCAATTTCACAGATTAAAGTTGCAGCCATCGATATACTTTAAGTTATTATTGAGAATCCATCGACTAGAAAGATAACTTTTGACAGAAGAGCTCTGCTTCAGGAATGTCATTCATGATCATATCGATATTTAATTTCCGTGGTGAGAATAATCATGTCGCTAATTCCGGACACTTAGGTCAGTTTTCATTTCTGATAGTGCTTGCGGTCCATTAATCGGTTTACACATTTTGTTTGTGTCAGTGTTGTCAAACTTTGTTAAATGCCTTTCCCGGCCAGACAACACTCGGTTACCAAAATGATGAAACACTAATGGTATAGCCAAGGCGCCAAACACTGCCCTCAGTTTTGTTTTAATTTTCTGTGAATCTGTTGATATTGGCACTGAACGATAAAGGAGATAATTTATTAATTATTTAAGGTTGAATGTGTCTGGGAACTGATAAATTGAAACTTTTGCACAAATTCTTCAATGCACTTTCAACCATTCTCCGTGACCAAAACAAATTATATATTAGAGAAATAAATAACAGTTTGATTTAGAAATGACCACTATTTTATATATATTAACTGCGACTCAACACTGAGACCGTTCATAAGTTCTAGTATTAAGGGCACATTAGAATGTTATCGGCAAGAGAAGCAACACTCATAGTTGTCGGATCACAGCAAATCACGAAGAACAACAATTTCAACAAACTTAAATCGTATTCAAATACGTAATACGAAAGTACACCATATCAAACCAAAGTGGAAACATGGTTTGCGCCAACTTAATTAAACTTTCCAATGCGAAATACTTACCTGTACATCTCTGATGTTTTGGAATACAATATCCCCTACATTGCATTTCTGTATCGGAACAAAGGTCTCCATCATCTGAGAATAGAAATCGTGATAGGTATTTCACTTTCCAGGCGCCTACTACCTTAAATGTCTATAAACTTCATGTTTTTTGCACTATTTTCACAATTTCACATGAACTTGTTCATGTAAATATACCCACTGAACGAACCATTAACCACGGACTGGTACTGCATTTACAAGTTTGAACAAAATAAATACTACATGGGTGCGCCACTAAAATATGACCATGCAAAAAAAAAACAAAAAAAAACAAAAAACAAAAAAAACAAAACACACACACACACACACAAAAAAAAATTGGGGATGTATAGTGCATAGAAGCATTGGGACCTCCTCAGAGATAGCTAGTTTTCATCTATAGAGCTCATGGCACATGGGAATGTTCTACACTTGGCTGTTGTATTCTTTGTGTTGTTCGTAATAGTGCCAATATTTGGATACGGAAGGAACTTTTAGGTGAAGTGAAACTCTTCAATACACTTGTCCATTCTGTCCCAAATAACTGTTGTTGAAATACAACTATGGGTCATTTTGCTCAATGGGTGAAGTTCAAACGATATCTCAGAAAACTACGAGTGACTTTAGCGTCATAATGCTACTCTCTAGATATGTAGATCATGGGTCTTCATTACAGCATGAATGTTCTAGTTATCAGTCATATTCCCATTCGAAAAACAATGGTGAAAGCTGCGAAAAGACGAGGAAATAACAAAAAAGACATTACTTTAAATTCAGTCGAAGTTTAGTTATCAAAAGCCTTCCAATGGTTTAGTTTGATCACAAACCAGCCAATCAGCCATGAACCAACCAACCAATCAACCAACCAACCAACCAACCAACTAACCAACCATCAGGTCATGTTACTACTTAGATGACTTTTTCCATACTAACCATGTACAACTAGGAGTATGTTGGAGATTTCCCGCACTACGGATGGTTTGTTGTTGTCCATCGCCATGTACATAATTTGGAATTCATATGTTCCGGCATCGGTGAGTCTGACGTCATTAAGGCGTAAGTGTAGCTTCTGATTCTCAAAGTAAACACGGTTCGTGATGTACCTTAGTGGACAACAATGAAACAAATCAAACAGTCAAACAAACGAGTGTTTTTATTAGCTTCATGATACTGTGGCTCATTTACCAATGTCAGAATGCAGTGTTCGGAATAATTGGATCGACAAAAGAATTGTAATTGAAAACGAAGGAGCTAGATATAGTGATTGATCACACAGCACTTTGAGATTGACGTTCTCCGAGCGTTGATATTATGAGAATTTATACTGGCTTTGATATTTGCTATTTGGAAGAAGTGAAACGCTATCGAACACAGTTGCACGGCACTCATTGGAGGAACAGTCAAGATTGAAGTAGTTTGGTCCATTTGAAAGTTAACTGCAAAATATTTGCACGGCCTGAATTAAACTCTCCTGCGCAGACACAAGCGTACCTCATGTCATTATTTCGACACTAGATTCATCGACCATAATTGGAAGACTGGGAAATGTTGAACGATTGTGAAATATTTCGTGTTTTGAAACGTTATTAAATCGTGATGTTGAAATTGTCATGGGACAGGGGGAGGTCGGCAATGAAAAACGCAAGATATTAATGCTTTTGATATTATAACTCCCAGGTGGCAATGTCCATTTAGTCATAAGACACGTGTTTCTGATACTCAAGATATGGTTTTGAGAATTACCAGGTTTGTTCATTGGGGCATTATTACTATAGCCCAGAAAACGTATATTACGAACGATGACACCAAAGCATTACTTTATTTGTAGATGTGCTTTCCCTTCGGCCGAAAGAATGTTTTATACAATTTCTAGTTTGTAAAATTACGATAAAAAGACATGCTGTTTGTTTGCTTAGCAAAACATTATTGTTATTACGTTTTTCAATTTAAAACTTTGCATCATCTTGGATCAATACAAATGAAATCCTCTACTATCTTATTCTATCCTGGATTTAGGGGTACAGTTTAGACGCCATACGCTAATTCCATGTCGCGATTCGCCAGAAGACGTCACGTTACGAGAAAATAGATAGATCTAGTCCCTACTGGTTCAAAAAGTGACGTCAGAGGGCATTTTAACGACTATTTACCTGAGAGAAATAGTTTTTTGAAAATGTGCTCGGTAACGTGACTAGTGTCGTCTGCAACTTTGAAAGAATGGCGGGTGATCAGAGTAGGAAGAGCCTCTGACAGCAATAACCAGATTTTCCATTCCAACAGCGTAAGAACTTAAAGAGATCATTGATAACAAAGATTCAAGTGCAACCAAAGACGTTACGCGGTATGTTAAGGACATTTTGCTTCTTTTTATGAAGAAATTGGCACTACTGCGGGCGGTGCCTTTACGGCAAATGAGACTAGCCAAGTAAACATTTCAAAATGTATTGTTGCAGTACCTATCTATCTGAACACATTCACTGCAATAATATAGAACAGCATGAACATGTGGCGTATTATAAAACACCTGTAACCTGGTCTTTATTCGCGCTATAGCACACGTTTATTGCCCCTCTTGGCAGGGTGTTACCAGAAACACATAGCTTTACCCCTCGGTCTATGGCCTCGGAGAATAGTGATGTATTTCTGGTAAGACATGGCCCCCTCGAGGCAATAAACGGGCGCTACAGCCCTCATGATCAGGTAACAGTTGTTTAATATGTACCAGAAAACGAAGTGTGGTATTTGAATAATTTCGTTTTAAATTTGTTCAAGCTCATTATATTTCGACACAAAATGATCGTTTTGAACGTCTAATTGCATAATATGAACGTTTTGCTAGAGCTACATCGCCTGTCCGTTTACCTTCAAAACGCACAAAATTTTGGCTGGACAGAAAATTAAAGTTGTGGCTGGGTCAGACAGCGGTTCATTTAAGTTGTCAAAAGTCCCATCATTACCTTGAAATTTTCAGAACGCAATGCCTCTACCGAGTGTGAAGTATTGTTGAAAACATTTATCGAACGTTTACCCCAAAACTCCAAAGTACCAAAACACATCTTACGCAATCTTTTTGTTGTCTTTACTCCATATGATGTTGTATTGTACACTTGGAACTTTGATATCAAGTGCAGTAATTCCCTTTAGTATGACGTCATTTCCGGTCCATGTGTCTTCCGTTTGGAGGTCATGTGTTATTTTAACAGGTACCATTTGTTGTACAACCTCTGATGTCGAAGAAAGGGACAAAAGCTTGCTAACGTTTGCGTCAGTTTTGCCTAAGAAAAAATGGACAAAAAAGGCAATGTTAAGGTAAGTAGGGGGTCACCGTGCAAAATTTGGTACAGAAAAACAATTACCTAATAAATACCGACGGTTGAAATTCAAAATGCCCGCCATCCCTTAGTTAACTCTATGGGGAGAATAAAGTTTTGATTTCCACAAAAATGAAGGCATGAAAACTTTATGTATTCCAGGATATTCAAAAGAGGAATTGTAAAAGTTCGAGATTCCGAATATCAGCCTCCGAGGCGCATTCTACCTTACGAATAGAGTTAAGTTTTGAAATAAGTTCAAGACAGCTGCATGAGGCAAGACCCAGATGATGTTATTTCATTGAAGTGTCTTCATTGCATTCACAATAATATGGAATCTAAGTTGCCAGATCCTCGTAGTTTTGTAGCTTACAGAATAAAATGCCAATCACATTAATAGTTTAATGAAATGTCGCTTCTATGACGAGACACAAAAATTCCTTGTGACTACCTATCACTGTGTCATTTGCTGTCAATGATTCGAAAGGTTCAAGTGGTATTAGTAGTTCTGTAGTATTTGGGGATATGAACAAAACTGTACTTGATCTACCTAGGATTGCAACGGAATGTCATTATCATGATTTTGATGGATAATTTTATGTTTCAATTATTCTAGTCCATGGGTTATAGGTAGTTGGAAATATTGCAAATCCATCGCAAACTTTCTCACAATCAACGGATATATATGTTTTCAAAACGTACCTTTAACGCAAACATTTTATAAATAGAATATTTTGTTTTCGATTTGGTTTTCAGTTTCATATGACAATCGATATCGACATTTTGTGTTCATTAGAACCATGATAGGGTCACCACTTAGTGGCTGGCATGTTGATTGTAACGAGGGAAAGATGTGAGGAATCCCTTTTTAAAGCAACATTACAAACTGCGTTTTTGAAAATTGCCTTCCCTTTCTTCAGCGAAATGGTTTTTCTCCCTGTAACGGCATTGAAATGCACATATGCTGTATTGTACATGTCGGCACTGAGCGATCGATGCTATATTTTACTATTACACAGCGGCGGTGAAATTATCCTTCACAGAGTGTAAAATAAACGTCGTAAACCGAAATTGAAGGGCTATTACGATTGCATCTACAGACGACAATTCGGCGTAAAGACACTGTAATTCATCTTCTACGACCTGTCTAAACGACGCAGACACTTGAGGCACAGAAAAAAGGTTGTAGTGGATATAAATAAGAGTACGGATGCTAGAAAAAATGTCCTTGCAACGTAATCATTATCTAAGTTCGCAACCTATTTCTTTGATAAATATTGATACTACGAAGTCTGTACAATGTAAATTAAGCTGGTATACGCTAACAGAGTCTATATCATGGTTCGTTTCGCCCCAAAATATAATGATGGGTCAAAGAGCATGTTGTACCGCCCGGAGACGGCACAGCCGTAAAGGCCCTAGGGTTTTTCAATATATCTAGACAAACCAATTAAATTTGCCTTATCCGACGCGAAGAGATAGGTACACGTATTCCTAAACTGACTTTGATTTCAAATCAACCTCTGAAATTGAACCGACAATTTGATACTGGCGTTCCTTTGACACACAGTTTACTGGGTGTGAGGACTGAGAATATTTTACTGTTACACGAAATGAAGTGTTGCATGATGCCAGACAAGACAACTCCACTGACCACACCGCAAATGTGTAAGATATGCACTAAAATGATCGAATGATTTAAAATGGACAGATTCTGTTGAAGGTTAAAGTGCGGCATGTCGAAATCGGAACAGCGTGCACAGGGCTAGAAACAGGCGTTTTCTAACCGACTAACCATTATGACCCACCTCGTCACGTGACCCTGAACTACAAGAAACAGACTATTGAAAAACAAATCATCCAACGTCACTACATCTAGAATCGATACGCCACACTGATGGTAAATATCATGTCTACAATACTAACCCTTATACTGTAAGATAATAATATGTGCGTAGCTCTGCGAGTGTCCCTAACAGCCAATTTTAACGAAGATACGTGGCTATTATTAAAAGTATTATGGACTTCATGCCACTCACCGACTATTGTCATATATTAATGCCGTGACATAACTGCATGATAACATGTACATATCTGAAAGCTCTCAATAATTACAATTCATATGTGTTGAACATTAATTTCTTCAGAATTTCAAAGCTTTCATTCCATCAGATTCTTTGAACACTAATTTTGTTGAAAGGGTTGCTTCCAAGGTAACGTATTAAAATGAACCAACAAATCTACAGATAAGGTTATTGTATTGAAACGGACGAGATTCACCATTTGTAAGCCAGTGTATTCAAATGAAGCTTTGAGATATAATACATCCCGCAGAAGAGATCATTATGACGAACATGTTGGATGAAAGAAATAGTAAAACTACACATAGACCCTCCAGAAATGTACTATACTGACAAAACTGAGGAACCCATGGTCCATGCTAAAGCTACGTTTCTTTCAAACTTTGATTTTTTTAAAGTTTTGTGTACACTGCACTTATGTGTAACAAGTACGTGTGACAAAATTCGCTTTAATCATCCTAGGGAATTTCGATGTGTGCAGTGAAACCGTAAATTTTAATGTTCCAAGGGTTCCTCTCACTTTCAAGGTGACCTATTTTACTCAGCACATTAGAGAATAATTCATTACATTTTTAAAACGATGAATCACAACTTTATACAAATTAGCAAGTTGTTTACTTCTTGATAATGAGAAAAAAGGGGTATTAGGTTCTGAGACCAGTCCATATCAAGTCTTATCCTTGCGGTAGGGGTAATTCACACCTAAATAATGGTCGTTTCTGGACCGATGGTGGATCTTTTTGGATATTGTTTTTACCCAACATTAAAAATACCATGAGGTGAGCACTGGTTTCTATTCAGGAGAACGTCTTCTTAAAATTCACAACTACAGTTTAGCTGTTGAGTATCAGACTAATAAAAAGGGGGTCGATTTAAACTCTCAATTTACTTATTGCCACTTTTCCGACATGTGTTGTTGTTTTTGTTTATGCTACCTTCTTTGAATGGCGGGTATTATTGAAGAAAAACTGATCGTCTGACTCGATTCCTTGCAAACTTAATCAACAGTTACTTGGTTTCGTTACATGAAACATCCCATCGTTGACCAAGTTTTTCCGAACTGCATATGGGCATTACAGAGAAGTAAAAGTACTATATTTTGCACATCGTAGAAAAATGATGATGATGACGTTATCTGCATGGAGTCCGGAAATGGAATAATTTTAGTGAGTAATTCTAAACATCGCAGATTTCTCAGAGTAAAACAAGGTTCAAGGCTGTATTGAACATTTAGATAACAGTTTACTCATAGAGTGTGAAGCCACTGATATTTTTACGTGGTCTGGTATGTAAATATGAGTGGGATTCATAAGAGCACCATAAACGATTTACGACAAGATAACGCCTTTCAAAACACGATTCGTTGCCAAACGCTCAGCAAATGATGAAGTACACACTACAAAGAACATCTAATGTGAACCTTACGGTATTTTGAAATGCCGTCATTATATAAGGAATAGCATTGTGCCATAGATATTTTACATACCTTTATAAAATTTAAGTTCGTCATACCGCGGCATTTCCTCCAAGCAAACTATCGATATGCGATTGAAAAAGACTATATGGACGTTTTCAGTAGGCTTTTGAATACTTTCATGGGCGTTACATCTTTTTTGATTAGCCTACTTTTTTGGTTCAATTTTCAACAGCTCATACCCTTGAGGCGAAAGCGTGTATATTGATATTTTCATTTCAAAAACGCACCAGCAGCTGTCTTAAAGAACTAGTAGAGCTACTTAGCGATTTTTTTCACATTTTTTGTATGTCATTCGCAAGTTCTTGTTTCACTCCCTAAAGCATATTGAAACATCTACTATTTAGCGTCTATACGTGGAAAATGCACTGTTTTTGTTCACATTGGAATTCTAGTCCGGATTTGAACTCACTTACAAACAATAATAGTGCAGTCTGCACACATACAGGCTGAGTTCAAGTGACAAGCTCAACACTGAGGAAGTAGAACGAGAAACTATGGTTGACATTAAAAACCACAAGAGTTAAAATTATCAAAAGTTACAGCGACTTGCCCTTTAAGTAACAATTCTGACTGGAAATCCTAGGCTTTATCACGGAGAGTAATTTTATTACGAGTTCTGCAGTAATAACGAGTCCCTGTGTCCTACAACTGTTACAAGCCCAGAATCGGAAAGATTACGTTTTGAAATGGTTCTTTTCTTGTTTTTGAAATTACAAGGGAATAAAGAGGGTTTCGGATTTTACAACTGCATAGTGTAGCACCCATGAGGGTGATGTGTATTAAGCATCACTTTCAACGGTAGATACAAACTGAAAATATAAAGACTTCGTGAACACTTGTCTCCCTACTTGAAATTGATGTTTCAGCTAGGATGGTTAAAGAGGAAATTTAAAAGCATGAATGGTGGGTGACTTAGAAACACACATGCATGCACTACTGCCCACTGGCACACACGTGTTTACCAGCAGGGTTCTGGGTATTTACCTCTAGCTATCTGATAATCCATCAGGACATTGACAACCATCAATCAACATCTAGAACAGTCACAGGTTGTGCTCGCTGCACAGCTCGATTTATCTAGCGTTAGACAAAGCCACAACGAATAATTCTTGTTGATAGCCGTACTGCAATGTCATGCAAACTTATTCATTTCCCTTCGGAATTTCCTTTTGTTGGAAACAACTTATGTTAGACATCAAAGATACAACCAACACGCACAAAACGCTCACTTACTTGCCACCTCACAGTTGGCGACTACAATCGCTAGTGATAAAGATAGTACATATCCAGTGTGACTTCTTTCCGTTTTGATTATAGAATGAAAACCCGAGACGCGGCGACATGAAATGATGAAATTTTGAAGGGTAAAGTATGCATTCTATTTCACACGTCAGTTATCACTGACTCGATAATCTTCTTTATCGCCAGTCATTACCTATGACATGCTCGTGTTTTTGAAATACAGTGCGAAAATCGCTTCGTCCAGTGAATCTTGATATGTATTAACTTTTCTATCTCAAGCTCTCTATACGCAATGCGCCTACTGGCTCTTGTAACTTGCAGAATATTATCTAGTTTAAGCTGAGTGTATACGATCGGTTGACTTCAATTTATAATTATTCCTTTTAATTTTGGACGTCTCTTTTGTGAGTGATATCGAAACACGCAGTAAAATAGTAGTGATCAACGACCTAGTTCGTGAAATATGAAAAAGTGAATTTGGAGGATAAATAAAAAAAATGACGAAACTTTTTTACTTCTATGAGGAGGACATATTTCTACCGATCATTGTTTCGTGGCAGTGCATAATTCTTTTGGTTTCTAGTTAGGCCTTTTCGCTAAATTAATCAAAACACGTCCAAAACGAAACCTACTTTCCCTGTCATGATTAGGAATGACCGGACTGATCAATGTTTAGTATAAATAACACCATTTTTGTAAAGATAATTTCCCCCAGCTGACGAAGACTTTAGCGTGGTACGTTAATATCGTTATCTGCAGTTTTTTTCTCCAAATTGTACAGCTGATGTGATAACCTCAATGTTTCAAAGGCCCCTGACTTTCAGTTTAGCTAACGTGTTTTTTTTCAGAGAAAAAATACGTCGTTTTATCTGACGATTTTGGATCTGCTGTCAAAATGTTGCTGTAATAGTCGCTGAGTCACAGTAACAAACCTTTTAAGAAGGCAATAATGGTACGGCGTGAAACAATGGAATGTAATGTTTTATCATTGTTTCGTCTTGTGGCTACGTTTATACAAGAGAGGGCGGAATTCTCGTCTTGTGGCTACGTGTATACAAGCGAGGGCGGAATTCTCGTCTTATGGCTACGTGTATACAAGCGAGGGCGGAATTCTCGTCTTATGGCTACGTGTATACAAGCGAGGGCGGAATTCTCGTCTTATGGCTACGTGTATACAAGCGAGGGCGGAATTCTCGTCTTATGGCTACGTGTATACAAGCGAGGGCGGAATTCTCGTCTTATGGCTACGTGTATACAAGCGAGGGCGGAATTCTCGTCTTATGGCTACGTGTATACAAGCGAGGGCGGAATTCTCGTCTTATGGCTACGTGTATACAAGCGAGGGCGGAATTCTCGTCTTATGGCTACGTGTATACAAGGGCGGAATTCCCGACACATCCATGCCATAGATAGAGGTTAATAACTCTTTCTCTGCAGGACTAGATTATATCTTTGTTATATGTGTACGTGGCTTGTTTTGGTAACTTTCTAAGTCCCTATCATAAGTTTGATGGCAGAATACGCCTCTAGGGCATCTTTTCGGACTTATACTCTAACGTCTTACAATTCTACAATGATCCACAGTTTATGAGATCTATAGGAAAAAATTAAGTTGTCACAGTCTTGTTACTTTGAAAATTGAAAATCTGACCTTTTCGACAAAGGTAATGACAGCATTTTGAATTTCAAATGTTGGTAAATTTGATTGTGTTAGGATTTGCTCTAAGGAAGTTCGCGCCTCGGAATTGAAAGACTTTAAGTTTTGCCTAAATTTTCCCCAAGGAAACTTTAAGCCGTTCACTTTCGAAATCAAGAATAAAAATCACAGGTCAAAGTGCAACGTTTGGTACAAGAGAAACAAATTGCCTTATATCTACCGACACTTAAAATTCAAAATGGCCGCTATGTACCGGAGAGAAGTCAAACTTTTTATTTTCACAAAAATAAACCGATGGAAACTTCATTTACTCCATGAACTTCGAAATAAGTACCCACAAGCGGTATACAAAATGTAAAATTGTAGAATCCGAATATCTGCTAAATCTGTAATTCAAATTTTGCACGATGAGCTCTGATCTTTGAACTTTATTTAATTTTCTTGGGGGAAGCACTTGCAAAATTAAAAAAAAAACAAAACAAAAAAAACTACTTAATTTTCCAGGTGCGTATGGGTTCCTTCGCGTGTTATCATGATTGAGGTACAATTTAGGGATTTCGAACAGATGAGATTACCGATATTATTTAAAATGCTCTTCGTATTTACAAGACACTCGTAAACACGTTTGATCTTTAAATATGTTGAGGAAACGGGTCAGGTGAAGTCGCTGAGATCAACCATGATGCCACAATAATAGCAACAACGACGATATCAAGAAGAAGAAGAAGAATGACGACAACAACAAAGCGAACAACAAACCCAGCAACTCCACAAAACACAATATTAGCGACATCATTAAACAGGACAGTTATTTAAGCTACCCGCTCATGAAGATTTTGGGCCGATGTTCAGTGCGTTTGAGCGATGTGCAGTACTGTCCCATATGAGAGACGATCTGATAAATGTAACACTGCCGCGTCGCGTGACAGAAACACTCAACTGTCGTGTCATTTTAGAAAGGCTCTTTTTCAGTTGTCGACAGCATGATCTCAAAGCGTTATTGTTCCGTCATGCAATAATTGAGGTTGTAGTGATGAATAGATTCGTATTGATTAAAAGATTCGGTGAATGTAGGTTGGCATGTGGGATTTTGCCTCTCGTGATGCTGTGCATGTTATTTAATCTGAAGGCGCATAGATAAAATCTGATTCAAATGACTTGTATTCCTGCCAGTTCGCATTAGTCCTAATTTTCTTTCAAACGTTATCTGACTGTACACTGCAAGTCGAGTTAAATGCCATCAGTGTGATCTTGTCTTGGCGGCAACATCGGCTAGATTATTCATTTTTGAATGGCGTCCATGGCGTTGGACGATTTCTATAGACTCTCACGTTTTCCCCTCCATGAAATCTTCTTCAATCCATAAATTTACGTAAATGTCACGATTCCTGTGTTCACTTGCTGCTTCTGTCGCCTAGCGAAAACCATTAGGGGTGTTACATTAATCATTCAACATTAATATATTTCGCTTGTCTGTTTTTCTGCACTTCAAGAATTTTTATGCTGTGTTATTGGTTATAACAAGCCTTTTTCTATTTTAGACACAAGTTATTGCTTGAAGCCGGCGCTGCCTGATACGTCTCGTTTGATTTTGTACGCTACAAATTTACCACTCAACCCATCGAGGTAAAGTACACATGCTCAGACTAGTGCCACTAGTTGAGCGAGGCTTGACGACAAACGCCACAATTGATCGCATGGTTATTTCGGTCAAACAAGCGAATAATCGTGCATGGTCGCACTGAACGAGCCATAAATGCTCTACGCGGTTGACGCACAAACTGTTTTAGGAGCATTTTAATTGCGTTATTCGGCTTGACGGTTGTCATGGTATCTTTTACATCAAACAATCCAACCGCAAATTGCAGTGAATGAATAGCGTACAAGCCATTGATGAAGTGAAATTTGATCTCCGTTGTTCTCAATTTATCTGTTGAGGATGGGAATATCCGATGCTGTAGTCAAACCGTCATGGCTACACCTTCCGTGTTTATTATTCCCCGCCGTGTCGCCTCACGATCGCTCAGTGACGTTGTCTTTGTCACCGTAAACAACAACAGATCAAATGAATATCGATTGCTTTGCACGTACATCTGAATCGCGAACTGTTTAACTGTCCTCAAAATTCCGGACTGGTAGCTTTGGCTTAAGAAAATTGCACTTAGGTGTATTTGGGATACTTCCTTGAGACACTTTCTTGCTAAGAGTTATATGTGTGAATGTATTAAATTTGAACCTATTAAAGTAAAGCCCAATGTCAGTAGAATCTATCACCAGAATTCGTCAAATAAGCCTAATGGAAACCTATCTGTCAGCAGTCCTCACGTTCATGTACATCGGACGTTTCCGCATCATAAAAATTAGCTGGCTTGTTTTCTATATAATGATGCAGGAGCTGGACACACGACACATGACCACAGGTCCAAAAGTCTATAATCATTGTCTTCCCTCGTACTTTAGAAACAGAGTGTCAGATTTTGTGACGCGATTGCATTGAACATTTGTCAGTACAACCTAAATCTCGGGAGTCTTAGTTACGTAAAGAGAATGACAGGCTAAAACAGACGCAAACAAGGAAGAGTGACACATCAAAGCTAAATAAGGAAAAAACAGAAAAGATGGTTGTAATTACTTACCGAGAGTTGATATCACACAAACCAGAATCAGCGTAAATGGTATCTGCATACTACTTGGATTACAGCTCTGAATGTAGCATACTAGCTGTGGAGTAAACATACTGCATTTTTTTAAATAGCAAGTCGAAAAAATATAACATTGTGACTAATTTGAGCGGAAGGAAAACAACGCACAGAGGCAGTTTCGACCGCCAGTTCCGCTCATTAGTGGCAGAGCATTGAGTCGGCATCTCGCGGGTATTGAGGAGATGTAGTGTAAACTCGATCCTGTGATTGAAAGGACAGACATCCACTGGCGATGTCTGAGTAAACATGCCAGTGAAAAATATTCATCAAAAAGTCACTTCTTACATACGGGTAATAGCTTCGTCGGTTCGTTAATGCCGGTTATAACATCCTTCCTTGAAAAATAGCCCTGGATGGCGAAAGGTACATACAACCGTGATACCCAACATGCTTTGAACAGTTGAACAGCACCGTGATGACAATGCCTAAGTGGTTGGGTTCCAGCGAGAATCTTACCCTATTGCGCATGTCAATCTAACTGTATTATTATCAAATGTCCGTATGTAGTAAACGGCTCCGTAATTTCCATACCCGGGTTGTTGGATAAACACTTTCCTATCTTAAAGTCCATTGACAGGCCACTTTGGGGTTTGGGAATTTCTGCTGTGTTAGCCGAGACGCTTCGAATGAAAAAACGAAACAACGTCTTCAATTTTTTATTTACCACCGTCAGCAAAGGCTGATTGGAAGGGCCATGCGACAGGAACGAGTGACATTACACCAAATGAGTTGTTGAAAGTACAACAACAGATGAGTTGTTGAAAGTATAGCAACAGATGAGTTGTTGAAAATACAAGAACAGTACAAAACAATAAACTTCTTTTCAATGACACAAGTGGAGAATGAACTTCTTTTCAATAACACAAGTGGATTGTCTCAATCATATTCTGGCGATATCAGGTATACATTATATTGTTTAAACAGGCATCACGGGTGATATGTTGCCTTTTAGATGTCGAATTTAAAATACATACATGTATTTGTTTGTATGATTTCTGTAAGAGCAAAACGACCCAAAAAACAAAAACAAAATAATCCCCTTCAAAAAAACAAAAAAACCCCAAAAGCCCACAAAACACAAAGACGGAAAAAAAGTTGGTAGGGCAAAATTTCAAACTTGTTAAAATATGCCGGACAATCTTCTAGGGCATCACGTAGTCCGCTAAGTGGTATGGAATGAAGCTGAAAGGAAATATTAGCACTCAATTTTAGACCGGCTTTCTTTTATGAAGAGTTTGAATCAACATCCGGCTGCAGTTTCGCTGTTTATTAAAGCCTTGAAAAATTCATTTTCCTCATTTCATTTTTAGGTATGGACTCAAATGTAGTTTTTTGAATATGGTTTTTAAAAAATGCGACGTGATCGCATGTGATCACTAATAAGTTAATTTCCATGTAAATGAAATGTACATATCCACTACTGTGAAATGAAAAAAACCCAAACCTACTGACCCTTTGATCAAAAGTAAAATATGATTAAAATGGCTGGCAATAGCTTCGTGGATGAAATAACACTAACGTTCAATGATATTGCATATGTTTTATACTTTTGGGTGCGATTGACAATCGTACATCTGCAATGTGGATGAGATAGAACAATATTCAGAGTATTGGATCGCGAGTGTAGTGTTACAAGCACACCGTTTTTGTTGTTATGAGATCACTAAAGGTTAAGGGTGGGTGGGGCCTTGCATTGTGTTCGCCCCTTTACTATATCACTTCAGAAATAAACACATTCAACTTGTAATTAATCCTCCCATGATAGGTTCTTCGTCGCCTACAAAACGCAATTTAAGGTGAAGGACCCATCATCCTCCAGAACTTCAGATATTCAAGAATTTTGACTGTATCGTTTCTGAAATACTACTTTCTTGTTCTCTTCATGTAAACGTATTACAATCATGTCTGTATTTGTACAGAATAGAATTTGTACAGAATAGAATAGAATAGAATAGAATAGAATAGAACTCGCTGCCTTGTATCTTAGATTCCTGTGGACATTGTTTCGACGAAATTGATCTTGATTCCAATCAAACATTGTCACATAGAGCTACTTATATATGCCGGTATTAACGGGAATCATCCGAAAACTATTCGCTGAAAATACGTTCGGTAAATCATAAGCGACCATAGCGAGTACTAGAGTGTAGATCAAAGCAAATAAAATGATATTACCGGCTACCTTGGTCTTTTTATACATGGCGAGACCCTTATCTATACTTAGAAACATGCATGTTATTGGAAAAACCTGAGTCGATTGAAGCATTCTCAAAGGATTCAATAGTTGTGACGTACTAAAATACTGCCGCGCGGAATTGAACCAGAAAGTGTAGCATTAGACTGACAAACATGAAAAGACTATTGCAGAGCCGCTGATGAATTAGGCAGATGTCGGCGTGCTGTATCTCATGATGCCCACGGCAAGCTTATTTGCACACCAGTGAAAATTAAATCGTCTTAGCAACAAAATGACATAGGTCTTCGTGCTCAAGGTGATTGAATTAGACAACAAATAGTCTGGAGATTCTGGTACATACACCGTGGATAAACTCCCAAAGCTGTCTTTACAAATGAATGAAATCGGATTAATCAATTTAATAAATTCTGTCTATTTTTAATGTCGATTACTAAAATGAAGAAGCCGATAAATAGTATGGAGCAAAACAAGCTATCATTTAAATGAGTCAGAGTATTGTCGTAGTTTGCTTGCTTTTGCCGAAGTAAAATTTCATCCCTCTTGCACAGTTTATTTCATAGTTAGGAGTAACGTCTGATGTATTTTACATCATTTTTCATACTGATTGAGAGATATTCTTTATTGTTCCACTGCCAAAATCATGTTGAAGTGTTTTGTTTAACTATTCAGCAATGCCTGTATATATGCCATGATGTTTTATATATCTTGTTGAAAAAAATAAATTTCAGCCAGGAATAGTATTCATTTGTCAACAATGACATGCCATATTTACTCTTCTATTTGTGTTTGTAAGATCAATATTTTTGTGTATTTCATGTAGGAGATGGAAAAATGTAACAGTACTTTTTCTCGAAAATAAAAATTATGAAAATTTTGCCAAACTGTTTTCATGCTAATGTTTTCTAGAATAAACGTTGTGAAATTTTTGCCAAGCTGTTGTCCCTCTAAGTTGACAAATTTTGAAGATGCTTGAAACTGTAATCATTATTATTATTATTATTAATTCTTTATTTCTGACAATGAGCATGTCCATATAAATCATCGATTGTTTTGATTTGACATCACTTTTTGCGCAAAGAAGGGGAAACATACACACCTGTGCTTAAAATATATATTTTTCCCTGAATAACAACTATCAATGTCCGTGACGGAAAATTTGGGTACTCCGGAGAGCTCATTTCACTATGTTTGTAACTATGGACACGCACATACGACGGTGATAAAGTTTGAGAGCTGTGTTCGTTTGAAACACATTGAATGCTCTTTCCATTCCATTTTCAGTGTAAAGATGTCTTGCCTCGTCTTCACGAATGCTTCGCTCATAGTAAAGTTGTAATCCTGTAGAGTGATACACTAACTGCGATCAAATCAAATATTACGTCATACTAACTTTGATTATGAATCAAACAGTATAAATGTATTCGGTGGATGTGGGTTCGAGTCTCGTGTTGGTCACTTTTCATGTCATTTACTACAAAAAGTATCAATGGCTGTGAATGATGTACATGTCTTGAAAGTGATCTAATCGATGTAATTATGGCAAAAACATATAATTAATTTTCTTCCAGTTTTTTCAAAGATTGATTCTCATCAACTTGTCGATCGTTGATGAGTGAAAGGTAACTTTGTTGTAGGTGCCGAGAATATAGAAATATTGTGTGCCAGGAATGCTAAATAATAATGTAGTTCGTGTAACAAGCATGATTGTCACGATATATTGGGATCTATACCTCGATAGTTCTTGCAAAGACGGATAATTGGGGATACCCATTTTAATGACACCCTGAAAATTTGTATGTCAAAGGTCTTATTGTATCGATTGCAAGTTATTAAGTTGAGGTTATTTCAAAAACAGGTAACCGGTTCAGTGTTCGGATAAGCCGGCCTGCAGTGAGCTAATTGTGATATTTGATGCTTATAATGCATGTGTTAGTTGGCAGAAGAAAGGCTTAGGGGTTGAAGAGGTCATCAAGGACGGTGGCTTACACAAGGTACGTTCTCTCCACATTACTTCAGTGGTTAAAAGAACGCGTCATAACTCCATTAGTCTCATTTAGCTCATCGGTACTTTGAGGAGGGCGTTGTGAAGCGTCATGGTTACCGTACCGGACTCACCGTCGGAGGTTGAGGAGTTCGAGATCCAGTAAGCTCAAAGTTATACTGACGTACTATCGGGGGAGGATTAGTTCGAAACTCGATCATGGTGTTACACCCTGTGTCCTTGACCAAGGCACTCCTCGCTTTTAGGGTTCTGGGTTGTGGTTGCTCCATCCCGTTATTCGGCTTTGGCCTGTCGTATGTTGGATTGCATGTATCTTTGTATGTATACGCTAATAATAATCGATTCGTTGTCATGGTAGCAACCGCTTGCAAAGATGGCCAGCCTGGCTACTAATGTGTACTACATACTAATGACATTCATTAAAGTCTTGCTATATTTAATATTGGACACATACAATGTGATGCTTTCCGTTAACTATAGCTTTCGTAATGACAATGGATCAGTGTTTCCAAGAGTTGTTGAGTCAGGAACCACAAAGCTCCAATGGCTGTAATATTTGGTGTTTTTATCCCATTAATTATGTTCTGTTCCTAAAACACAGTAAATTTCTTGTTCTACTTCAGATATCACGTCGACGTTGCTCAGTTTTCAGATTGTCAACACAGCCGGTATGTTCAAAATGTCAAATGTCATTGTGACAATTGAATGTTAGTCAAGACCAGAATTGTGACAATTGAATGTTAGTCAAGACCAGAATTCATATATCAACGATAACACTCAATAGTGTACACATTGTGCTGTATTTGCAAGATGACGTCAGTTCATTTATTTTGGATGATGGCTCATTTAACCTCGGCTGAGGCATTTGATGTTGAAGCTTGCATGTATTTAAACTTCAGTCTATGGCAGTCGTACCCGTAGATTGTAGATTGCATTTTTTCCTGTATTTTACTGTGATGTGCAAGCAAGAGATAAATGAGTGAAACTAGTGGAAATAGATGAGGTGTTGCTCCAGGCTAATGCTCTGTATTTCAACGCTCTTTAGGGAGAAGAATGAGAAGCATGTTTAGTTTATCGAACAGAAAGAATAAAAATGTTATTATTACTGTTCTCATTTGCCACCGTTTTACCTTTTTGTCGGTTAAAAGCTACTCCTTCAGAAATCGTATTTCTTAACTGTATTGAGCCTATGGGTACAAATTTACAAAGTGAAGCTGACTACTCGTTTGTCAGTGTTGTTGTTTTATCTTTAATCATTTGCCATATCGTCATCGGAATTCTGGACCACTTCACCGATCGATCAATCAATCAATCAATCAATCATCCATCCATCCATCGAGTGATTTCCTATGGCGTAAAAGCTAAACTTTTTTGTAGTTGTCTTTATTTTGGTCAGTCATTGACAAGTTCCCGTAAACTAGACTGTCAGACCCAAAATACGCAGCTAACTGTTTGATTGCGTACCACTCTGCCTTCTTTAATTTTTCACTACTTAAACTGTGTAAATGTTGTTCAGTCCTTGGGCGAGCTGAATCTATGCTTTGTAAGTCACTTTCATCATTGGAAGTGTCATCCAGGTATTGACTAAAGTACCTAAATTTTCAAATGACAGAAAAATTACAAAATTTTCGCTCAATGTCTCTTTAATCCTACAATTTTGCGTAATTCTGAAGATACGAATGAGGACATAGAAAAACAAGGAATGCTGATGTGAAAAATCAAAATGGCGATGTGTGTGGACATTACGGTCAAAATTTTTTTAAATTTGTCACTTTTTTCAATGTACAAAGGCCTTTCGTAGTGGATCGATTGTTAAAAATCTGATTGATTTTCTCCTATATTCTTGCACTCTTCACTCGAAAATTTGGCACCTTTCTACATCAGTGAATGTAGACAACTGATTGTCGCAGTCGAGTTTCACACATTAGATTGAATTTCCGACATTCACAAATAAGCCACCAGAGGTAGTTTCTCCTTTGAGTTCGTTCGTCAAGACAGTCTAAGCTTGTTCCTTTCAACAACACCGACCACTCGCACGGGTCGTCAGTTCGATTAATTCAAGGTCTGAATTCGGGGAGCATCAAGTTGCCCAGACAAGAGACCTTGGTAAGCGAAGATGGTCAACAAGTGCTTCACCAACACGGAAAAACTCGTCAAATGTTTCTCCAAGGTTACGCTGTTTCACAAGGGAGGCCATGGCAACTGAATACTTAACCACACTGGCAACTGTAATTTATCAGGAGTATTCGTAACAATAATGTAGACTTGTGATGTCATTAAAGAGGACTACACCCTCCTTCGTATCATAGATTAAGTCATTTCGATAACAGAAATTGCTATAACCCTAAGGGGACGTGAAATTAATTAAAAGTCGCGCAAGACAACTTGAAACTTAATGAGTTTAGGGGTTGGATTCAGCTCTATTTCAAATTTTGTCGGCAATTTCACACAAACTACAGTGTACAGTACATGTATATGCCAACTTCCCAAGGTCACTCCAAAGAAACCGTCAATGTGGGTGATAATCACTATTCTGAATTTTTTAATGTCTGCTGTTAAAACCCTGCTAGCAATTTAAACTTCCAACAACCTATTTCAGTAATTTATTGTGTTTTGGAAAGTTCAAACCATAATTTTAGATTTCAATTTCACTTTCAAATTTTTGCTTCTATGACGGAGGGGTGCGTTTGAGGTCTAACTCGGCCCCTACATCGTGTTACAATTGTCGACTGTACTTAGGCGCCCCTGTGTCACACATTTGTTTTAAAAGATTCACACTACAAAATCGTTGTAGTAAGAGTTCCCTCCAAGATGCATTTGCATTGCTGTCAAAATGTGGCTCAGAATTTCACTGGCAGATGACAGCTACAGTCATGGACGTCCGAAATCCTAAAATAACTGTCAAATCTGTGTGCTTTCGAGTTTAATACTTGCAGACAAAACACTTCACATAAACAATATCAAATCAGTGATTGAGAAAATGCATGCGATTCGAGTCATAATAAATGTTACAAGGAAATTCGGCAAGCTTGTTGATGTTGGCATTTAACTACCATTTCCATTAGCTACAACCTTCGACCCTACTCCGCGTGATTGTGTACTGTTTGTCATAAAATATAGTCTCTTGTTCGTCTCTGAAAATCATATTGAAATGCCTGGAGTGTTCAAGTTGTGAACACAGCTGTGTCTATTTTTACGTTGGCAATGAAATTCTGCTCTGACACATTTGATGCCAATAGCACTTCATACTGTACACTTCATTGTGGTATGTTGGTCACACTGTACTGTAGCTCTGCAGGGCAGGGCAATGTGTTACCGGCTATATAATCTTCCCATATCCGGTAACACACAGAGCACGTCCCTCTCTTACTGTCTATAACTATAACGGTATTCTTTGCATTTCAATGCACACTGTCACGTGACACTTTAAGGGGAAGAATTAGGATATGAACATCGTAAAAAATGAAAAATATTGAAAGTTACAGCTATTGTTTCTTTTCAACTTGAACACATTTTATACTGATACACATTCGCCAACTTCTCATCCTACGGAACTCGAGATGAGGTATGTGACGTAAATGAAAGTGACAAACGTTAATTGCAACTTTGACTGATGTGACCGGCATCTTAAAAGGCTGACCTTCATCCGTGCTCAATGGCTAAATTAAAGTCTGACATGTTTGTTACAGCATACATGGTCACTTTGGTCAATCCTTTAAATCAATTATCTTCTTGTATCTTGACTTTAACACACATAATACAATTCAAAATTAATAAATGTTTGATAATATATGACCAAGCTGACCGACTGATAGCAGAGACGTGAATTTCTAACACCGTTGTTTTTTATAAGATTTAATTTTTTACTGTCAATTCATTCAATTCAGTAAACCTTTGGTGGTAGAGTGTTCTTTTCGAGAGTGTAAACTTCGCAAACACAACTCAAAACTTAAATTACCCGAATGCAACGTAGTTATACTGCAAGGCGTGTCACACAAACCATGATCCTACTCGTTAAAGAAAATCACTGAGAATTTCCAGAAACTCCACACCTATTTTAAATCCTGTTGTAACAAGGATTTATGGGGAGAGTATTCAATATTGCCGATAAACTGAGAGTAAATGTGCAATAATTCTTGTATACATGCATGCATGCATGCATGCATGCATGTATGTATGTATGTATGTATGTATGTATGTATGTATGTATGTATGTATGTATGTATGTATGTATGTATGTATGCATGCATGCATATACGTATGTATGTACGTACTAACATAGCGAAAGGCAGATTTAATCATTTAAATAGGATCATGACCATGAAAGTACATTCAATCCATACTAAGATGAAACCCGCCGTGAATTGAAAAGATTGCATATCTGTATAAGGACATCGCTTTTGAGTCTTTTGCGTTCAATTTATTCAAAGAGGGTGTTCTTTTTCAGATAGTGCGTTAGTATATGTCGTCCATTTACATGATACGGCTTGGTTCTTGCGAACGGATAAGAAATCGGCGGAATGAATAAATTGGTTGAAAGATCAGGGTCTATAATTTTGGATAAATCGGAAGTCGATATTAACGATTTCGCGTCGACATTCAAAGTGAAAATTGTACTATTATGTGTTTCAAGGGCGATGAAAACGCTAATGATTTCCATAGCTGTTGAACAAGCGCAATACCTGTCTCACTGAATATGTATTTCTGTTTCTCTCTAAACAATTGATCTTCCTGTATAATGTTCCGTTCTCCACCATTCTCCGGTAATAAGTGTCTACTCATGGGGAAGACATCTTGTCTAGATGTAGTTGTCACCGAAACCTGTACACGAAGCATCCTTTAAATAGATGTATAGGGAGCTGCGATTTGTTTGTCAGCCACGTCCGCAGTTACTAAATGAGGTACTCTCGTTTTGCGATATCAACGAATGATAGCGCGGCTCTGTTCCGGTCGTGTTGGTTATTAGCCACAGAGACCCTAAACCTGTGATTGAGAGACACTCCTCATGCTATTAAAAGCAGCTATAAAACAGAGTAATGAAGAAATCAAAGAAAGGTCATGATTACGATTAAAGTCCTTGACGATACCTTTGAAGTGGACATTAATGTGGGCACTACAAATAATAATTCAGCGAACAGAAGGTATTCTATCACAGAATATCTGATGCCATAAGGGATCGGAAGCAATTCTCTGAGAGATGAAACGCCACTGCTCAGCAACCAACTGTCATCATCGTCGTAAATATTCACAAAGGTTTACCTTTACCTTTTCTTTGAGACGAGCGAACAACCGGCGACTCATGAACATGAACAGCCCTCTTCAAGCGCTTGCTGGCTCATCCTCAGCACATGTCTCCGTGACAACCGCACCCGTTTCAAAATGTGCCGATATCCACGCATGCTCGAGGAAAATATACTCCTGTAGACTCATACGTATGAAAATAAAATCTCACATGTTTGTACATATAAAGTTGTGTGATGCTTACAAACTGTATACTTTACATGGAACGGCGGGAACTAATAGACGTTCACATAATCTTTAACGCCTTCTGAGAGTCGGAAATCTTTTCCGTCTGTGCGCTGAGTGACGTTCTCTATACCTGTCAAACAGATATTACGACTGTCAGGGTTTTGTGAGACAAACGACATTGTAGACTATGTCCGCACTTGTAGTCGTTTCCTTTAATAATGAATATGCCTACTGCAGTCGCATCACTTATTAGTTTTCTGATTAGCCTACAATTTCGGGGGATGAATGTCTTACATGTTCTGAGTATAGCACATGTTTGAAATTTTACCCAAATTTCTAATACAGAACACATCAAAACGATATGGAAAATGGACAGTATGAAATAATGACTTATCTCTGGCCAAAGACAGTAAAGGAAAGTAGTGATTTTTATTAGTGACAAAGAGAACAAATGAATGATTATCACTTCCAAGCAAGCAGACTGCGGTATAGACTTTGAACTTGTTGGCACGCGTTGGAGTATTAAGTGAACGATTTTAATTTGTAACAGTGGGGACTTTTCTATTTTCTCTAATCTGTGCAGCCAAAGGAAAGATAGAATTGCTAAAAATCACAGTCGCCGTCAATATCGATAAAAATTGAACATTCAGAGCTCATGTAAAGGTTCTAAATGTTTCAAACGTGAACTTGCTGATATATCTCTTCTGGTTGGAGAATATCTCTCTGTGTCCAGTATTTATCTACATTGTATAGAGTCAGGGAATGTTTAAGCTGAATCTAGGATGAATTCGGATAGGCACTTTGCACGCGCATCATCCTCAATAAATAAATCTCTGGTACCTTGTTATGAAAAAACAAAATGGAACAAGATAGGAAAGAATGAAACCTTTATATCAATCAAGCACGTAAACACGCGTAGAAACAGTTTATTCATTTGATAATGTGTTATTTTAGAGTATAATGAGTACTTTAGACTTGTCACAAGATGGTCAACCGCTCTGTGACGTAATTTCGCACTGGCCGAAAAGGTGTAGGAAGGGTCTGAGCATTGAGCATAGAGTAAGACACACACAACGTAGATGTTTGAATTGGTCAAAAGACCTATAATATTAAGTAAATAAAATTACAAAAAAGTACAGAGGTTGAACTTTACATAAAAATAACTAGAGCACTTTGTGATTCTCAGTGATGACAGAGATGTTCTCACAACACAGAGCTATTCGAAGTGCTCAGTCTTTTCGTATCGGAGTATCAGTGATATTGGAGAGTACCTTAGCAGAGTAGACTTGCTTAAGCTCAATACATGCACATACAACACTTGTAGTGACAGTGTCCGGTTTATGTGTGAACGCTGCAGCTTGATCAAATACAACGTTTTTTGTTACTTTGCTAAGTTGGGCAAGGTGGAGTTCAGCTGGAGTAGATAGGAGTGAGCACCTAAATTCAGGAATAGTGACTTTTATACGCCAAACACCATTTGCACAAACAACAGATGATAATAGTTGAGAAACAAGGTGCACACACCTTAACATGCAAACGATCGACGGAGTGCAATCACCTGTCATCGGTTTAATGTAGTATCTCTGGTGAGCACAATATAATCATCGCTGATTTACAACCACCTGTTATCCATAAATTAAAACAACTTGACCTCTAGTTTCCCAGCAACTCCTGCAAAGTAAGTATAGCCAAAGGAACAGAGTGCAGAAATTGCCTGAAAAATCATCTCTTGACAAGACAGCAATGCGTTATTTAGACAACGATGTTATTTTAGAATAAAATGTATTATTTTAGACAAATCATTATTTCAGATTGCATGCTGTGCACTACTTAAGCCAAGACAATGGTAATTGTCGTCCCCCTTGTTATCATGTCAACTATCAACCTCAATCGATGAAATGTAAAGATATGAAGTAAATTTCTCTTACGTTGCCACGTTTATGAGCAATTCGTAAAACACTGTGCAATGCTAACGGGCCAATGTATAGTTAAATTTAAGATATGATGAGACACGTCAAGAGAAGACAGGACAAGACAGGAGGTTGCAAGATGTAATTACACGAGTCGGGTTTACCTTGGTTTGTTCATTTTGGGGAAATGGTTGTTTAGAAAGTGTACTATAGTGAATTTCAAAATAGCCTGGAATCACACCATGTTTGGGTGATTAGAAAAACATTTCTGGCGATGGAAAATAAATTAACAAACGGCTTACTTTGGTAGATTTTGCAACAATTTAAACCAACACGACGACCACTATGTATAAGCACAGACTACATCCTGCTTCAGGTGTGCTTGGCATATATAGGCAAACCAGGTTGCCTTGTTAATCTACAGTTAACCTCTTCATCTTGTCAATTCTGTCCAGTATTGTAATTAAGAATCTAGTCTGCAATTGAATTCAATTGATCTACAATATTAAGAATTGATTTGGCAATGATCATTGAACCATGGCCATCCAAGGACGTTGTCTATTTATTAATTATAAGCACCGATCTCCATGATCACTTCAAATTTGCAACAATGTCACAGTTAACGAAGCATGTTGCTTGGTAACAGTTCTAGTCATGCATAGATCATCGCGATCAGTTCGTTCTGGTAAATTTAAATATCCATTACATCAGATTTATCTTTGCAAGTCGTTGTCTGTGCTTATGTAACTGTGTAGACACCGGCCTTGTTTCTCTCGGCGATCATCTACTTGCCTGGATACTGTGATGACAATAACAATTTTTTTTCTTTTTTTGATATTTAATTACAATCGTTTCTTGTTCTACTCCCAAAAAGCATGTTGAAACACCTACTCAGCTTGTAATCACAGTGTCTAACGTGTAAAATGCACTTTATTGTTTACATTTGGATTCTAGTCCGGACCAGCAGTCACTTGTCAACGATAACAATGCATTTTACACATGTACAGGCTGACAAGCTGAACAATATTTGCTTCGTGGGGTAGAACAAGAAATTCTGGTCGACATTAAAAACATAAATTGGTGAAAAACTGGTCTGTATTGGCATGTTATGACAACGTTATGTTTATTATAAGCACCGTGACATTTTGTAACTACCTCAAAATTAAAAGTAACGCTTGGCATGCAATGCCACACATACTGAATTTGTATGTGAGTAGCGATCTTACGATATTTCAAAATGTCAAGCTATCTATCTGTCTGTACGGTTATGTGTGAGAATTACATTTTCGATTAATTTTAAATGCTTTTATTGCCTATAATTCCAGCGTTAATTTAAAGCCCCATTAACTGTATTTTTTTGCATTGTATAAAAATGCTTACCGAAATGTGTGATCATAGAACACTTTTAAACATTGACGAGAAATGTGCAACTTAGATTTGAACAACAAAATAATGTTTGAGTGGCAACTCAAATATTGAGCACCTACATTCTCGATACCTTAAATACGAATATGTGCCACCTAAGTAAGTCATAAAAGTCTCAGGTGGTCAACCATCTCTTCAATATGGCGGATTTCTAAGGTAAGACACATAAGATTACAGAAGCAAAAGTAATGTTTTAGGTTATACAGAAAATTTCGTACTAGAAATGCATGAAAAGATGAAAAGATTAATGAGATAGTTTCACGAAAACACAGAACTTTTTGCCATGACAACGATTACATTTGTGTTAAAGGTATCACTATCTCAAACTCATGTTCAAGTTGTGGTGAGAAGTCGACTTTTTACCCACAATGCATTTCAACATCATGTCGTTTACCCCCTCAACATAAGGCAAAAGCTATTTAAGGTAATGAGAAATCGACCGTATCCATCACCAAGGATTGAATTAGAATTAAAATGCAAAAAGATACATCTAATGGGGCGTGAAAAATCAATTTACTTACATTCTTCATATTTTTAATATTACTGAATGCTAGATATTCCTTTTCCTAAGACTTGATCTAAATACAGTTGTATTTGAAGAAAGGAGAAAGCTTTTACGAAAAATCACTACCCTGTCAATAGCGAAGAAAGTTTCCAGAAAGCATTGTTTTTCTGTCATGCTTGGTTTGGACATGATGATTATACAGGATATACCTGATCAAACAGTTTTGTTGAACGGCCAAGTAGCTTTCTTACTATACTGACCAGGCTCGTTTTTAAAGCAATTGAGAATTTGGTCATGTGACAACCAGTCAGGGCAAAACAAATCAATTTCACGCTATTTGTAGCAACGTCAATGTTTCTTTCGATGGATTTTATCACTGCCTTCGGGGAAATACGCAATCCTCAGCTTGAATGGAAATGCTAACGACTGACCTGGGTGACACGAGGGTGACCCCCGCGACCTTTACACGATCGATATTGTATTGATGGGTTAGGTTAGTGACAGTGCAATGTAAATAAGGAAAGACTTCGTCAGAAATCGATCTTCATCTACTTGTACACACGAACTCTCAACGTTGGCCTAGTATCTGCTACACCTGCCCATAAGATTGTTTCGCTTTTGTAATTTTATCTTCTCGGAGCATTGGTGAGACTCATCGATTAGACAAAGATGTTGTGTTGACTGTTGATGGCTTACACCTTCAAAGGCTTTAAAACTTCGCTTAAAGCTTCGCTTAGACAAACCTATCCCAAGTATGGCCAACTTTGTTGCAATTTTTCAAATGCTTTTTCGAATCATTTGGACACGATTTAAGGTATAAGAATATATAGGAACAGAAACAAAGCTGACGAATCGTGTATGTAATCTTCATGTGGATCATATCATGCAGAATATCAGCTTTTGAGTTTTTTGTTCTATCTGTTTTCAAGCTGCAGTAGTTTTTTATACACTTTATTGATGTTGTTTTTATTTTATCGTTTCTCTTCTTTTAGTACTTGTCATCCTTTATTTTACATTTTTATTGGTTTTTATGTTTTGTAGTTGTTTTCCTATTACAAGGGTGCCTGAAAATGGGCATCAAGACCATTGGTGTACCTAAATAAATAAATAAATAAATAAATAAATAAATAAATAAATAAATAAATAAATAAATAAATAAATATTTTACTGACTTCAACGTATCAAATGGCTTTCATGCTTTCATGTTTTCATCTGCCTCCTAGAAGTACGCATTCTGGTTAAATTTAAAAGAAGACTTTGTTAATATGTACTCTTCGTAAATATATGGTTCATAACTTTCCTAGCGATAGCTGAAGGAATCGAATGGCCAACTGGAAGAATATTTAATACAAAATCAAAATGGCAACACAGTATTCAACTTCAAGTTTATTTAATACCTCAAAGAATAAGGCACGCTGTTGTTCACAGCCGTTTACCCGAATATCATCATGTTGTATGGTGGTATTTGGCATTGTTGGATTCATGTCAGATTCCGCTTAGGAACGATCCATCGGATTTTTGGAGGAGTGAGCGAATAAAAAAATAGCGTGAAATCTTTGTGTGTATATCTGTGTCTGTGCGTGCATGTTTGTGTATATACAGAATGGTAAAAATATGTAGGGAGCAAATGGACAAAATACTTCCAGCCTTGCAACTTTAAAATATGCACTAGTAATTCTGAAGTTGAAAAAAGTGAAATCATGTTCACCAGTTTATCTTATCCGAAAATGTGACTAATATTGGATGGTCTGAAACAAAGTCATGTTTCCTTATCCTGATTAACCCCTGAGGAATTAAAGATAGATCCTTTATTTTACACCTTTTTGAATAATGTTTGAGTCGTGAACACTGTAGGCGCTAATTTTAGAAACATTTGCTGCTAAGATCATACAATCATATCGTTCATTAGGGCAAATTTACATTTGTGCAACGAAGGTGGGGATAATTTGGTAACAGGGAAGCTTTAGATGTGTATTGTCAGTTAAAGTTGTCTTCAGAGATATCAATTTGTGCTATTTCGAATTGTTTCGTTTAAAGTATATACACCGACGCATGGCTAAACACACGAAATCTTCGTAAGCTATGCCAGTATTTTCCCTATGACGTAATCTCCCATTAGGAAAATTGCAACAAAAAGTTAGTCTTCAAACCCCATCATGATATTCAAAGGATAATAATAGGATATAACGTCAACATCGAAGCCGGTGACTCATACGTCTCAGATAGTCTCGCAAAATATCAATGTTCGCCCATTTCCCCTACAATCGACCAATTTCCCCCGCAGAGGAATTTCCAAACATTTAATTAATATTTTGATTGATTTTCCGGGGCTAATTGAACAACGCTTTGACAAGAAATCTCACCAGCTTCCGGCAATGCTAATTTCACAAGATTAGTGGTAATAAAAAAGCCATTGACAGCCCCGACTTACTCTATCAGACATTAGCCTAATCAGTGCCAGTTATGGCCTCTTTTGACAATACCCGACCAATCCAAAACCCTCGTATGATTGGCAGAGTAAAAGACTTAAATTTTTTCAAGCCTTTTAATTATTCATATTTCATGTGGCTCAATGGACGCATGATTTCATTATTTGAATAAACAATTGTGACAATCTCATTGACTGCCATCAAGTCCGTAATAGTCACTGGCGATATATATTAATTTTACAACATCGATTGCGCATGCGGACTGCTTTCATGTAATACATATGGAAAACCTAATGATCTAACCTTAATTAATCTCTGATTATGGGATGCTTGCCCCAAGCAACCGCTCATTATTATGCTATGCTTGCCTCAAGCACCCCCCGTGATTATGTCATGCTTGCCCCAAACAGTCCCCACCGTGTTGGTGCCATGCTTGCCCCAAGCATCCCTACCGCCAAAAGCTTACCTACAAAACTTTGATACTAACTCCAGTCATAATATTTTTTAACGACGACAGCGAAGTGAACAACTTTACACTAGCAAAGCTAAGTCAATGAACTAGTAGCCTAAATAATATATTAAACTCTGAACACAAAAATCTTAGATGTTCATATGTCTTCCTCCCCATAAAAAAGCAAAAAAAAAAAGTTAAAATCGAAGACAATCTATTCAAATGGACGTGAATATAAATAATATTAAAATGAAGTGGAATGGAAAAGGGGAACTGGTTGAACGAAAAAGATCCAAGACTTCACGCACGGATCCCAAACCCGGACAATATTTGGTGTCAAATTTTATTCCCAACTTAAATGCTTTCAAATGCTTACACATGCCGATGCAAAAACAGTTTACGATTTCTGTAAATCATGAAAACAATGTGTATCTTTTATAAATTAATTTTCATCATAGAGTCTCATAAATAACAATCAATATGTTCTATCAACTTATGTGCACCTTTTACATGAAAGAACATTATGCTTCTCTAGGCAATGTGATTTTTAAGTAGAGAGTAGGGTGATGAACTTTCGCCGATGGGAACGTAACCTTGACCGATATCAGTATTTGACTTGTAACAAAGGGTTTTCCATAAAGACAAGTAACATTGACCGATATCAGTATTTGACTTGTAACAAAGGGTTTTCCATAAAGACAAGTAACATTGACCGATATCAGTATTTGACTTGTAACAAAGGATTTTCCATAAAGACAAGTAACATTTTTACGTGTAGTTGTTAAATTAACCTTGCAACGCATGAGGAATGAGAGAGTATAGAGAAATTCGCTTCATCAGGATATCATGCCACTATTGAACCCCTTAGTAACATACGTATCATCAATAGTTTATGTTTACAGTGTTCCTCCCCGCTTACTTCATTCAATCCTGTATCTCTCTCAGGATCAGCGATCGATAAACATATTTCTCCAAGGCACTGTACTCTAACGAAATATGAACCTCTACAGGAAAGAAGTAATAAAATGTTAAAAGGAAATTTCTGTAAATTGTCATTTTTACAATCTCGATTTTAAATAATTAATTTTTATTCCAGAAAGTTATTGTTTTTACACTTTAGATTTGCTTGTCTGTTCTGGTTATTCTACTAGTTTTATTTTCATTGTTTATGCACTTGCGAATGAGCGGTTACTCTTAGCTAGTATATTTTATTATATTTTATTCATCTGTTATTGTTGTTTTCAAGTTATTTTTTGCATTTCAATTTCCTCAAATGGGACCATTAAAACTTATCTACTAGTATCTCGTCTTCTTTCGCATAAAATATACTCATATAGTCGGTCAAAAAAACCAAATTTATCATAATACCCATCTTCCCTAGCATTGATATAAAATGATTTATAACAATTATTTGAGTGATATCTCTGATGTTTGTAAGCTGATCAGAAATTTTACAGCTTTTTAATGTCTTTGCTGAAATGTTTGTATTTGTTGAAACGACTTGAAGATGCCACAACAAGCAGAGTCAAGTAGATGACAATATGTTCAGAGGATTATAAATTTTCTTTTACAGTATCACGCGGATAGTATGCACTTAGGTGTTGACGATGGCTCTACTGTTTGCATTTGCATAACCTATCCATAGTTGCAATTGATGACACTTCCTTTGCACAAGTTGCCTACTGAGAATACCCAGTGGATGTCTGAGAATACCCAGTGGATGTCTAAGAATGCCAACTGGTTGTCTGAAAGTACCCATTGGATGTCTGAGAATACCCAGAGGATGTCTAAGGGAGCCGTCATTATTTACGGCCTGAGGGGGGGGGGGTCGGAGGAATTGCTTTAGAAACTCCAAAATTTCGAGTACCCCCCTGCCAACCATAATGTGTTTGAGTAACCCCTTCTCTGCTACAGAAATTTTGAGTGACCCCCCTCCCCCCAAAAAAAGAAAAGAAAAAAAATGGGAAAGTTAAATATCTATACAGTAAAATGGATTGCTGCTGCGACAGACCCTGTACAGACCCTGATTAACCCTGTGGTACACGTCTGTGTCCGAAAGAGGTTCCATTGCTGTGACAGGATCTAATGTACAGGTCTGTATCCAGTGCTCTGATGACAAGCAGCGGTTTCTGTAGGATTTGGCGAAGATGTGGTCGCGGGGGGAGGTCAGGAGGGGGTGTCCCCCCTCCTGCCGTTGGAGCTTTTGAAAAAGAGAGATTAAAATGGTGTTATTTAGTGGCACTTGGGGAGTATTTTTTTTCAGATTTTTTTCGTATAAAAAACTCAAAGGAACAGAAATCTGAGACAAAATTCCAAAACTTAAATTCCAGTTCACTGATATCAATGAAGATTATAGTTTTTGAAAACGAAAAAATAGCGACAGACGTACATTTTTTCACATTTATTATTTATTATTATTTTCCTGCAATAAAAGATGGGTTTGTTGTCAAGGCATTCCACTGGTTTTAAACTTTATAGAATCAGAATTAGCTTGCTTTACACATTTTCCCCTATCGGTAACCTATACAATGTAGAATATAGAAAGCAGACGTTTCTCATGAATGATCAGGCAAGTATATCAATCTTTAATCAGGAAATACTGAAAAATGTACTCAGTACTAGCCTCTAACATAAGGCTTGCCATGTCAAATAGCTGATCATTCTCGTCTGAAGATCACAATAACGTGAAACACATAGTGTAATGAGATTTTAGTTTCTACTTGAAACCACCTGTATTATGATTAATGATATATATATATATATATATATATATATATATATATATATATACACATATACATATATATATATATACATATATATATATATATATATATATATATATATATATATATATATATATATATATATATATATTATATGTTTGTGTGTGTGTGTGTACATATACCGAGTATGAACATACATATATCAAGCATACATATTGCTGTTCTTTACTATTATTGTTGTATTAATTCATAACTTCACCAAATGCTTCAGTACATATTAACAAAATTGAGTAGCCCCCTTCTTGTTCTCCACTTTTGAGCAACCCCCCTTGTAGCTTTCGATTTTTGAGTGACCCCCCTCAGATTCCTCCGACCCCCCAGGCCATAAATAATGACCGCTCCCTAAGGCGATTCTTTTCTGTTCCTAGGCTATGGCTGGCTTTCATTGGGCGAACCTGCGAGGCGGAAGGGTGGGGGGACGATGGTAGAATATAGCTCAGTGACAAAGGAAACTAATATTCATTCCATTCTCTAGGCGACAGTGTTGACACTTTCCGAGAATTCGGTCATTAAATCTCGAATACAACGTGAACTAATTACCATTCTTGGACAGCAAAATGACTAAACCTATCTGAAATTCATAAATCAAAGAAAATTAACAAAATGTCAACATGACAACGTATTGTGCCCATCGACAACTTTTAATAAAATACGAGGTACGTAATATTTCAGTCTCACAATTGTTAATATACTTCGTTTCTTGACTTTACAAATTTACGGCTAACGCTCAACACAGAATGGTAATACCGGTTTACGAGGCTATTAAAGTGATTTAAAGAACAATATAATATATGCGTATACGTCTCTTGACCGGAATATCAAAAATGTCGGAATTCATCCTCTCCCTTCGCAGTACGTCATACAGTATCCATCGACCTTGATGTACATAAGGTGACATACGCGAAATATTAAAGCCCCAATTGCGGTATCTTTTAGCATTATTTTTATGATTTTACTTTCAAGCTAAAATAAGTTTGTGAGAATATACTAATTTAGGTGTGTGTATACACATATTATTAACTACCCGCTGGGACTGTATACGCTATATTGAACAAGATAAAGACTACAGTGCAATTAAATGTTTGCCCAAATATTTAATCGCAGCCCCATGCTTAAAAGCAAAAACCATGGATACTATGCATATCTGCACTGAAATCTTCACATAAATGCACAGAGTAGTCCAATGTAATGCATAGGGGTGAATGTTTTAAACTGTGACATTGATGTTCTGTTTCCTTTGTAATATTGCCAATTTTTGGCGGGAAATTAAAATGACAGTTAAAATTTGAATTTACTTGTCAAATGTTTCACAAAGGAATGATTTCCTAATGCAGTAAAAGACCATATCCCTTCAGACGGTAGAATTCAGAGAAAACAAGGGGAAAATGAGAGAATAGGAAGACATTTTGAGGTCAACAAATTTCAAGACTTACATACAGCTAGTGGGGTTTTAAATTCTGTCAGGGTCAAATGCATGTGTCATGTGACAAATAGTGAATGGAGTACAAAAACATACAAGTTTCATGAATACTTTGAACACACATTTTCACACGGTCGATACTTATTGTGGTCGATTGGGGGCGCAGTTAGGAATTTGAGATCGCGTTTGAAATATTAGCCTTCAGGAGCGCTCATTATGTTCTTGGTGTACGTATATGGCGCGTAATGCATGCCAAAATTAACATCCGTTTTCTTACACCACTGACCGAATTTTTCCACTAGTCATCCACATTCGGCTTGCCGATTTCTGAACCCACTCACTGAATTATTCAAGTGGTTAGCGATTTCTGAACCCACTTACTGCATCCTTCACGTGGTCAGCGATTTCTGAACCCACTCACTTACATTCAAGTGGTTAGCGATTTCTGAACCCACTCGCTGAATTCTTCATGTGGTCAGCGTTTTCTGAACCCACTCACTGAATTCTTCATGTGGTCAGCGATTTCTGAACCCACTCACTGAATTCTTCATGTGGTCAGCGTTTTCTGAACCCACTCACTGAATCCTTCAACTGGTTAGCGATTTCTGAACCCACTCACTGACATTCAAGTGGTTAGCGATTTCTGAACCCACTCGCTGAATCCTTTAACTAGTTAGCGATTTCTGAACCCACTGACCGAATCCTTCAAGTGGTCAGCGATTGCTGAACCAACTCACCGAATCCTTTGACTACTTGCCTACATTCCGCTAGGCACCCCAGCAGACTTGATATTTTTTCTATCATAATCCGGTCACTCAAAAAGAGACCCGTCAAATTCACTCACGGATTCTGAAGGTGGCTGACCATTACGCTAGGGGGTCTTTATCAAAGCTTGTAAGATGTGACCCGGAAATGAATCTTTACTGAGTAAGTAGCCTAATAGATACTGAATCGCGTGGTTCGCATGCCCAGCCCGCCTCACAAAACGTGTACAATGAACAGTAAAAGGAGTGAAAAATGACTTCTTGTCCGGACCAGAAGTCAGGCTTTCTTGACACACAAGACGAAACGTAATGACACCACCGTCAATCTACCCAAGCACAGTCCCTCTATGGATAGAGGGACTGTGACGCAAGTTTTGTTTTACTGTGGCGTCCATAGAAACCTATGCTCTTCGAAAAGGTCTGGTCAATCGAAACTGGAGACTCAGCCAAAGACGCGCAAAAGTTCGGCGAAATACTGGAAAGATATAAATATGTAAGTGTTAACAGATTTTCCGACTATAATGAGCCGTGCAAACAAACGTCTTGAACAGCTAAAGTAACGTTGGAGGCAGTCGATTGTAAGCTTCATGCAAGGCATTGCACGTTGTGACCGACGGTACGGAGATCAAGTTTGCTGAATGAATTGAGAGAGAAAAACATATATAAATAAAAATTCAATATTTCACCATCGTAATCATTGAACTAGTCGTTTCTTCCATTATGCAGTATTATGAAAATTTCGTTGAAAATAAATGACGGCACTGCTTCTGCTCTGTCTACTCAAACGAAGTTTGGTGTACGGCCGGCGGGCTACGCTGTATGTACAGGATAGGCAATACATGTAGGCCTACAGCCCATCAACTTCGCATATCGTTGCCGTAATTGAAAATGCATAGAAAGGAACAAATTATATCTTAAATACAGTATAAAAGTCTTACTTAGTAAATTTAAAAGTATTTCCAAATAATATCAAACGTAACGGGTATCTAATCCTCATAAGGACTACCGTAGTACAATTACCGGCTAGATGCGAGCACAACATTAATGGCGCTCCAGGCATGGTAGAAGTTCGAACACAAGGAGATCCCGGCCGGCCTCACTGCAAAGTCGTCCCCGTGCACACCCGGCCCAACAGCAAACTAACCTCTTGGTTTGATTCTGTTGTTTACTTATTTTTAAAGAATTCATGACACATATATCTGCACAATTTGCTTAGGCTGACATGTAGTCTAGAGACGTTCGGAGTGAGCTATGGCATACCGCTAAGCATGAACGTAGCCTAATATTCGGTCCATGCGTAAGGCAGGCCCCAAATAACGTTCTGGATATCGACACGATGATCGTGTTGGTAAGCAAGAAAAAACACCTTATCGACACAATCATAATAACTTGCCATTAAATGCAAATTGTACACTTATGTCACCATTTTGCTGTATCAAGTGGTCTCAAATGTATGGCTTTCGTGTTGAAAGAGTTTCCACGTGTGACTAAAAGTGTGTTCTCCATAATTAGCCTTAGACCCACGTGTTCAATTGACAATTGAATTGCTGACATAGCTTGCTAAAATCCTATCGCTGTTTCATAATAAACAACCAATGAAATCGTGTTCGCGATCTCAATTTTCACGTTTTCGAGACTCAAAGTGCCCCCCTAAAATGAATTCGAGAACATATACAAACAAAATTGCAGCTTCAAACATACAACAACATGAGGTGTGTGGATTAATGCTTCCCCCCCCCCCCCCCAGCAAGTGTGTTCGAATCCCACTCCGGATGAACAATTTTTTTCTTTTTTCTTTCATTCTTTCCATTATTTTGTAATTTTTCTCTTCTCTCACCCTCTTTTTTCCGATTTTTTCTCCTTTCTCGTTACAGTCATTGAATTTTGACAATGTCCGCTGATCTTTGATGGAGATTCAGAACTTTAAATTTACAAAGTATCATGCCTTTAGCTATAGGGAAGACAAGTGCGCGGATACACATTAAAGTAAATTTACTTGCCCAAAGTTCTGTATCCTTTGAAACACAGTAACAGTACGTTTTTGAAAAGAGGAGAACAAAATAAAATCATTCGCAGGTCATTCAGCCAGCGACCATGGACATTTGCCGGGCAGGGCGCGGCATGGCCCCAGGAATTTTTTGGGACTGTTGGCTGATGAGAGCCTCTTATTATACGACACTTAACTATTCTAAGGTCTTAAAATACGTTAAGAACATTTCCTTTTATCGTTTCCTAGGAACGTTCCTTGTTTTAACTTAGTTATACCACTCTCCGCCTCGTGCCCATTGTTCTAACCATGCTTTCTAATTTCCATAACCGAATATTTTATTATTACCACCTGGCTTTCTTTTGTTTAAAAAATGTCCGATTTACAAGTTCTTTTGTTTAAAAGTGTCCGATTTGCTAATAAATCGGACAGTTCTTTTGTTAAAAACTGCGGCTGACTCGCAGCGTGTTTGCAAGGTTATATCTGATTGGTCGATTGTCACTATTCACAGCAACTTAGGGAGTTTATTTGTATTGTTTTAATTATATTGGTAAGATTCAGCCAACCAATAGGATAACAGCTTCGAAATCGCTGCAAGTCGCCCCAAAAACTGTCCGGTTTACTAGTAAATCGGACACTTTTAAACAAAAGAACTTGTAAAATGGACACTTTTCAACAAAAGAAAGTCACGTGGCGACGAGTTAAAAAAACAAATGCGAGACATTATACCAGAAGAAATTTATTTCACCATCAAGTACAGAGTAAAGACACTTTAAAAGAATCACCGGACTGAATTAATTTTGCACGACTGTACATCTCAAAATCAATAGGCCAAACCCGGAATTCGAATCGACCACGGTACAAACAAAGCCATGTGCGCAAACGCGCACAGACGTACGTGTATTTCCATGCGCGTTCAGTACACATGTGGGTTTGTTTGTACCGGCATCACGTGATTATTTGGGCGTACTGAGTATGTAGAACGGCGTACGCATCGCGTCCTTTTTATTCCGGAGTAGAACCATTACAGGTCACCGTGAAATAACGGTATTGATTGCAAATATCACTTCTGTGTTAAGGCTATTGTCATCACGATCATTCGAAGCTGAAATTTAAGACTTCAAAGTCAGTTATCAACACTGAATGTAGAGGTTTCTGTCGCCTTTGGTAAAGTTAAATCTAGCTACAGGCAGTTAAATTACGATATTCAATTACCATATTGTCGTTTTTCTGAAACCGTACGATGACGAGAGCTGTACTTCCATGCGAGCGATCCTTCCTGCGAGGCATGCTGCAAGACGTATACATGTGCGTGTCAACAAACCCGCGCGGCAATCCAACTCGATCGGGCAGTATTTAGCGTTTGTATGTCACTATATACAGAAGCACAAATTTGGCTTATTTCTTCACTGAACAAGATTTCAAGATGGATGAAAGGGAATAACATGTAATTTCGAACAAAAAAGGATAAAAGTTAAAAAATAATGGGGCTTTAAGGCCTGGAAGAAAAAATAAAATAAAAATAATCCACTGACAGAGTGTGTTAGTTGACGTAAACGCACTTGTTGTCGACGTAAAACTCAGAGGTCAAAGTAAATTTCGACCCCTTAGCATTCTAGTAAAAATTGACACCACAATTTTGTGACGACATTTGACGTAGGCATGACGCTGTGTGACGTAGGGTCTTGTTTCGTGTCATAAGTAGAAACTAATGAAGTTGAGCTTAGGGAGTTCAGTACTTGAAGAATTCAGTGACTTGGTTCAGAAATCGCTAACCAGTTGAAGGATTCAGTGAGTGGGTTCAGAAATCGCTGACCACATGAAGAATTCAGCGAGTGGGTTCAGAAATCGCTAACCACTTGGAGGATTCAGTGAGTGGGTTAAGAAATCGCTGACTAGTTGAAGGATTCAGTGAGTGGGTTCAGAAATCGCTAACCAGTTGAAGGATTCAGTGAGTGGGTTCAGAAAACGGTGACCACATGAAGAATTCAGTGAGTGGGTTCAGAAAACGCTGACCACATGAAGAATTCAGTGAGTGGGTTCAGAAAACGCTGACCACATGAAGAATTCAGTGAGTGGGTTCAGAAAACGCTGACCACATGAAGAATTCAGTGAGTGGGTTCAGAAAACGCTGACCACATGAAGAATTCAGTGAGTGGGTTCAGAAATCGGCAAGCCGAATGTGGATGACTAGTGGAAAAATTCGGTCAGTGGTGTAAGAAAACGGATGTTAATTTTGGCATGCATTACGCGCCATAGTACGTACACAATTACACAATACACAATTAACATATTGGTCACTAGCGCTAGCACATCACGTAGAAATGAAATTTGATCATTTCCCACCTTCCTTAAATCTTTATCTCTACGGTGCAGTCGTCGAGTCATCATGGTGCTCTCTCGAAAATCTGGATCTTGAGAAAATTAAAAGTCTGAAACATAAATTATGAGTAGTGAAACTTTACACACATTCGTGACGGCAACCCAATTAAGACATACATTGCTTGTAGATCTCGTTTCCCAAATGGAGAGTGGTGATATCACGAGAAACAACATGTGCAATTTATCTGGCTGCCTCGGGTTATGTTGCAATTTGTTCGACACTGAAAAGTTTTTAAGTCGACAGTGAATTACGGCTAGGCCTTGATTCACATTCCATGCAACGTCAAGTCAAGAATTCCCGCTATATGAAATCAGGAATCATACGGAATCCCAGTTTGTAAGAGTTTAGGGTTAGAGTTAGGAGTTTCAGCCTTAGCGTTCTGACATTTAAAACATATTTTTCTGAGAAGAGCCAAAGTATGGGAGTGGAGGGGCTTGTTGAGGCCTTGTTACAACCGATAACGTAGTAACTAACCGATAACGTAGCAAACCCGATAACGTAGTAAAAATTTACCGATAACGTAGTAAATCAACCGATAACGTAGTAACGAACCGATAACGTAGTAAATTTTCTAACCGATAACGTAGTAAAAATTTACCGATAACGTAGTAATTTTTCCTAACCGATAACGTATCAACAAATTTACCGATAACGTATCAATGAACCAATAACGGATTAAATCAACTGATAACGTAGAAAAGTCAACCAATACCGCATCAAAACAACCAATAATATATCAATTAACTGATAATATCTGATTAAGTTTTTCATTAGGAGCGATAGATCGATCGATTTATAGATAAAGAAGTATTAGATAGATAGACACAGATAGATAGATAGATAGATAGATAGATAGATAGATAGATAGATAGATAGATAGATAGATAGAGGAATAGGTCGAGCAATATATCGATAAATAAATCGATCACTCAATCGATAGATCGATGGATCTATCTATCGATGTTTGATAGATGGTCGATCAATCGATCAATCGATCGATAGATAAATTAATGGGCAGATCGATCGATAGAACAAAGGATTCATCAATTCGATAGCAAGATAGATGAATTAATCGATAGATCGATCGATCGGTTCGATAAATTGGTCAATAGATAGATAGATCGATTTGTTATCACATTGTCTCGTACGTAATTTTCTTTAATTCTATTTATTTTTTCCGTTTAGCATTAATTGTCACAAATTTCTGCAGCAAATTGTGTTTCGACTGTTTTCATGGTAGTACGGACGACTAAGTTGATCTAAATGTTGTTAAACTACTGGAATAGGTTTGGGAAGTTATTTCTAGTCTTGCTATAGTAGCTATACAGTTTAGTTCTAGCACAGAGGAACATAGACAGAGTGGCAACGGGTATTGTTTAAGGCGTGAAGCGGTTACGTAACCCATCCATGTTCGCCTCGCCTCAGGTTGCTCTCGCCTCTCTTTTCCGTAGAGTGCCGACCATGCATCCTTCGGTAATTTTCGGATTTTCGCCAATTGTTAAGCGAAAGTATGTTCGGCAAAGTTTGTGTTGTTGTTGTCGTGTGGTGCTGAGCGGAATTGACGTGCTGGCGAAAACGGGAGTGTTTTGAGCTTCAGGAAAGTGAGTTTTACCGTTTTAAAAATTCCTCTCATATTTTTATGAATAAATAATGAGTGTGTTTGAACCAAATTTGAAAGTCTTTTATCGATACTGTCTGGTTTTACTCAATACCGTCTTTTACACGTGCGTCAAGGAAGGACATGTTTATGAAACTGCTGGCGTGTTATGTTTTGATTGGCGTGAAGCAGTGTTTCTGGCCTGAGAGCTCACAAAGAAACTATGGTTGCTACGCGACTGGCAGTACGATGCCATCTCGTCGTATTTTTCGCATAATCTCGTGTAATTATCAACCACAAACAAAGCCTCCAAAAAGTTTAACACCTTTGAAGCTCATTTTAATATGAAAAGCCAATAGTCTACCGAGACGACCATGGAACAAAAGGCATGCAAGCGTTGCCACTCTGTCTATGTTCCTCTGTGGTTCTAGTTGGGTAAAATCCGAAGAGACAGTATAAGTACCGCAATCACCGACAGCCAACATCGCAAATTTCACACACATATTGTATACGTCACCGATAGAAGTAACTGCATATTAATGATTAGCCAAAGAACATTAATTAGTCATTCGTACAATTGACGATTTTTCGTGTTATTGAAAATTTCCATCGGGTGTATTTGAAAAAGGTAACCATATCAGTGATTAATATGCAGGAACATGCAATATAAATGTATGAGTGAACTCTGGTAAGGCCAAGAAAAATAACAAGCTCGTTTCTCATCTTACACATATTGCAAAAATGATGCGGTGACGCGGGTTTCTTTTCTCCTCAATTTTTTTATTCTTCAACCAACAAGAACGCGCAAAAAACATGAAAACGACACAGGAATGCACGCAGAAATATATGCACAGCTGTGTTGCTTTAGTATTTTTGTATAGCAACAGTTCTGTTGACTTTTAGTGCAGCAGTGCACAGTTTTGTCAATTTAATATAAAAGTGACGTATGTGTACAGTTCTGAATGGAATGTTATAGTGTCAGTTATTTTGTTTACAGTTCTGTTTTATACAGCACTGTGTTATGCATCGCGTATTTTTGCGGGTTTTTAAAATTTTATTTCCTCATGAGCAGAAAAAAGGTTGACGTGGGGGTCTGAATTGACGCGCGCGAGGATGAGAAACAAACTTTTTATTTTAATTGGCCTATGCGTTTTTTCTATCAGCTCTATAATATAATACTCAATAATTTTGCGATGTCCTCGTAATCCTAATTCAAATAAGATATGACGACGCGAATCACGACAGAAAGGATAAAAAGGAATGAAAAAGCAATATGTTGTCTACAAAATATGTTGACTTGGCTTGCTTACATGAGTAACTTGCAAAATTAATGAATACTGATTCTGAAGAATTCCATTGAACAATGAGTCAAGATTTACCTGTAATTCAGTCCCAGAATGAGAGTGACATTGTAAGCTTATTGTCATTTTGATATACTGACGTTGTAAATAACGAAATTTCATAATCGGTCATGTTGAAAACTTTTTTCCAAGTCCTACCACCTTAGAAAGTGTGTCGATAAAGACACTCACATGTGTGTTGTATCTTGAATTAAAAACTATCTACTGTTGATTGACCAATCAGAGTGCTCAATTCAGGGTGTTTTATCTACTCGTAAGCCTTGGTCACCAAATTCCAGAAACGAATGACAGCGCCGTAGTAAAGTACTGTCCAATCAAAAGTGAACATGTCATATTCTGTAGACATCTGGTACGTTTTAATATTCAAATTTGGTAACACAGCGGAAACCAGCTGCAACACAAAATCTGCTGTGCCCTAGGGCATTTATATAATGTGCCCTAGGGCATTTATAGGATGTTCCATTTCATTGGAAGGC
This sequence comes from Ptychodera flava, assembly GCF_041260155.1. NCBI lineage: Eukaryota > Metazoa > Hemichordata > Enteropneusta > Ptychoderidae > Ptychodera > Ptychodera flava. The sequence goes on from NC_091936.1 coordinate 44,435,520, forward strand.
TATTTCACAAGTGAAAGTTTTAATTCATATCCTAAACATGTTACATTGACAAAGGGGACGGTTGACGTAAACACATTGAAAACGAAAATATATCAGTTAGGGGCGATAGTTTTTAAGTTGGATAAAACCCTCGTACTCGGGCTCTTCTGGTATATAAAGTCCAACCCTACGATAAAATGTCTCGGCCTGCGGCCTCGACATTTTATCATTGGGTTGGACTTTATATACAAGAAGAGCCCTCGTACTCGGGCTTTATCCTATACTTCATCCTGCAGGAATATTTATTAATTATTTCGCATTTCCCCAATTGATGAAATTCGATTCGTTATGTCTGAGTAATATCAAGACTAACTCTGAAGGTGTAACTGATTGACTATATATAAAAACGAAAGATACAACACTCATTAATATTCAATTAGTTTCCATTTATTAATACATTATCGGTCGATTGATAATTTATTTGTTGACTTGGTGCATTTTCAGTTGATTGGAATCTGTACTCTTTGACTTGGCTAGGTTATTGGTTGGCTTGATACATAATTGGTTGATTTAATACGTCATCGGTTACTTTGATATGTTATTGTTCTCTTGGGCACATTATTGGTTGATTTGATACACTATCAATCGATCGATCTATCTATCCATCGATATATATATATATATATATATATATATATATATATATATATATATATATATATATATATACACACACACACACCAATCGTTCTATTAGTCAAGCAATAGATCAATTCATTCAATCATTCAGTCGATAGAAAGATCGACCGATTGATATATCAGTACATCGATAGACCAATCGGTCGATCTATCGATTGATCAATGGATTGATCGATCGATCGAGGATACATCTATCCCTAAGAATATATTCCCATGATTCATTTGATCCAATACATTGTCAGTTGATTTGATACGTTATCGGTAAATTTGTTAATACGTTATCGGTTAGGAAAAATTACTACGTTATCGGTAAATTTTTACTACGTTATCGGTTAGAAAAAATTACTACGTTATCGGTTCGTTACTACGTTATCGGTTGATTTACTACGTTATCGGTAAATTTTTACTACGTTATCGGGTTTGATACGTTATCGGTTAGTTACTACGTTATCGGTTGTAACAGGCCTTTCCAATGTCGTATTGAATCATTCTCGCGAGCCAGAGCAATAATTTCCGCTCCGCTGACCTACGCAAAAATCAATCTCTTAACGGGTAGCGCTGAGCTTTTGCCGTAAAGAGGCGTGTGGTCTGCGACGATGTATTGAATTCAAACGGTAGCAGAAGAATCACGTACAACGAGCTATGAAGACAGTGATACAATATAGTCAAGACTATAGCCATACTATGTTTCAGGTTCCGGAAAAACATAAACCCTCCAAAATATACAAACAAAGACAATTAAAATCAAAAGCAAAAGTTAACGCTATCGCAGATCAAATCAGAAATCTAATTGGCAATGTGCAACATACTCTCTGCGTAGCAAACAGTGAATTCAACTTCTTCTATCAATCATTTGGTTCGCTGTTTTCCGTAATCTATTACACGTTTATCTTCAGCACGTTTTAGATTTTCGTAATCCGATAAAACAAGCGACATGGTATTTTCAGTCTGGGTTCAACCTCCGTTGAGAATGTAGCTTGCAAAGGCAAATGCAGTAAAACTCAAGACCATAATCTGAAAATACAATGAATGACACTGTGCTCCCATTTGTCCGGAGCTGATGTAAGGTTGTCCCAAATTTGAACAGCTAAAGTAGTTCAGAGAAGATGCTTTGACCATAAAAAAGATCATGAGAAAAATTCTGAGTTAAGTCACCTAGAGGATCCAACAAAAAACCAAAGGTTAAAGTGACAGGTCGACTATTTTTAAAAAACCTGAAATATTTTTATCATATATGAAAATAAAATATTGGAACTACAAATGTAAATTTGCGGGACGAGGTCATCCCTACGAGCCTGAAAACCAACGTTTAAACTATCGGACAAGTGCCTTCAGAGAAGATCATCTTTTGACCAAAATCCAGAAAATTTGCCGTAAAATACTCACATGCAAAATGTATCAACATTTCAACAGCTCCGAATTACGTATTTCTCAGGCGCCTACAAGTCAAGTTCAAACCTACAATTAGACGAGCTGCTTCATAGATTTTCAAAAATGTTCATACATTAAATAAAATGATAAAAAATTCATGTGCAAATTATATAGTACTTTGAATAGGCCTAATGAATTCTAAATAGGTACCAAACGTCTGAAAACTCGGAACAACAGTACTTCAGTTTTTAATTGAAGACAATTTTCATATCTCCATTGGGTGTTTTCTCTGCATGTTCACCATTGTTCACTGAAGGGAAATTTTTGCCCAATTCATCAAAATTAGGGGTCAGACGACTTTTTAAGGGGGGGGGGGCAGTATTTTTTAATGCTTACCAATGACATATCCTATCAAAAATACATGAACATAAACTGGCACTAGTATCCATGGAGACTGAACCATAACTATGTCTTTGACTGTTCTTTTGGATGTGGACAATCCACGTTATGCACGTCATCAAAGTTGAATGACATGACATGCCATATTTTGTCGTTTCCGACATCGTCGTAAATCACGGCCTCTTTACGGCAACAGCTAAGCTTAGCTCGCGAGAGTGCTTTCCCGAGGGGCATTATGACTATAAACAACATTATTTACAGGTCACTACACTATGCACATGGGTCACCATCATATGGGCGTACTTGCGTGCTGTGTTTTGTGCGCGATTTTCGCAGAAGGCAGAAAATGGCTCGAAATGCGCTGATTGGGGACTGGACATAAATTAGGGGGGGGGGGGAATGGGCCGGTGTTTTTTGTGGGTGGGTCGCAAATTTTCGCGCAAGCATTTTGAAGGGTCATAAAATTTTGTGCAAGCCTATGGGGGAGGGTCACCTTTTTTTCATGCATCAAAGCTGAAATTGCATGTGCACGTATTGAAGAATATGGAATACTGAAAAAAGAAAAAATACCTCCTGGCACTTTCATTTTCTGCCATTACCATTTTCGGCGCGCCCTTCGGGTGCAAATTTCAGGTATAATAAACAATGTATTGATGATCCAAGCAGCCACATTGATTTATGTTGTCATGTTTTCTACTTATTCAACTCCTCTATTGTGCTTAACGGTCCCCTATAATGACTCTTTCAATAACAATTTGGGAGATCACTTATTTGACATCATTCTCCCATTGACAATACATTGGGTATAGGTTGGTGTCAAACGTTCATGTCGCTGTATGTACATTTTTTATTTTTTGAGGACATTGACAGAATACAAACTATTCAGAATAGTGCATAGTTTGATCAATAACAACTGGAAGCTTCAGGTTGAACAACTTTTGAATAACAAAATAATCGCAATCATACCAATCCATAATCCAATAACACTAGGTCAAAATTTGTAAGACAATAGTTGTAAACATAGACACAAAACAGCACAGAACAGACAGTAAATAGACGGTACACAAACAAAGTCATAATTTAGGATCAGATAACCTATGAGTTACTTGTAGTTTCCTCACAGCCTACAATGTATAGTGAATCAACATTTTGGTGAAATTCTAAAAATCAAATTTCTTGCACAACCATTGACTTGAAACCCCTCTAGTCTAATCATGAATATTAATACTAATAATTAGGTGTACATAAATGCACAGGTCTACCAAGTTTTGTATCGGAAAAAAATTATTCATAGTTTCATCATAGACTGCCATGTATAGTGAATCAACATTTCGGTGAAATTCCAAAATCAAATTTCTTGCACACCCATTGACTTGAAACCACTCTAGTCTAATCATAAACATTAATACCAATAATCAGGTGTACATAAATGCACAGATTTACTTAGTTTTGTATTGTAAAAAAATTATTAATAGTTTCATCATAGACTGCCATGTATAGTGAATCGACATTTCAGTGATATGCCAAAATCAAATTTCTTGCACACCCATTGACTTGAAACCACTCTACTCTAATCATGAACATTAATACCAATAATCAAGTGTACATAAATGCACAGATTTTCCTATTTTTGTATGGAAAAAATTGTTAATAGGGTTTCATCATAGACTGCCATGTATAATGAATCAACATTTCGGTGAAATTCCAAAATCAAATTTCTTGCACAACCATTGACTTGAAACCACTCTACTCTAATCATGAACATTGATACCAATAATTGAGTGTACATAAATGCACAGATTTTCCTATTTTTGTATTGGAAAAAAATTATTCATAGGGTTTCATCATAGACTGCCATGTATCATGAATCAACATTTTGGTGAAATTCTCAAATCAAAGCTCTTGCACAACCATTGACTTTAAAGCATTCTAGTCTAATCATGAACATTAATACCAATAATCAAGTGTACATTAATGCACTGAGTTACCTAGTTTTGTTTTGGAAAAAAATTATTCATAGTTTCATCATAGACTGACATGCATAGTGAATTGACATTTAAGTGATATGCCAAAATCAAATTTCTTGCACAACCATTGTCTAATCATGAACATTAGTACCAATAATTGAGAGTACATAAATGCACAGATTTTCCTATTTTTGTATTGGAAAAAAATTATTCATAGGGTTTCATAGACTGCCATGTATAGTGAATCAACATCTCGGTGAAATTCCAAATTCAAATTTCTTGCACACACATGGACTTGTAACAACTCTAGTCTAATCAAGAACATAAAGATCAATAATCAAGCATACATAAATACACAGATTTGCCAAGCTTTGTATTTTAAAAAAATTATTCATAGTTTCGTCATAGACTACGATGTATAATGAGAATGTAATGTGAATTTTATGCGAAATTCCAAAAACAAAGTTATTGTACACAGATGCACGTGTTACCACCCTCTTCTAATCAAGCACAATTATGTCAATTATTCAGGGTCCATATATGCACAAATAGTGCATATTTTTAATTCTGAAAATTTTTTTTTACAGTTTTGTCATAGACTCCCATGTATAATGGATCAACAGTTTATGCAAAATTCCAAAAACAAAGTTATTGTACACAGATGCACGTGTTACCACCCTCTTCTAATTAAGCACAATTATATCAATTATTCAGGGTCCATTAGTGCAAATTTTAAATTCTGAAAATTTTTTTTATTTTTTTACAGTTTTGTCATAGACTCCCATGTATAGTTTTGTCATAGACTCCCATGTATAGTGGATCAACATTTTGAGCGAAATTCCAAAATCAAATATCTTGTTTACATGTGCACTTGTAAACAACCCATGCTAATCAAGTATATCTATATCAGTTATTAAACATCTATATATGAACAGATATTGCTAGTTTTATACTGGAAAATACACGTTCGTAGTTTTCTTATAGTCGACTACCATGTATAGTGAATCAACATTATCGATGAAAACTAAAAATTACATTTTTTGTACAGGCATGCACTTTTTACCTGCCACTTCCAGCAAAGTACATTTAGATGAATTATCACACACATATGATTTGATATTTTTTGGACAACGTGTTATATCGGCCACATTTTGCCATCCTTTCGGGAGGGCGACTTAAAAAGTAAAGCAAGTCAGAAGGGACTCTTGAACACATTGCGGGTTTGTTGGGGGGGGGGGTATTGAGTAACAGGGGAGGGTCACTTATTTTCATGCACGGATAAGGGGGAGGGTCACTAATTTTTGTGCATGAACTTTTGAAGGGTCACTATTTTTGATGCAGCGGTGTTTCGAAAAACACCGGCCCCACCCCCTGTAATTTATGTCCAGTCCCATGGTATACTTTTATCAACATGTTCATTTGAAGGAATTCCCATATTGAAACCAAAGATGCATCTCGCTACAAAATAGTTGGGTGAGGTGATACCTGCAGCAAATCTAAAATTTTGTGATGGACGTACATATACAGATATTGTGACTGATCAAAAAAGCTCTATATGCTGTACATAAATACAGTAAATGAAAGCTAACAGTAAAAGCATAATTATTTCTGTAAAAATATAACCCTGGAAAAGAATCAGATTATATCTTCTATCTGTGACTTGTGAATGAATACATTCTGACAGGTAGCACACTCTGTTTTAATAAGGTGTATCACTTTTAATTTATAAAAAGAAGCAACTTTGTATAAAATACACAATAGGAAATTCATGACAGAAATGTTTTCTATTACAATAAACACATCCATGATGCAAACAAGCATGTATGCATGCATAGCTACATGTATCTCAGATATACATTAAAAAAATAGGAAGGATGGAAGATAACACAGTTAAGCTAAATAAGTATTATCACGAAAAATAGAATCACGAAATGAAACGGAGATGATGTGGCTGTATATGTATGAAGGTCGTTAAGTACAATTTCGGTTTACCTTCGTCATCATTTTCACTTACATTGTAACTCACACGGAATACCACTGGCAGTGGCTAAAAGTCTGACAGAAAATGCCAGAAAAGGAAAGAAGCGTAATTTTCCTCAAAGTGTTGTAAAATCTGCTGCGTTTTTGGTTGTCTACTGTACTTTATGAAGACAACCATTCTCCCCACATCCCCCCACTAAGTAATGTTGAATTGTGATATGTCTAAAGGGTAACCAAGTTCCTTTTAGTATCACAACTTTCAAATTTTGATTCGGAATAATGTGCGGCTGATCAGTTTCAGCATGTTCATTTGCTACCATACTATCTTGTGAAAGTGTCAAAGCTTATTATTGGGGGATGAGATGATAAAATATTGCAGTCTTTTAAGAAAGTGTAATTGTTGAATGGATCTCATTGATTGATTTTTACTACAACTTCCTTAAATTCTTTATGCATATGTTATTTTTAGAAGCATCCATTCAATAGCATCTAAGTTTCCCTTTAAAAAATTCCAACAATACGAATTTGGATTCTGCAAATGCAAAATAGACCTAACTGGGAGGTAACTACATTCTGTTGTTGTCAGGATTTTTTGTTCATATTCACAGAAATAATGCCAACTTATTAAGGTCGAAAAAATGCAAAGCAAACAGAATTATTGACATCATTCCGAGACTTCTATAAACAATGCAATGATTGATAACTAGCAAGTACAAAGCGGAATACTTTGAAAAGTTCCAATGACAGAGACTCTAACCAAACTTCCAGATGACAAACATGAATTCTATCTTCCTAAGGACTACAGTCACAACACACCACTACTGTACACCATAGTCTGACATGAACAACTAGTCACATGACATGCTTTCTCAATCCTCCCTCTGCAGACCTTTTTTCAGGTTTCTTTTTGTTTCTTTTTAATGGGCCATGAAGACTTCTTTCAAATATACAAAATCATATCTGCTAAAGAACAAAGTATGTTTTTTTTTGAAAACTAATCAAGTGAATTCCCATCAAAACACTATGTTGTGATTAACAATAAATTAACAAGTACGAATCTTACATGAAAGTAAGCTTAAATACTTAAAATAGCTCAACAACAATCCAATTCTTTGTCAAGGTCTGGCCTAATATGAAATTGCTGTCACATCAATCTATTAATTCTTCATGTCTTGTCAGTGACAGTATTTCACAAACTTAATAACTTTCTGTATTGCTGTTGGCTTGTGACTGAGGTGGCTGCCTCCAGTGACCCTTCAAAACACAGTCTTCTAGTGTGAAAAAAAAAAACAATATCTGTGGTGGTGAGAATCTGGGATTCTTCAAAATGAGGTATGAGATTATTGCATTTTGATGTCATATGTTTCACAAGCGACCTAACGGCCGATATAGCTCCGCTGTGTATATGTAGAGAATAACTATTTTTGACACATGTTGATGAAGAAGGTGGAAATCTTTGATAGCTCATTTCAATGGCCAGAAAAAAGTGGCTAAAATAGCTGCAAAAATACACAATTGAAGATTTCATCATAATTTGAATATATCACATTGGATCATCCCTGAGAACATGTCAACCAAAGCTATCTGACGAGTAGTTTTTTGAGAATGAAATTTTCTGACCAAAAATGGCAAAAATTGCCCCAAAAATAAAAATTGCAGATTTCACCATAATTTCAATATATCATATATTAAAATAATCCCTTGGAACCTGTATACCAAATATCAAAGCTATCGACTTGCAGTTTTTGAGAAACAAATTTTTGACCAAAAATGGCAAAAATTGCCCCCAAAATACAAAATTGCAGATTTCACCATAATTTCAATATATCACATTTAATTCATCTGTAGGAACCTGCATATCAAATTTCAAAGCTATCAGACCAGTACTTTTTGAGAAACACATTTTTTGACCAAAAATGGCCAAAATTGCCCTAAACATACAAAATTTCTTTATATATATCAAGATTTCTTTATAATTTTAATAAATATCATTTAGATCATCTGTAGGAACCTGTGTACCAAATTTCAAAGCTATCAGATGAGTAGTAATGGAAATACACGTTTTTTTACTAAAAATGGCAAAAATTGCCCCAAAAATACAAAATTACAGATTCCATCGGAAATTCAATACATTTTACTAAGTTCATCTGTAGAAACCTATATATCAAATCTCAAAGTTATCAGACCAGTACTTTTTGAGAAATACATTTTTTGACCAAAAATGGAAAAAATTGCTTCAAAAATACAAAATTGCAGATTTCATCACAATTTCAATAAATATCATTTAGTTGATCTGTAGAAACGTGTATACCAAATTTCAAAGCTATCAGATGAGTAGTTTTGGAAATACAAATTTTTTGACTAAAAATGGCAAAAATTGCCTTAAAAATGCAAATTTGCATATTTCTGCACAATTTGAAGAAATCTGAAATAGATCATCCCTAGGGACCTATGCACCAAATATCAAAGCTATCTGACTGGCAGTTTTGAATAAGAAGATTTTTAAAGATTTTTTTACCGAAAACGACAAAAATTGCCTTAAAAATACAAATATGCAAATTCCACCACGATTTGAAGAAATCTAACTGAGGTCACCCTAAGTAAACTGCATATCAAATTTCAAAGCAATCGGACTAGCGGTTTCAGAGAAGAAGATTTTTTTACCAAAAACAGTAAAAAAATGCCCCCAAAATACAAATTTCCAAATTTCACCACGATTTGAAAAAAACTTAAGTGAGGTTACCCCAAGTGAACTGCATATAAACTTTCAAAGCAATCGGACTTGCGGTTTCAGAGAAAAAGGCAATTGTTGACGGACGCCGGACGACAACGGAAAATCAACCTATTTGATAAGCTCCGTGTCGCTGACAGCGGAGCTAAAAAGTTGTCAAGTCAAAAGCTTATCTTCAATCTGTACAATTTTTCCAAATGATGATTCAAGCTGAGAGGAGAATGTGTCTTTGTGAATCAACTTCTAAAACAGGGTAAATACACATTTTTCTACGTAATCTTTTAGAATGTGACTGGTAAACTCCAACATTGAAACTGGTTAAAATTGTGAGTTTGGCATAGCCTCTGCATTGAATCTCAATGACTAGTTGTGTGTGATGAATCAGTGATGTTATACAAATATTCAACAGCCCTTCCTGGATGTCTTACACTTCAAATACATTCGCTATTCATTTTTGTATCACTCCCACCGTTTTGCTGAGATTTTGGAACACAGATACATGATTTATGAACCCTTGTACTATCTCCAATGTCCCCTGACATAATTACATGTACATTGATACCCATGCACAAGAGTAACCTTAGTCACCATCTTTAATAAACACCCTTAACAAAGACTCTTAAACACCAGTTGAAATTAATTGTATACAAGTCATCAGATCTACAGGAACTGAATGGACTTAACCACACCTGACTTTGAAAGCTATATGTACTTGGTCAAATATCTTGTGAGGTTGACGATACATGTCTACATCTCATTTGAAACCAAAATTCATGATGCCTTGCTTTTGCTGCTTTTTCATATTGAAAATTCACAGAACAGTTAAAGAATACTCCCCTTTCCAAAGATGACTTGTACGCCTGCAAATTTGCTAAATCACTTTTATAAAATGAAACGTTTTTATAGCAGTCTTAACAACAATCATTAAGAAGGGGTAGTCACTTACACCAGACAAAGAAGATCCATGCCAGATGTGGGAAAAGACATTTGGAAAGGTAAACGCCAGTTTGTGTGTTCCCATGAACACTTTTAATGCAAATTATTTAAACACTAAATATAAAGTAAAATGTTACATTAAAACTTTCGTGATTTTTAGTGTCCCTTCGTATTGCTTCACTGCATTTGGGTTTCAATCTGCCCACCCCTCTGATGCCCTGTAAAATAGAAGACTCCTATTATGACCAGGAATAACTTGATCATACCACACACTCTACAGGGAAAACAGGGATGGATGGATTGATGTAAATGTACAGACACTTCAAATCACATCACTTGACCTTTTGTTTTGTTGGCAGAAATTAAAAACAAAAATCAAAAAAATAATTTTAAAAGACCATGTCACTACACTTAAAAATGTTGAAGCTGACTGACACACAATTACAAATACAGGTGAAATATCTGTAAATCTTAAATATTTCTCAAAATACTGATTTAAACCAAAAGTCTTTGATATTAAATGGAGCTATTTCTACTACCATATTCATCTGGGCTGCAATATGATCTGAATTCCCTGTTAGCTGTATTTGATATAGAGGACTGACAATGTCCACTTTCTGATCAAAATATTGGACAAATTTGGGTCAATAGGCCAGAAGGCTGTAGCTGATTGGTAGATTGTAATTACTCACAGCAACTTAAGGAGTCTGAAATGAAGGATATTTTGTAGTTGATTGGCTGTTTTGAAATGATTCATTGATATCAATGATATGCAGCTAACCAATATCTGTTCAACACGGAAAGTTGTTCACCACACAAGGGATTAGCCTAGTATCTCATTATGGGCTGAAATCACCAATCTTAGTGTTTCACTACACACATGTTCTATGAATTGCTACAATTTTGATTTTAAAATGTTTCCTGATGTGAAAGCTTGATTGCTGTGTGAATTCAGACTGCAGTCACTGTCTGTCTTTCAATGCATATGCCCCTACATTGACAAATTCTGATTTTTGATTCAAGTTCTTTCTAGAATGGTAAAGAATTCTTTCTGATAGTTTGCCCTATCTACTGACAGGAAACTTGCTGTTGTACGAGCCTTGACCTATTTACACCTGGCATTGTGCAACGTTGAAGAGGATTGTATCTCATTGGTTAGCCGAGTACCATGGACATTAATGAATCATTTCAAATCAGCCAATCAGATACACAATAGCTTTAGCTTCAGACTCCTTAAGTTACTGTGAATTATTAAAATAAACTATTATTATTATTATTAAAATCATCAATAAGCTCTACCCATGTGAGCCACTGCACATTGGTCTGATATTTGCATACTTGTAGCAAACAAATTTATACACACAGGAAAGTGTTTCAAATTTGCAACTTTTTCTGGCAAAGACGAAGTAGTCTCTTATACATGACATATGAATCCAGAACAAGTATGTTTATAACCTCTATGGAAACATAAGGATACATGACAACTGTCTCATTTATCTTTCCTAATGAAAGTTGATGATTTGTACATTTTGAAGGTTTTGAAAATTCAAATGATGACAAGTTCAAGTCTGAAAACAATGTGTGCCTTCAAAGAAGACGGCCATAATTTACAAAGATGATGTTGAACACTGCAAATAATTGTCTTAGACATACAATGTAACAAATGTCATATGTAAAAAAGGATGCCATACATAAATTGATCCTTCACTTTCACCAAGATACATGCATGGCGGTCTAGATCTGTTGAAATGGGCCAGCTGGTACAAATTCCCTAAGAAATGTGAAGTATGTTCATTCTGCATCAATGACATACCTTCAGAACGGCAGAAAATGACCACTTAAAAATTAAATGACCTTTTCCCATTGTGTGCAGGTCCAGCTCCACAGTGAGAATACTTAGGTTGCACCAATATTCTATGGAAGGCAGGACTCAAAGCATTGAGACATTCATTGTTTGTCACATTGCCGACCAAATGAACAGCCACACATTCATAGAATGGCCAAATGATTATAAAATTCTCCTTTTTGTTCACTAGTATCTGAATATAATGTACTGTCCCTTGTTCTTCATTGCATATTTTGAATAAATATCTCATAGATCATACAGCCATGTAAGAAACTAGAGTCAGTGCAGAAGAAACTTGGATTGAAACTTGACTGATGGGTAACTTAGACATCCTAAACTCTTCACTTGAAAGATATACATGTATGCAGGGCAACCCAAAGCCCCTTCAAAGTTGTTCAATTCTTTTAAAATATATATTAATGACCGATCATTTCTGGCATTAGTCTCGCCGCCCAAATACTCAAGTTTCAAATGATAATACAGTCATTGTTTTTGACACACTGGAAGCGAAAACGTATAAAGAACATATTAACTTGTGATGGTTTACTTTATTACTTGAAATGGCATCACAAAATGTCATTGCTGTTTGATTTGCATCTATATAGATATAAATCGGCCCAAAAATAGGCAAAAATAAATCAGTTGAACATAATTAAATATATTTATAGTTTTCATTGAAAGGTTACCAAACTAGACATACTTGAAAAAGTTCACACCTACATTTCTACACTCTAGTTACAGCTTTGGAAGCATCCGGAAAGAAAACTTTTAAAATGGACTTAGAAGTCGACACTCAGACAAGTTGCAACCAGTCAGAAACCAGAAATAAAAAAATGTCTCCAGCTAAAATAAGGGAAGACGTGAGACTTGCTTCAATAACTCACGGGGTATTGTTATAACTTCTGTAGCCAACAGTATTAACATACCCTAAATTTATGAAAAAAAGTCTCGTAAAAGATTTTTGTATGTACATGCATGGTTATAAGAACACAACATTTATCCGATATAAAGGCCACCAAACGGGAACAGCCACAAGATGTATCAAGATGCAGTTGTATTTCAGTCTGTTTATAAAGATAAGTTTTTCTTTTTGCAAGTATAAAAATGATTTTCTTTCTTTTTTTGGAGAAATCTGCCAAAATATAATACAAGTTTCTTCCAAACTGCAGCAAATAACTTACAAAGTATAAAAAGGTAGCATTCTAATCATCTTGTGACTGCTTTCCCATTTGCTGGTCTTTTCACACTACAAATTTACAGTACATCAACACAGAAATATCAAAGGTAATTTCTACTAAGAAATTTCTCATTTCAAAAGTGACACTAGCATTTAATACACTTCATAAAAAATTGTCCTTATAATAAGTCTTTTAAAACAGCTAGGTATCCCTTCTTGTTTTTACAGATTTCCTGATAAGGTTAAGTATGGGAAAATGTAGTTTTCTGCTTGTGGTGGTTTTCCATGATGAAACATCTTTAACCTTGCAATTATGACTGGAAAATTGGGAAAAGGCCTCTGTAATGTCAAAAGATGGATGCATTGATGTGCTGTGCTTAAACTTGTGGCTGCTTAAGCAGGATTGGTAGATTCAAAGGTAACGATAATACAACTGATAATATGACACTCGGCATGTATTTGGTTTTTCTAGATAAACAATATTTTGTGTTTCACCAAATTAAGTAATATACACCAACCCTAACTTTGATTGTATACACAAGAGTTTTCACCACTTTTGCATCTGTGTTTGCGTAATTTCACACTTTACCAACAAAATGAAGGCTGATGATACCAGTACATTGTCCATTGGCTTCAGGTTAGTCAGCCATGTTGTGCCGCATCTACAGCTATGTTCAGAATACTGAAAATGTTGTACACAACAAGTATTTTTTAAAACATTTGATTATTGGCAAATCTTTACAGTGGACAACGACTACAGCCTTCAACTCTCTGATGCTCAGTGTACAACAAAACTGTAGCTCAGCATTCCTCAATGATCTGTTTACAGAATGAACCTACTAATGTTAAGTAATAGGTGTTTCACAGTACCAAACATGGTAGCAAAATGGTTAAAAACATCCCAAGCTTTCTTCATAATCTTAGACACATGATTCAGTTTCTACATTTCTATGTATGTGTTTGGTTCCTTAACTTTGGCATTGTTGGGAATGAAATCATGAATCCAGGATTCTTGATATGTCTCATAGAATATCATCCAAATGGTGATTAGATTCCCACTGCCAACAGAGCAGGAATTCGTGATAACAATATGGAAAGGTTGTTAATGTCAATGTACTATTGTCATGAGTGACGCAGCCAAAATGTAAACGTTATTTTGCAAAATAAATGTCCTAACTCATTCGCCAAAGTTCATGGCTAAAAATCTTAATTTGCCATACATATTGCTAAACCCATCTGCCATACTTGCACATAAATGCCTAACTCACCTGCCATTCAGGTACATACTTAACTCACCTGCTACACAAGTGCATTGCCTACTCCTCTGCACTATTACAAGCTGTAATGCATTTACTACAGCTGTATGGTGTAATAATTCAATAAAAAATGCACAACAAAACTGCTACAGACAAAAGTACCTCTGAGGTTGCCCTTTTCTGATTTTTTCTTCTAAAATAAATGTAAATAATTTTCATACAATCAAAGTTTTTGGACAAATGGTGCTACTCTACTCTTTATCTGTGAAAATATCAAAGTCCAACAATGATTCTTTCCTTCTGAGGTTTGGCAACAACTTTTTTCTTGTGGCCAGTGTGTTTCATCCTGATATGTAGTTTACATGAGGATGGTTTTCATACAAGTAAAGATCAAATTTTAACCATTTTAAATTAAATTTTGACTAAAATGACAAAGTGTCAAAAATGGTTACAGCTTCAACCAAGACACATTCTTTGTTCTATGGTCGCACTTTTTTTCACTGCAATAAATTGAAAAAGTCATGCAAGGTTCATGACTTTGTTTTTGTAGTAAAATCTTTTTTCTTTGAAACAATTATTGATGATAACAGCACAATGTTAGCACTAGCTAAGCTTTACCTTATCTATAAACCATGTTCTTGTTTGCTGAATATATTGATTATGTCACCATAATGCCATGATGCTAAAGTATCACATACACTGAAGTACAAACCTCATACTTTTCCTACTTTCTACATTTATATTTGATGACCTACCAGTAGTGGCCAATACAGCTCCGCAGTGCTTTTGTGATACACAAATTTTACAGAAACACTGGACATTTCGATTTTATGAAGTTGATAATTTATACAACTTTGAAAACAAATTATGACACAATCCCTTTGCACTCGAAACAAAGACACATAAAAGCAACAACTCGGCTGTAGTGATAAGGAAGAATATAGACAGAACTTTCAAACCAAGAAAGACAAGATTTCTTTCTCATAATTACTGCACACTAAATCTTGTTGCTACGTTTTTTCTATGCAATTGAAGGTGGTTGGTGTTGCTGTGGATTGAACAAAGACCCTAATGCTATTCATTTACACTGAGATCAACACGTACAATCCATTAACTCACAATTTGAACACATCTGAGTAAAGAGTCCTAAAAAACCCAGAAACTAAATATTAGAGCTAATATGACCTTTAGAGTCTGAGAAGATTTTTCTGACAAAACATGACAAAAATATCCTCAAACATGCTACATTGTGAATTCAGTCACAATTTGCACAAACCTGTATGAGTTAATCCTGGACCTCTTAAACCAAACTTGAAGGTTATCACACAAGAATTTTTTGTGAAGACTCTTTGTCTGGAAATGACAGCATAAATTGTGAGTGGTATAGGCAAATATTGGTGACCCCAAACACCATCTAGGCCACAAATTTGATTGATATTATACTTTAAAAATATGTTCCAATAATATGGTTTTCAAAAATAGGTAGGTTGGTAGAAATTTGTTTTCCAAAATATTTTTATTTTTAAATATGAATTTTTCAGGGGTTCGGGGGGGGGGGGGGGGGGGGTCAAGCACTGGCCATAACATTTCCAGAAAAATGTATCATACATATAAAGGAAAAAAACATAAAAGACATCCTTGTTCAAGCAAAAATCAAATGCCAAGTAACGAACGCGTGGTTTTACGGGGTTTTTGTTTCCTTTTTTTAACTTCCGTGTTTACATAGCTCTAAAACGTTTTAGGGTCAGCAGGTAAAAAATAGGGTAGGTCGGGTTATCGGAACAGCACAATTTTTTTTTGTTCAGCCCTATACCTTTATAACTGTGAACCAAATATTGAACCACTGTGACCTGTGATTTTTAAGTGACACAAGTTGATAGTTAACAGCAGATAGACTGACAATAGTTTGCAAACCTGTTAATGAAGACAGTGCTGCCTACACGCGCATGCAATAGTACAGGTGTGTTGATTTTCAGCCTGATTTAGGTTTGCTATCGATGAAGTACTGCTTATCAGTTATTTTGTTCACTGACAGTTCAACACTGTTTAAAGGGCCAAAAGCTATAACTTTGACAATTTTTTCATTATTTTTGAATTCTTTGCCGATTGCAAGTGTTGACAAGCTCAATAGTATGTGTTTCAATGTACTTTGGTGAGAAGAATAAGAACTTGATATACTTAATATACTTTGGTGAGAAGAATAAGAACTTGATGATTTTTTTCACATTAGTGTAGAGTGTCAACCACAGTTTCTTGTTCTACTCTTCAAAACAGGTTGAGATACAATATTCAGTTTGTCAACTTTACCTGTACATGTACAACTGTACAGACTGCTTTGTTGTTGTTGACAGTAAATTCTGGATGTCATGAGAATTAAAATGAAAACAAAGTGCATTTTGCATGTGTGTTGCTTACATGCAAAATGCACTTTCTTTTCATTTTAATTCTAATGACAACCAGAATTTACTGTCAATAATAACAATGCAGTCTGTACGTGTACAGGTAAAGTTGACAAACTGAATAGTGTATCTCAACCTGTTTTGAAGAGTAGAACAAGAAACTGTGGTTGACACTCTACACAAATGTGAAAAAAATCATCAAAAAGTTACCGCATCTGGTCCATTAGTTGAGTACAGCCATTGTGGACGGTGAAAGTTGCCTGAATGAACAACTCAGTGGATGCAAAATTGTCACAATACTAAAATAACAACAAAAATAAAGAACAAATATTGGCAAATATTGACTACACACTAATTATTCTGCTACAGCTAATGTATACTACTTGAAGGAAAAATACTGTCGGAAGACTTAATTTTTCATTTCATATCATGATAAAGTCATGTGGGGTCAAATCCACCTGCCATTTTGAACAATGGTTGAGGCTTCTTCACAAAAGGGGTTAGGGGTAATTCTCTTATGTTTCCATTTACGTGAGATCTAAGCCACTCCTTGACATTACTTTAGTTATTGTAGAAATTAATATTGCTGGTGCAAAGTTGGAATCATCTCTTCAATTGGCTTCTTCGTGTTTTCAGTTACATGTACTTCGTCAATGCTAACAATTAATTATCTGTCCAAGCCACCTAAGAATGATTTTCTCAGCAATTTGGCTTTAGACGCTTATCATGATTGCTGACTTAACAAATTAGTACACAGATTCCTCACACATGTTTGTGTGCATGTGTGTGTGTACATGATGGGCATAATATTTCAGATGTGATACATGGATTCCATCATACACTTGGTTCAAGTACGTTACAAGAATGTCTTGGTCTGTGCTACTTGCTACTACACCTTAATAAGTCAGGGTGTTTTGTGTCAGGTTTATTTCAAGTACTTTTCCTTAAAAGTTTTTCATTGGCAGATGGTTCAA
Organism: Ptychodera flava; assembly: GCF_041260155.1. Classification (NCBI taxonomy): domain Eukaryota; kingdom Metazoa; phylum Hemichordata; class Enteropneusta; family Ptychoderidae; genus Ptychodera; species Ptychodera flava. The sequence continues at coordinate 44,453,234 of NC_091936.1, forward strand.
ATTTCCTTTGCTCTGCAAAATACTGGCACAAAGTTTGTCTGTGAGACTGAGAAAGGCAAGAACAAACATATTTCTTTACTGGTTATGTTGTTTAAAAGTACCTGATACAGAAGCACCCTCACTTACAAAAACTGCAGTGTTTCAAAACGGACATATATATATAAATAAAAATATGTACAAAGTGTAATCTATCTACAAAACATCTAGCAACTATTCAATTAATTTGTAAAAAACCAACAAACAGTGAATAGAACACTTTGATGGGAATTATTAACAAGTGATCAGTGTGTAGCTGCTGTGATATTTCACACAAAATAAAAACAAGGTAATTAAAATCTAATTTTTCCCAGTCTTAAACAATGCACAAGCATTATCTAACCAACAAAACAAATCCATGATTTTGCTGACTTTACAAATTTCTAGTTTCACTCAAAATAATAAATACAAAGTCATCTCACTTTTTACCAAATATGATTGAAAAAATATCCTAAAAATTCAGTGTGTTTAATGAACAAATATAAATAAGGTCATCCCAAGGGTCACACAAGCCATTAATTACGCCAATCAGATAAAAACATTTGAAAGCAAATTTTGATCCAAATTAGCCAAGGTGTCCGAGAAAATCATCCAACAAAATATTGGACAATCATCTTAAAAACACAAATATGATAGCTAATCACAATTTGAACAAATCTGACAGAGACATCATAAAAATCTATGGATAATTGGTTTTCAGCCACGATTTGCCATACAAGTACCTGAATTAAGGCAACAGGAACTTGGTGAATGATATTCTACAGCATGCTCTTGTGAATTTGTTTGCCACCTTGGACAACTTGAGATCTCCTATAATTTGAACTCAATGTTTAGATGCATATAATTTCCTCTAAACCTCTTCTCTAGCAGCTTTGAAATTTGGTTAGCTGGTTTGGTGAGATGTTCTGATTCAGATTTGTTCAAACTATGATAAAATTACAGACCCGTAAGTTTTTGAGTATTTTTCTAGCTTTCATTGAAGTTTCTTCTTAGAAATTGTGAAATTCTGGTTGTCTAATCCATGGCATCTCTCATTTAAATTTGTGAAAACTATGATATAATTGATGTTAAACCTCTTCAAAATAGAAAAAAATACAAAAAAACATTGCATTGTGGAGATTAATTTTGCAAGTTTTGTTAAAAAATCTTTGAGTAAGCCAAAGTTTGATTGCTTCAAATTTGCTTTGACTTGACATTCCATACAGACATGTTCAGATTTATAACTGAGGATGACAATAACTACACTGTATTTGTGAGGATATTTTTGTAATTTGGAAAAAAGTCATTTGTGTTTGCGTACCCATCATTGAGCTTTGAACTTTGGTTAGCAGATCCCAAGTTTTCAGTATGTCTTTTGTCAGTTATGACAAAATCGTTATGTTCTCATTAATTATGTGCATATCAAGTATTGGATTCTTCAGGATCTGTGTGAAAGTTGGCCGGTAGGAGTATGACATACATACACTATGCATTAGTTGCACATTTACACATCAACGCTGATTAAAATGGGAGCACAGTGTCATTGATGCTATTTTTTTTCAGAAGCAGGTTCCAAGTTACTGGATTCTGACAAATGATGACGATGGACAACCAGCCCCTTGATACTCTTTAGGTTTGTTGATATTGCAGCATACAAAAAACTGCAGAGGTTTTTCATCACTTTGTAGAGGGAGTAGTCGTGGCTTTACGGGCCATTATCTTCATGTATTCAAGTGCATTGTGGGCAGCTTCTGCCCTTGAGTCCTCAGCCGTTTGTCCTGTTCCTTGGCACACGGCCACGGGAGTTGTTGTGAGTTGGACCAGGCACTGATGCTGTCCAGTGTGGCTCAGTTCCTCTATGGCAATGTATCTTACCTCAAAGTTTTGCTCTTCAGCAATCTCTTGAAGTAGCTTGCAATAATTGGTATCTGGATAATGTGTGGGAAAACATCGATATAAATACACCAGATATGAATAAAATTATCTTTACAGGCTACGTGTTGATAAGGGTGAGATGATGGAGAGCCGTTTGGATGGAATGATGGCTGGGTGGGTTGGTGAGTTGTTGTTGTTGTTGTTTCTTTATTCTTCCTCAAGAAAGAGAAGAGTGACAACACACAAATAAACTCATACAGATGCAAAGAAAATGAGAAAAAAAAGAGGTAAGTGAGTGGGTGAATGGGTAGTTGGTTGGATGGTTGGGCAGGTGAGTGAATGAGAGCACAGCTGGCATTTTGGTTGACCACATTGCCAACAGCATCTACTTTACCAGTACAACTCACCTTGAAGCTCAAAATGCCTCCTTGGGTCAGTGTAAGCTTGTTATTGTGTCTGCACAGAGAAATACCTGTGAACCTGTGCTATTGTTTGAGCTCAATTATTTTGATGTGAGTTTTGTGAGTTTTTGTTTTCTCAAATAAACAAGCGCCATGGTAACACCAAATGATGTCTCGAAATAACAAGGAAAATGGGATTCCAGAGTTGCAATATCCTGGCAAAGTCAATCAGACCAGGACTTGTCAAAAATAAAGTCTACTAGTCCTGAATAAAAATGTAATAGTGTTGAAACATCAAAATACATCATGTACAATGTATAAAGGTCAAGCTCACATGATTTGGAATGTTTAATTACAATTTTATAAATATTCATTGGCCAATGGTTTGATTGCTTATATGTACCCGGTACTTTCTCACTGCAAAGGATTATTATTAGAGAATGATCTGATCACAAACAATGATCAAGAAGTTAGTGACCACGTACTCATACCATGAGCCAGAAAGTGAATGTCTAATTAGCTAACAGTTGGCTAGGTTGTAAATCATTCTTTTACTGAAGTTGGCATATCAGCATGGAATCACAGAAGGATATGCCACTCTTTGCTACAGCATAAGGAGATGGGGAAAAGTATTCTAAATTTGTCATTAGGGAAAGACTGCATTAACTTGCATGGTACCTGAAACCCGGGTCTTTGCCTGAACAACTCGGGTGACAAACAGAAGACTTTTAATCCCCCCAAGGTGTGAATGTTCCATTGTTATGTTTATCTTATCCAGCTGGTGCCATTGTAGGAAAGGCAGGTCTGTGAAATTGATCCTCTGATAAGTAAGTAGGGAAGTAGGGTATTCCTAACTTAATGGAGCTTTCCCGTAATGGTTCAATGTGTTCCATTTGTCCATTGATTCTTGTGATTGCCTTCCCTAATGGGGTCTCTGTTACATGTAATTGAAGCCTTGACTGTTATGTTTTTCTTCAAACATCACAGAAAATTATGGTGTGATGCAAGTACATCTTGCATACTCAACAGTTTTTTCCATGGGACTTCAGAAGGTCCATTTTAAAGTTCACAGTTCAAAAACGATGCCACCTCAAGCAATCTCAGGTTATTTTTGCAACAGTACAAGCTGAAGATTCTCTCTTAATCATATATAGCTGACCATGACCAAAGGCTATTATTAATGGGACCAGGGCGGCACAAAACAACATTTACACTACAACTTATCATACTCTTCGTCCTTTGTCAAAGCATCTTAAGATGGTAATGTTGCGAAAGTTTTGTGATGATCCCGTCAACTTCGACAACTTCGCTAGACAAGAAATCCTCCCACAAAACAGGGAAACTATTACTGATACACAAAACTAAAACAGCCATGCGGACTCATAAAATAATGAGAAGACAAGAGTCTGAGGAAGAGTGGAGTTGTCTTTTTGAAGTGTATCGATGTTGAAGCTCAGAGAGATATTGCAGTCCAGTGCCCATAACTGAATTGAAGCAAGAAGATACAACTTTATAGTGAATGTGAGAACTAAATAGGCAGCCAATGTAGTTTTTGCAAAAGGGGTTGGACATAATCATACTTCTTAACATTACAGACAAGACAAACGACAACAATCAGAACTCTTTGCAACTATAAGCTGTTTTAGGCAACCAGAATGGAGACAGTTACAATAGTCTAAGCAAGACAGAACAAATGCAGAGACAAGGATTTGAGTAGCTTGTGGAGAGATCAGGTGACGAACAGAGCTAATCAGTTCAAGTTGAATATACCGGTATGCAGCTTTGCAAATATTCTACACGTGTTCACACATATTCATGTTAGATTCGAGTGTGACTTCTAAGTTTTTGACACTGGAGGCAAAAATTATATCAAAATCACCCAGAATTAATGACGAAAGAAGAGATGATTTTGCAGCTTGTCTGGATGATGATATTAGTATTGCTTCAGTTTTATTGTCATTCAATTGAAGTTTAATAGATGTCATCCACTGCTTGATGTCAGATTTGCAGACGTAATTGAGGAACAAAAATTGAATTTGTTGGAGACTACCTGATACTGTCATACACAATGAGGCAGAGATTGACATCTATAATAAAATTGAAGAGTACCTGGTATACTTAGTGAGGAAGACTTTAACCTTGCGATCTTCTCTCCAGTTGGGTTAGGTAGAGATCCCCATAACATCATACCTTTCCCCTTTGGTAAGCTATTTGAAACCTGCCAATAACAAAATAAATATATTAAATCAATCAATCAATCAATAAAAATGCTGGTTTCAGTAAAGGTAACATTGACCAGGCTTAGACTCGTATACCTCAGTAACAAACACAGTATTGATAAAATTATGACATACATATACAGAAAGCAACAAGAATGAAAGCCTTACCCCAACTCCAAGCTCTAGATCATAATCTGCAGGGCCTATTTCCGCATCTGGTGGTAAATCTTTAATTCTTTGTAGCATGGCCCATGCAGCAGCTCGTTTCGCTATTTTCTTGGACCTGCCTTTACCTGTTGTTAGATCAAGGATATGAATATGTAATATCTTTACAATTTTAAAAACTAGTCTAGGAATTTGTCTACCCATTAGAGACACAGCAGACTTCCCTGAAGAATCTCCAATGATACAAATCATAATGAATCATGAGATATCTCCAGTACTGTGTACTGAACAATTTTGGTAGAATCAAGAGGTGGAGATGATTTATCGCAAAATGCAACTATGTATAAAGATGCTGGGGTTTTGCTTACGTTGGGCATCATGTGTCATGTTATACCATGTGTCATGGTATTATGAACGCTGAGAGACACTTGTATACTTATACTAGAAACATGAAAGTAAATTGAAAATTTAATGTAGCAATATCTTCAGGCACTCAAAATTTAAAGATTAAAAGATTTGGTATAAAAATTTGAAGATTAAAATCATACCCAGTGACAGAAATCAAAAATTAATATGACAAAATGACTCTTTGGCATTCAGTCACTTGCATGACAGTTTAATGGTCCACAATACAGTTTTGTACTAGCATGTTCATTTTGGTGAACAAAGATGAGGGCGCTGTTCACTTTAGAAGTTGGATCAGCAATTACTAGTACTAGTATATTCTAAAATGAGAGGTCAATGTCATCACTGGCAAAGCTAATTTGGCTAATGATGTACTGATATAATTTGGAGGAAGAGAAAGAAAAATTGAATGATATCCTGAGAAAGAAAAGAGTTCATAAAAGCAGCAACACTGGCTTTAAATTTGTAATTGACATAATTTTATGGGAGAATACACTGGATACTACAATGTACTTCTCTAATCTTTGATCACTCCAGACTCAAGTAACCATTCTGTTCAGTTTCAGAATGTTTCAATCCCTTCCAGTGCATTACAAAGGAGTGAAAGGCAACAGAAAATAATGATATTGACCTTGTTCCTGAAAACTGTGAACTCTGCATGCGATGATAAATTCTCGGGAATGGGGAGGACCACATTCACTGAGTAAGATGTAGTCTGGTCTTCTCCAGTGCCTTGCCACGACCAATTCCTGTAGCTGTCCAACTGGATTTCCAGGTATGCCGTCATTGTAGGCGGCTGTGCCATCTGTTACTGTTGAAGTAGACCCAGTCGGGCTGCTATTTGACGTGAGATTTGAAACAAAAAGTGGAAAGGTGTGAGCTCACAGTGTCAGCAGTTGTTTTTATTCAATAGTCACTGTGATACAAAATGATACCAATGTGTATAAATAAACTGATATTAAAATACATTGATCTGAGGTAAAAATACTGAAAATTTCCTGAGACATGGATGCAGTCTGTAGACTTTCTCACACCTCCTTGTTGGTTGTAAAGCAATGAGGCCAGCTCAAGTCAAACCACTGAGGGCGCAATCAGAGTGATCGGGAGATATGAGGCTGCACAGCAAACGTGAGGATGTCAGAATATACAGGTACACTGTACATTGTCTGATGTCATCTGATAAGCATTCACAGCTCTAGTTGACTGCAGAAGCTGTTGGCAACGTCTTACAACACAACTGTGTTTCAAACCACACAACGAAACGTACCACCATTCTCTTTAGCAGAGTTGATATCTTTTCACTCTCAAAATGTCGAACTGAATGGAAGACGTCAGTAAAATTAAATATGTGATGGAATGTTCCTTTGGAGAATGTATTTGAGACTAAACAATGTGACAGGCTGTTCTCCTGTAACTCTCTCTCATACATTTTTTTAGTTGAAAAACTATAGTCACACTCAGTATATGGCAAGTATATGACAAAATTTGTCATATACTCATCACTCCAGCCTGATGATGTTTACCATAAATTTTCAGACAAAATTTAAGATTTTTCCCATCATTTATGATATATGAGAAAACATCTGATCCTTGTGTTGTATCAGCATTCATGTCATTTGTGCTACGTCAGACACTCGACTTTGTCTTATATCTGATGAGGCACAAATGACACTCATGCTGATATGACACAGTCACTGGTGATATTTGGTAATATTTACTGATTATTAGTGAAAATTTGTTTTTGTCTTTCAGTTGTTAATTGATATATGCATGTGCCTTTCACTTGTCGATTGGATGTATGTCATTATACCGATACCGTATGTACCATAACTCGTTCTCACGCAAATTTTCATGTAAGCAACTGTATGGAGAAGCAAAGACATGTCTTTTTACGGAGGAAGAGGAGGATATATGTATTTTTCAGTCATTCAAGGGTTTAATCCCTAATGTTCTACACTTTTCCAACTACTTGCACATTGTTTAGGAGAGTGATATTAACAGGCAAACACCGTACAATTCGTGACTTTGTTCTTTAGAATAACTGAAAATCATAAGGAAATCAACATGGTTTGGAATATATATCTTGAACTTGTCAATCAAATAGTCTGAAATCAACAATACATCTGTGGCATGAATTTGTTGATATTCACACAAAGATTGGCAAATCAGCTGCACAACACTAATTCTTGTGATTGGTGAAAATATAAGCTTTGTATGATGGCAACTGTATATTCATTACCTGGGTTCTTGTGCAGCAGGTGAAGGCTTGGGCACTTGTATGTTGAACTGCTGTAGGACATTTTCTGCAGCGTTGTGTTTAGCTTGTTTCTTGCTGGTGCCATCTCCATTGGCAGTGTGTTCACCCACTGTGACTCTGTACACAAACTTTGGTTGGTGCGCTGCTCCTTCACACGCAATGAGGTCATACATTGGAGTCAACGACCTCTTTGTGCAGAGCTCTTGAAGTATACTGATGGGTGTTTTCATTGGTTTTGCGCCACTTTCACTCTGCTAAAATATATCAAATATCAAAGTCAGAAATGTACATATGATAAATGTTACACTTACATCCATATACCAATATCTTTATACATCACTGAGAAATTGCAAATTTGGTAAATGATAGTTGTGTTTTGGAATGTTGCTGAGTAGATCAACATCAAAAGTATTTCATAAATCTATGTCAGCATCATTTGCTTCAACCTTTCAGGCCTGAACCCTTATATATAGTAGAGGTAGCTGTGGGAAGTTACAAAATAAGTCAGGCATGAAAGGGTCAAGCCTAACCCTTTGATTTTGTATGGTGCATTCATGTTGACTCTGAATGCTTCAAATTTATGTTCCTAACATCAATAGTGAGCATGGATCAGCAGATTCAAAGCATGCAAAGTCTCTTCAATCTTTAGTTTTACAGGCTCCTTCCATGAACATGGTACACTAGTCATTTTGCTTACTAAAACCTTAATGGGTTGTTTTATTTTTAGTTACCAGTTAGTTGACAATGGTATTCTTGGTAATACACAAACTATAACTTTATAAAGAACAACTTTTTGAAAAACCTTGAATGCACATGGTCAACCCCTTTACTTTGAATGGTCACAATCTAAATTAAATTTGCATAAACAGGAACACATTACAGGAAGTTGTTTGAAAATATCTACAAACTATTTCCCTCATTGGCAAAGCTCAACACAAATGGATTGTGCCATAATTACTTTTCTATATTTTAGCTCTGGTGAACAATAAGTTATGATGTTAGAAGTTTACAGCTGATGTTGGTAGATTTTCATGGTCAGTAATAGGATTTGTTGCAACCCTTTCTTGCCAATACAACGACTGAGGAATTTCTACTCTTGACATACTGTCCGAAATGATTTGTTTGTATCGAATTTAGAAATGTAATTATCTCAAGTAATGAAGATCACTTTGATGAGCAAGGAGTAGTCTTAATACCGGTATACATGTATGTGTGAGGGTATTAATTGTGCAAAATATATTGAATTAAGTATCAAGGGAAAAAGCATTCATAGTATTAAAGGACCAGGATTGAACTCTTGGATTCAACAAAGGCTTTTTTGAGAAACTTTTTTTATATGCAACACAGCATGAAAATTTCCATGTACATGACTTTGGACTAATGGCATGCATATCAAAGTTTATATGGCAATATTAGAGTTATATGCATCGATTATGATGTTATCATTAATTTAATCACAGCAATGCAGTACACGTACTGCCATTGATTACTTTGGTATACAGTAAGTCTATGAATAAGATGACCGTGATCATGGGAAGAAAGAGGAAGAGCATAGTTACCAAGTTGGTAGTAATTCCTAGCAAATTAAGAGCTGGGATATCACAAACCATCATGTCTTGTCAAAAATCTGACGCCTAAAATAAGTGGTATCTTTGACCATGCTTTGACCAATATTATATAAAAGTCAAACTTGCATTTTCTAGCTTTTGACCATAATTTTTTGTCATCTTATTAACATGGTTTATCAAATCTTGTAGCAGTGGTGGGTAAAACGATACACAAATGTAGTAATAGGTGTAATGACAATTGCCGCTCCTATGCCCCACCCCCACACTAAATAAATGGAACGAGAAAATTGTAATTTTCTTTGTGAACCGAACGTATTTGGCTTGATATGAAATATAGATATTGCATGCATTCGAAAATACTGTTATATCGCAAAACAATATTATCAAGGTTGCCGTGACCCATAACGTGCGGGATTCCCCCAACGCCCTACAGTGAAGCCCTTGTGTGAGTAACTTTATTGTTTTCTGTGAACCATGTCACCATGTGCATTTCGCACGCCAAAAAAATAACACACATGCCGGAACAGAAATCTGTCTTTGCAGATCGCTTACCTGGCGTTCCGTAATCTCTGGCAAGACGGTCGTCATTTTGGACGTAGTACTATATTGCGTTTTTTGTATTAAAGTTGTGGATTCCGGCCAGCAACACCGAATTCAACCCGGCTTCCTGCGGTTCTGAACTCGATCAGTCCAGGGCAGCGGTCGCCATCTCTGCGAGCTGATTGGCTAAATCCGTTGACGCCTGCGCAGGGCTGCTTCAAAAGACTGAGAAACGATATAACCAACAATCGCACTTCAAAGATGTCAGCCCCCTGTAGCAAACGTCGTGCGTTTAGTTACTGGTGAAGATCATCGTGACCCGAGGGGCTTAAAAGCAACTTCTACATGGGCGTTGCATGCTTATGTTCAACATATTTATAATTAGCTCTTGATATTTCGTAGCATATTGTCATCATTGGTACCAAAGTTGACCATGGCATTTTGCCGACCGTGGCTGGTGCTATTTAACAGCAACGGAAACCTGTCCAAAATAATCTCAACAATGGCTGCACCTGTCGCGAAGCTGCATAGTTCTGGAAAACATCGACATCTGCATCTTATTTCGCCCTTGTACGCATGTACTTTGGTCAATGACGTGAGACCTCTGCCGTCTCAGACAGTGAATTACAACAGCGTGGTTGTAATGGCACCAATTCACACTGGCCAAATTAGACAGGCAGGCCACAATAAATGGTCGAAAGTGAAGCACATAAAAGGGCCAAAAGACCTCGCGCGGAGCAAGGAATTTGGTAAAATGATACAGAAAATAAAGTTTGCAGTTCAGAGTAAGTAATGTAACGCCGAGAAACAACAGGTTCACGTAATAATTGCTACCCAAGGGATTTACCATGAGTTCACAGGACTTTTGGAAGGAAATTGTCAAAAAAGGCTGAAGACGAAAATACTGAAAAAGAATATATAAATTGTCTCCTTTAAAGGGCAAACTTTCAAAAGAGAAAAAAAATCACAAAACTGAAGTCAAAAAGTGAGACTGAAAAACACTGTACGCAACATATCCATGCCCTACCTAGTTCTAAATCTCTAAAAATTTACAAATCTTTACGGGCAAAAATATTGCATAACATTCTGAATACCCCTCCTACTATGTAATGATTCATCCCTGAGGAATAGTTCTCCTAGAAATTTGTGTCCTGTAGTGCAATGAAATGTTACATAAACGGGAGTGGGCATTTTAAGACACGTACTGCTGTATGGTAAAATGTATAGCTGGAAAGAACAGAAGAGGACCTTTCAGTCATTTATCATCTGTAAGCCTTGCCACTTTAAAGTCACAACTGCTTTGCAAAGGATTCAGAATAAGCTGGAACTGTGCTCTGCTGCATTTGGAAGAGAAGTAAACCAACAAGGGTCTTTGATAGAGTATACAAATTACCAACCGTTTGCATTATTTTGGTTATATTGTTTCATATTTTGTTGTAGGATGTTGAAACTGTACTTGTGTAGCCACTAACAAATATAGAATTTTTTTTCAGTTTGATACCAATCAACAGTTTCTTTTATGCAGAAAAGGGAATTCAGAATGAGATGTTTATGTTTTATGAATCCTTCTGCATGTTCCATGTCATGCTTCATATCATTATCATGAAATCTGTTGAAGATAGATTAATTGATTAGCTGTTTTATTTAATTACAGGTGATGGCGCTGATCCTGAACTGAATTCTTCGTTAGCAAATCTAATGCAAATGGCAAGGTCTATAGGAATGCCCAAATCCACAATTGAAGGTGTAATAGCCAAAGCAGGCGTAAGTGAAAAGAATTTAATAGAACTTATCCTTTTCACATTAGCCATTCACGATACTAATAATTTTTAATTACCTGTGTTTTGTTCTCTTCCAGTTGTCACATTCAAAGGAGAAATTCTAATATCCAACAAATGGCAGCAATAAACTTCAAGGTTTTGCTCCATGATTTAGGGCAGGCATTCATACATCCGTCCAACCGTCCATCAATCAATCCAGCCATCCATAAGAAAGTGCATTTGTTTGGCTAAATCTACATTAGGTCAAGTGCAGAGCAGATGAAGAACAACTTAACTTCAACAAATTTATGCAATAAATTTTTGACCCTCTATTACCCTAAGTTTCATGCACTCACTTTCATGATGCATGTAACTGTATTTTCTTATTTATTTGCACAAAAAATATTGAATATTAATTGTATTAGTTTCTACTGCAGCATAATCCTTAGCATTTTTCATCAATTTCTAACATTTTTGAATCATGAATATTTCTTAAACTATCAACAAGAAAAAATACAGTTTTTCATCAGAAAGAGATGTTATTACAACCTCTTTTTCTGTTTTCCTTTCTTTCAGACTGGCTCTAAAGGTGTAGCATCAACATCCGTAATCTTTGAAGCAAGGGGACCTGCTGGCTCATGTCTGCTTCTAGAGGTACTCACAGACAACACAAACAGAACACGGCAGGAGTTACGGACAATACTGAGGAAGTTAGGGTAATTACCTTTGCTTGACTATATGCTAGATCAACCTATGTGCTTGTTTTTAATCAAGTCGTAACAGTTGTATACCAGCCGTAGCAAATGTTTCGACATAAAAATGCATGATTTAACATAAAATTTGTGTAGGAGCTGTGATGGAATGTTTTCCCAATAATGGAAGACAGAAGGTGATCATTTTGACATTTACTTTGGCTATTTTTTTTAAGAAGTTCCTATCATTCTGCCCATTTAGACTTAAATCAGCAGCTGTTAGAGCTCTGCTCTCATAGTCATTGTCAATGGCAAGACACACACTTTCATCGTGTAACTTCAGGTATATACAAGTACATATTATCATGTCACAATGTCATCATAAGTATCTGCATTTATCACTATACCACAGGCTTGAATAGCCCCTTGACAAACAACCATCATCTTCACTAGTGTTACCTCTATGCTGAATTGACACTCCACTGACCTAGCGGAAACACTTCGCTGTGTTGCAAGAACATTTATTTATTACATTTATTACATGTAATATATAGAATCAAAGAAATTTCATAAAAAATCTGTAATCAACTCAAAGAGTTCAGAATTTTGTGTGGTTAAAAGGCTGAGTTTTGCACTTGAAACAAATATGCATAATGAAAAATATGTCAACAGATTGCAACTTTTACAATACAATGGTAGAGAAAATATAAACATATGCACTGCATGGTAGAGAAAATATAAACATACGCACACCATGACATGTACGTTCAGGCTATGATATGTCAATTTGTAGATGCTCTCTTGGTGAGCCAGGGACAGCGATGTATGCATTTGCTCACAAGGGAGTCATCAGGGTGTCTGGTCTTAAGGAGGATGGATCAACAACTCTGCTGGATGAAGCATTAGAGGTTGCCATAGTATCGGGAGCAGAGGACGTCATGGAAACAGAAAGTGAAAACGGAGAGCAGATATTAATGGTAAGTGGCATATATTGATATTGGTTTGTAATTCTTCTAGCATGCTTCAACCACAAATCGATTACCAGGTTTCGATCATTTAACTTGTGGCAAGTTTTTCAGTATTCTGCTTCTGTATATCAACTACCATGTCTGACCCTAGTCCGTTTGTCGTGCTGAAATTTCGAGTATTCTTTTTGTCAACACAGCTTGTATGTGTGTAGTGATCATTGTTTATTGTTTACAAATGAATTCTAGTCCGGACTTGAATACAATTTTCAACAATAACAATGTACATTATACTCATATAGGTTGTGTTGATATGTTAAATACTTGGCATTAAATTACAGTTTAGGGATTCAATATAGAAAGTGTAGGGGAACCACAAAACAAAAGTTCTGAAAAAATAGCCAAAAGCTACATTGGCAGTGACAATATGTATTCAAAAACTTATCACATGCATAAGCCAAGTTTGTTATCTCTTGACAAAAATACAGGATCTATTCCCTGGTTGTTCTACGTTACAGCAATCCATGTCATCAATTTTGGTGCATTGCAACATTTTTTGGATCAATATTCGATATGCTTGTCAATGTAATCAAACAACATGGCTGAAGGACGAAAACTATTTGGGAATAATATCTAAATGTCCATTCAGAATGTAAACTTGTGAAGCATGGACTTATAGCATCTTGTTAATTTCTTGGTAGTGTTGCTTGAGTAAAGGAGGGCCAGAGGAAAAAATTAGTATCATAAATGCAACTGAAGAGAGATGCAGCTTTTAGATTTTGTTTGTCTGATCTGCACGAGGTGTATAAAAATTAACTTGACAATGCTGGATATCTATTTCTAAGGCATTTACTGGATGGGGTGTTTGGGTAGAGGAAGCACGACAACTATCTGAGGAGACGGCACGCTAATCCAGCTTTTACTCAGTGTGAAATATTTGCATAATTGCTTGTACCCAAGTGCTTCGCAAGGAATGTTATGTGTGTATCCAGCCACACAAAATCTATTGGCCTCTCTAGCCTATGATTTTTTTATTTATTTATTTTCTCTTTTTCTTTCTGCTATTGCAGTTTGTATGTGATCCAAAGGAAGTTCGAAAAGTCAGAGAAAATTTGGAGTCTGAAAACTTTGTACCAGTCTCAGTTAATCTTGAGTATCTTGCCCAAAGTTCTGTGACATTGAAGGACTCAGAACTAGAAAATGCTGCTGAGGTCATCAACCAGGTGTTAGATCACATGGATGTGGTCAAAGTGTACGATAATATTGAAAGTGAAAATTAGTTATTCTCTTCAAGAACCTGAAAAAGGTACAGACCTATGGTAGAAAATTCCAAAACCAGAAAGGAAAATAAAAAGTGCAAATATTAGCGCCCTCATGTGACAGGATTTCCTAGTTTGCTTGCAGGGATTAGGCCTTGTCTGTATTTCACAGATGTGTGGCGTAAATGGTTTAAAATTCTGCTCAGTTTAGAGCAATTGGCTTACAAGTCAGTCTGTATTGGTCAATCCTTCTGATAAGTATGCACAATAATTTGGCTTATCCCGAAAGTTCATGAAAATTTACAGGAAATTTAACAGTACTGGATAATGATGCTCATCGTCCCTGTATCTTGATTGAGTGAGTTTTGTTTGTAAGATTTACTCATAAAATATGTTCATTTCTTTGGACTCTAATTCAAAATATACAAATGTAATTATGTGATCTGAGAAAAGTTGAGGTTTTAAGTGAATATTGTGATTTTTAGTGCCTGTTTTAAAGCAAGATCACAGCATCTTCCTAACAGCTTTTATTCAGAACTGCTCAGTGTGTTTTGTACTACTGCATCCTGATACGGTCTCCTTTGTAAAGGAAAGAGATGTGTAATTAAAATATTGCACATCAAGCATGATATAGTATATTTCATTCCTCAACTCATGAACTCAGTGTCCAGAAGTATAATAATGACAATGGTGTTGAATAAACTAATAATCTACTGAAAACTGTAAGTGATAAAGCCAAGAGCAACATCAAAATATGTTTTGCAACATTGAAATACATCCCATGGGCAATAAACAAGAAATCGATTTTTCATGTCTGCTCAAACAGTGTCAGATCCTCATTCAATTGCACATAGAAAAGGTATTTCTTCTTAATAATGATAGAATTTGAAGCTCAAGTTGTTCTAGATGTCTAAGTCTTTTGATTTAAGTAATAAAATTGCAACCAGACAAAAATTATTTATTTTCATTCATCAAGCTTTCAAAATGAAAAGCGTCTTTCATGAAGCCACTGACTGTAAGTACATGGATGTGATAAGTTAAAAATTACTGTTTAGTTCTCTGTTATATCGCCCTCTATCAGAAGAATACACATCTTGGGCTTTTGTCTCCTTCATAAAAGGGAAAGTTAATCAAATCCGAAATCTATGTCATGCAAAAGAAAGTGCTTTTACATTTCATGACATGATGAAATATGTATTTAGTACCTCTACACTACTTAGTATGTTGACAGGATTTTATAACAAATAAATAAAGTGATTTCACAAATACATAGTTGTCATTTTTGCCTTCAATGATAAAGTAGTATTCCATCTTGTCAAATGATCAGTTATTTGTGACATGATATTATCCTGCTCAACGTGGAAAAGTCAAATTACATGATATTTAGAGATTTGCTATCATGTTGATCTATGTTGTCTTCAAATCTGTTTCGGACAAAAGCTGCATACAGAGTTGCTTGTAAGATTTCTTCAGCAATGCTAATGTCTGGAGTTTCTGAAAAATAGAAATGTATAAAAGAATGTTTCATTTGGTTGTATCCTTGATTTGATACACGAAAATAGCACAGACAAGTATAAAAAACACCCCTAAACAAAACAACCAAATGAGCCAAACAGAGATAAAACCAAAAAAGGTTCAGCGTGCTACAGAGTAACCTGTGCTACGATTATCATAAGGTGTAGACGATATATTCAGCCGTAACTTCAACATACCTTTGTTTGAAAGGGTATATAATACATTAAAGTAGAACGCACCTCGGGGAGGGGGAGGCATATATTTGGGCTTTAATTTTTTATCAATTCTCTGCTCATCTACCACTTGTGGGGGCTGATTTTAAAGCTCTTGGAGAAAAAACTTCGTTTTAGTCTTTCAAATATCCAAAATTTTATTTTCAACGATAGAGTTAACACAGGGATGGCGGCAATTTTGAATTTCAAATATCGCAAAACGTTTGGTAATTTGTTTCGATAGTTCCAAACTTCGCTCGGCGACCCCTGACTTTTATTGATGATTTGGTAAGAGAATGGTTGAAAGTTTCATTTTGGAAAATTTGAGCAAAAGTTTGTCTTTCACTTTCGAGGCCCATACTACCTTGAGAACAGAGCCCATCTCAATTATGATCGTATTTCTACATTATTTGAACAGCATGGTCAATAATAAACGTACATACCACACTGAGTGACTCCTTGAGTGTTTCCAATGTCGGCTTCTTCTCAGACTTGCGCCTGGATGAAAAGCGCCCTCTTCCAAGCTGAAACTTGTTCTGTTGACCAGATTTTACTGTACTTGTATTCACGTCATGAGGGTTAAGACAAAGCGAGATTATCTGCAAAACGAAATGTATTCCAGTGAGGGTTATGGTACATTGAGATTATCTGCCAGTTGTTGAAGTTATACGAAGCTAGACGAAGTATAATCTGGTAATGACTATGGAGCCTTCACTTCTTACGGGTGAGCGTTGAATTTTACAAAATTGTTATGGAGGGGTTCAAATTTTACAGTAGACACTTTTAGTGGGGGTTATATTTCATAAACATTTGAAATGTGGGAACGATACAAATATGGTTCTATCAGCAACAGTGCTGGTTTTAATGGTAAATAAACAACAATCTTGAAGCATAATGGAGACAGTAAATACTGGCATCTTGTGCCACTATAACGCTTCTGGCCCGACAAGGGGTAAATAGCCCACAATCTTCAAAAATCATAACATAAATATACTGAATATTTTAGAATTATTTGGGGAGTAGAACGAAAAATTCTGAAAATAGCCAAAAATTACAGATAGTGTCCATAGTGAAAAGTTTTGTGGTTTTGCTGTTAAATTCCACGCCACATCTTGATGTCACATCATGAATACATTATTTTGTTTTATTTAATAATTTTGACCGGGGTTAACATTTTTACAATTGATGACATTGGGGGCATATTTAAAAATGAATACCATAGGGAGGGTCGAATTTCAAGTTTCTTGCTTTAAATTTAAGCCCCCCTAAATAATGAAGGCTTCCCTATTCAGAACGATGATAAACAAAAACAGAAACATTTCAGTTTGTGGCGTGTGGGTTGACTAGATTTTAGGCTAGACTTCTTCTCATGCAAACAATACCTAGTAAACTTGTTTATCGATAAGATTGCAATGATGCAGTCAGTATATAATGTAATGTAATGTAATATAATGTAATGTAATGTAAAGTAATGTAATGTAATGTAATGTAATGTAATGTAATGTAATGTAATGTAATGTAATGCAATGCAATGCAATGTAATACATGTATAATGCACTGCAGTGCAATGTAATGTAACGAAATATATGTATTCAACGTAATGTATTGTAATATAATGCAATGTAATATAAACACAATTATGGGTATCGATTTATTTACAAGTATCGATAGACAGAGTACTGTTGACACGGGTATTGAAAAGGGACACACTGACCTTAGGTACAAACGCCAGACACAATACCAGGGTATTGGCAAAAAAGATCCCCGACCCGGTAATGACGTACACAGTTGTGACCTTTGACTTCAAGAAATATTGTCCGAATGCAACGATGACGCAAACTAATGCCACGACGTAAATTGATAAGGCTATCTGCCGGCCTGCGAAAAAACAAACAAAACAAGATAATAAACCAATGAGATCAAAGAACGCATTCAAAATGTAACCTACAAATTAAACCTGACTTTTGGTTATCTTGGAAGTGTTCAACTGATTCTCCTCTCAACAGCAAACAAACAAACTAATACGTGTAAAGCAGATACCACGGAAATCTCAGTACCTTATTTAATGTTTATTAAACTAGCCAATAAAGAAAAGTTGAAATACTTGAGTCGACTTGTGTACGAAGCTGCCTACTTGTGTTGGTCTTCATGTTGTAGCCTACTTTCTCAGCGGAAATATCGACTGGTATGCTCAACTATATTAAATTTGGCGCTAAAATGATCTGACATTGATTTTAAGACATCATTTAACATGACCTGTGTCCGCAAATTATTAATCAAAAATGTTAGTTAAAGTAGCAAGTAGGACCTTCCTTCCTCAATGGTATAAATTAATTTCCTCTTTTTCCAATCCCCATATTGTTACCGAACGAGCATTTGAACGAGTTTCTTTCGAGTCTCGTCCGCAAGGGGTCTAGGTAACAACACTTTGTGACCCGATGTTCAAGGTATAGAAGACAACTTTAAAACGGTGAAAATACCGTGCTCTTACTTTCATTAAGTGCAGCAACCTGTACAGAGCGTATTGCCCAAGCCAGGAACACCCCAAGGAATAGCAGGATCCCTTTGATGACAAACAGACTTATAGTCCAGTATAGGGTATAGGCAGAATAGCAGTTGCGAGTTTGGTAAATGTAGAGAAAGTCGTGAGCATTTTCATCAGTTTGTGCCTGAGGAAAAATGGTGTGTACTTTGATATAATGCAAAACCCGGAAATTTAAGTTGTTCAAATCTCTGCACACATTTCGCTTCAGGAAACATCCAACGCTTCTCTTTCATGATAGAGAATAAAAATCAATGGGGGTGTGCCGCGAGAGCTGGGATTTAATAGCAATGAAGGCAATCTAACGGGATTAAAAATGCAGAAACTATCAGCTACTGTACCCCCTGTGTGTTAACTCTACAGGAAATACCAGCAAATCTCCGGTTTTTATCAGAAACAAGAGAGTGTAAATAATTATCAACAATTCTCAGAACAAATCCACTCGTGACAAAGTACGAACGTGTCTCCCTAGGACGCATTTCGAGCTGTTTGCAAGTTCATGGAATGGGTTTCTTCAAGTCGATCCGGTTTGAGTTGCAAAAGGAGAGAATGTTAGATTGTAAGCTGACACACAGTAATATGTTTTATAGCCTACGAACATGAACTATGAAATCACGTGGAAATAAAGAAATAGCACATTTCACTTTGGAGTAGTTTGCGCGCGCATCTTCTTTGATAAATCACTATGTCGCTTTCCGGTCGTGGGATAAATGAGATATACTGTGAAGTAGCACACACCAAGGAGATGAAAATGTTTAAACCTTTCATTTCGGTAAACCTTTGTTCCATCTTGTCAATGGAAAACCTTCGCCGATGAACAAATCCACTTGTTATTTGTACTTTTATTGTACTTTTATTGTATTTACTGTATTTGTACACATTACCATGCAGATCCAAATGTGAAATCTTTTCAGTGAGATCCATTCAGGCAACAACGCGCTTCAACTAACTTTTTTTTTATTTAGAATCTCCCGCCTTGATTTAGAATCTTTCGCCTTTATGTTTCTGTGCCTTCTACCACGTTCATTGTTAACCTATTTTGTGGCAAATGATAGATAGCTACATCAGTTCTTGTCGTTATGTTTCTAGTCGTCCCACTTCTCATTGCTGCCTTTATCCACTCGTGTTCTTAGCAGATATAAACTTCCTGTTGCTTCTGTGTGTACGTGCTACCTTGAGTCCTGTATCACGAAAAGCTTACCCGGGTTTCCAAAACGTTGACTGTGCTCGAAATAGGGTCACACAAAATCCAGCTTGTGGAAATGACGACGTCTAGGATAACCATGGAAACAACACCCAGTATAAGTCTCGAATCACCGACACGCTGAAAGGGTATACGTTCATTATGTGAGAGTGCTTCTACGAGACATCGACACGTCTGCCTAGAGCATACATGAAATGTTCATCCATGAATATGATCACATCTACCGGTATGTAATTACCTGGCATAATGTTAGAAAGACACTGGGTAGCCTTTTTAGTTTTCTGTTCTTAGCGGTCAATGACATTGTAAACCGACCTCTGAAAATATGAAATTTCACTTGGTGATATCTTTATTAAACGTTACATACGATTTCCATAAACTTTTCCATGGCGATTTTGAATATGGCGTAGACTCGATAAGTCTTCATGAATAATGCACCGAAAGCGAGAGAAAGGCCGATGGACAGAAGTATTGGACGTGCCTACAGAAGAGAAAACTTCGTTTAATATTATAACTTACAGGTGATGATTTAAAGTGTAATCTGGGTTTGACTCAGATGTGTTTTGTGAACTGTCCACTCCCTTCTTACTCCAGGTCACAATCAGCTGTAACATGATCCCTGTAGATTTCCTTCATCCAACCAGGCCCTCCTCTGTACACGGCACACAGCCTCAATCAGACTTTTTTTCTGTCACCTTTTAATCGTTCAGTTCTCATTGTTTACCGTTCGCAAACTGTCGTCAATTCCACCTCCACTTATAACTTCGCTTTTCTCTCCCTCTGCCCTAAAGCCAGAGAGTAATTGATTTGTTCATCATGCTAAAGGAAATTTTATTTTTAATGAACAGATGTCGCTCACAGTAGAGGAAAGCGAAAAATGCGAAGACACGAGACATCACGGTAACGATCTTTGCAATGATGCAACAGATATTGAAAAGGGATATGTTCTTACGTGACATTGGATGGAAAACTGTAGCGATGACATGCTAGATGTGTCAACTCCATAGAGGATGATTAAGACGTAGAGCAAAATGCAGCCGACGAGAATGAAGTTGTTCAAAAACGGACTTGAGATCTTGATAACTCTGATGAATGGGGTGCACAAAAGGAAAATGGCGTGTAATTAGGCTACTTGGCTTCTGAAGTGGTTGCCATTAAACATGGCAAGACATAATGGTATCTCTCCACATTAGAGTACCTCGCCTATGCAATAAAAGCCCATGAGGGAGATTTTTGGCAGAAAAACAATACAATTATCTCGTGCGCACGAGACAGTATCTGGTGGGCACGAGATAGTAGCTCATCAAAAAATACAGACGGCAAAAATTCATATTTGACGAAAGCCATAATTCTAGGTTTTTATACAACATGAGCGCTTTATCTAATATTTGGGAGTTACAAACGAAACAACACGATACCCATCTCCAGTACCAATTTCTGTGTCGAAAAAATCAATATATCTCTCAAGACCACTTGCTTAGAAAATTTCCACTTTTATAATTTGTTGGAAAATGATAATTCCATGAACTACGCATGGAATTTCCGAACTTGGCTTAAGGCGTTCAATGCGTAGAGTTCTTTACTGACAAACAGGCGCAAACAATCGCACATTGTGAGACAATTGGGGGAACTTAAAGTATAAAGATGGTAACGGACAACGCGAACTTTCTAGTAATACCTCGTTTTGACTGAACAAACACTCCATGTGTCTGCGTAAATATCATTTACAGTAAGGAGGACCTACTTCTGGTTTCGAAATTTGATATTCAATACCAGGCATAGTATAGCAAACAGAATACCACAGCTAGCTAGAGTGTACATTATTAGTCGAGCAGTATAAGAAGGGAGGACAATGGATCGGATCTCCTTGACGCCGTCTGTCGGTGGTAGCTTCTCTGTGAAAAGAAAGCATAAATGCCCAGGGTAAGAGTCCGGGTATCTTTTCATCTTTTTAAAATTTTTAAAATGACAATTTTGGGTTCTGAAATAAGACAACTCTGCGAGTTATTCGATACTTATTTGGAGTCTGTGATTTACTGGTGATATGTTTTACCGAATTCAGTGACCGTCATGAAACGTCTTACTCATGTTGTCCTATGAAATTGGAAACCATTGACATATAAGCTGTGCTGCGGTTTTCACTTGGCTGCTGAATTCAGTAAGAGGAAAGGCTTCTGAATTCAGGAAATTTTAAAGAAAAACGGGACTTCAAAGGGGCATGATCGTAGGTGCTACATTTGTCGTACGATTTATCTCAGTTGAACTGCACGCATACAGAAGTTTGGCCCGTCTCTCGATAAACAGTTTCGTCATCTCCCGGTGACTACCAAAATATATTCTTGAACTTTTAGAAAGTTGGTTTCAATTCAGACTAACATTTACCTTGCCACTGAATAGCTGTGTCATTACTCCATCTGAATTCGTCATGCCCGACATCGTAAACACCCACTTGAACCAATTTTTCATCTGAAAATTCAAAGATATACGTGGTTTGCACGCATCAATGATTCACAAAAAACTGTTGTCGCCTTTGCCATCAAGAGTCAGATGAAAATCTTCGATATATCGATGTAAAATCATGGCTACGATTCCCCTCGGGGTAAAGGCGTTATCTTCTCAGATTATTTTAGTAATATCTATTTCATGTATTAAATCATCCATATTATTCTGCTGATTTGTACAGAAACTTGCTATATATCCTTTTGGCTGCCTGAAGACTTCTCTCATCTTTTATATTGACATTAAATACAAAAATGGCATAAATTTTATTACTCACAAGAAAAGAAAAGATGAAATAAATCATGTATGTGTTCTGCAGTACACGCAAGGTCCAAGGAAATGCTGGCTATACTCGTCAAAGAAGAGAGCTTCTTTATCCAAAATAAAATAAACGTTTTCCTAATGTTTGTGACAAGATGTTTTCAAAGACACAGTTTAAGTCACAACAGGGGAATATCACAGTAGCAGTGCGAATATTTACTCCATCGACATGTACACAGCGCATCAAGTCCCGTTCAGTCAGGCTTCCATCCCTCAAAGCAGCCAGACACTAAATTTGCAATTTATTCTCGACTATTTTGACAGATGCTGACTAAGACTAAAATTTACAAAGAAACTCATCATAGAAGTTGAATCCCACATGTGACTTCCTGGTTAGCGACCTCCTTTCGGCTCCATCTCTCATCATGATCCCTTTTGTCATGGGTCATTTATTTCTTGTAAAACATACCTTGCATCTGTTCGATGATTAATTCAGAGATCCTGTCACCAGTGGCTGTGAATTCTATTCTCCCCTTGAGAAAATATAAAAGAAAAATGGCATCACTCGGTTTCACTGACCGTCATCTCAGAAATGTTCGTGGAGAATCAAGTGTTACTAATGAACTTGTCTTGTGCCATTCATGTGACTAAATTACTCAACCTATCAGCCAAAAGTGCGCTTCGCTCTATCTGTCACTGAACACCTATTGCACTCTGTCTCTGTCTCTCTCTCTGTCTCTCTCTCTCTGTCTCTCTGTCTCTGTCTCTGTCTCTCTGTCTCTGTCTCTTTCTCTCTCTCTCTCAATATAACACAAATTACTTCAAGTACAAAGTAATTTATGTTATTATTTATAACGCTCTGCTTTAGCATCGAGCACTTAAATTTCCCACGAGGACATCTCTATACTTCGATCTATATATATATATATATATATATATATATGACATAAGAAAATTTAAAGTTAGATCTGTTTGAAGATTGCAAGATGCATGAAACATAATTGATATATATATATATATATATATATTATTACCTTGTACTTGAAGTATATATATATATATATATATATATATATATATATATATATATATATATATATATATATATATATATATATATATATATATATTATTACTTTGTACTTGAAGTAATTTTTGTTATTGTTTATAACGCACTGATTTTGGTACCGAGCACTGTAATTTCCCACGAGAACATCTGCATATTACTTGTGTGTGTGGCTTACGACAGATAATATTAGACTTAAAGAAGAATGCAGACAGACATAGTCCTCAGGCACTTAGATTTCACAATGACTACTGTATTTCTGTAAGAGCATACACACTGACAGATAACGACTTTACTCACAGTGACACCGTCCAAATGTAGATGTTGCACTGAATCTTTCACATAATGTGCCATTTCAGCATCCTGGTAGGTAAACTCGAGCAACTGTCGAGGTGGGTCTAGCCGTGAAAGCAATGCCTCGGCATTGTCAAGTGCGATGGCGAGACTCACTATGGTATCATAAACGAATCCTGCATAGTACGACTTTGATTGCAGTTGCTCATATACCTCTAAATCTTCCTGACTCGGTGTCTGGAACGGAAGTTATCCGAGTAAGCCGTCGGTGATCACATTGATGTATCATTTGAAAATTTAGTTTTGGAGTGATTCAAACTGCACCATTGCAATGTAACTGCGTGCTGACGAAAATAGACACTGAAACAGACTCACAAATATGTACATCTCAGAAGATGCAACAGTACGTTTAACTACTGCCGATCTTAAGTTTTCTACCTATACTAGAGCTCCATTTAATGTGTATGGGCCTTATCAGCACATTTACTCTAAATAGAAGAAAAGATTTGCGTATAGAAATTGTCTCGCTACAAAAAACCCATTTACCTGTTTTGTAGGGCAAAATGGAATACACTACAAATTGTGTTATACTACAAAACTTGTAGGCCTACCCGCCGGTTGGTGGTGCAGCTTAAGGTTGCTGTAAAGGCTTTAAGTCCCAGTAACAAAAAATGCATTCCCATCGGTAACAATATACTGAGATACCAAATCCATCATAGCAACCAAATTACCTTCATTTTGGAGGAATTGAAAGAATTTTCGCGATTGCCGATTTCTTCTCCATTTTTTCTCCGAAATGCATTGGCAGCTGGAAGCGTATATCATTCTACCTGTATCATTTTTTTCTTCTGACAAAAAGTGTTTTCATGATGGTTATGGTAGGCTCTGTCAGTTTCATATTGTTATCGCTGAATTTGTTGCCGATGTGAAAAAAAAGTCTTAGTGTTTTTAACTCACCACGCCATGATAATTAACTTGATTAAAGTCTTGCGTGTATGGCAGTACTTTAATACTGAGATAACCGTTGACAGCATGTTTCATATCAGTAATGCTACACGATACGTCGCCGCTACGTATAAACCATTCATCATTTAACCAGCCCAGCATCATCCACACGTATTTCTTTCCATATAGGTTTGCTTTATAAGCCTAGAGAGTAAACATGCTTTTTAAAAAGTTTTTTTCCTATTCCATGTATGTAACTGTTCCACCTGTAATGATTTACTTTCCGTTGTCACATGCACATGACCTAATAATATGGAGAAATATTTGAACTTGAATGGATGTGGTCACGTGAATTAATATGATTTGTCTTTGCTTATTTGTGACTTGCTTACACTAAAATCCTTTTGTCATCAAAGACAGCGTAATACAATTTTGGCATATTGTATGCCGTATGACAAAATAAGCTCATTCACAGTTTATAATATTCAAAAATAAAAGAAGACCGGCAAATTCAACACGATGCCTTGTCAGATGAAAATGCCCTAAACACGACATAATATCCATTTAGTGGAAGAACATTACTTCACGCCATTATCTGACATAAAAAATCATTATCTGACATATGAAATCATTATCTGACATATGAAGTCATTACCTGACATATGAAGTCATTATCTGACATATGAAATCATTACCTAACATATGAAGTCATTACATGACATATGAAATCATTATCTGACATATGAAATCATTATCTGACATATGAAATCATTAATATGATGTCATTACCTGACATATGGTTTGTCTTGTCGTTTCCGGATATGCTAATAAAATGATAATGCGGGCATTATGGCTCTGAAACGTATAATGGAAAAAAAGATTCTCACTGTAGCGAAACGTACAAACGTTACAGCTTCGCACAGACACGTAGTGTGATCAATGACTGTCACACTCTTTGCATCACAGATGACAATATTATGTCCAACTTTCCTAGAAAACAAAAATTATTGACTAAGAAACAATGTGCGGTTTTCTTTGAGTAAATAGGTAATACAGGGGTCTTATCGAGAATCTCGAGAGACTAAGAATTCAGTAGAGATTTTTTCCAGATGTGAAATAAGTAAAGCTTTGTATGACATAGGTGTGTCTATATTATGTTCATTGCACACAATGTTAATTTCTTTTTCTGCAGTCTTGGCAGCCATATATGTCGGCTGTACCGGATGACACGAAATAACTTTTGAAACATCAGCAAAAGGTGTTTTAAATGTCCAAGGTCTTCAGATGAACACTATTTGGTTATACCCAAGTGCGGAGTATACAGCTATATTTTACCTTCAAACTTTTTATCTGGTTCGTGGGTTCAAATTCAGTTTGCACGTGTTCTACAGTCAAGACATCATATCCGCCATGTTCTTCAAACAAAGACACTAATTCTTTCATAAGCTGTCCGAAGAGAAAGGTTATTAATACGAGTTTTATTCATTTCAAAATGCGATTACAAAGTTCGGTATTATGAAATAAAGTTGCCATCGTTTACGATATGCAATGTACATATGAATGTCGAAATGTGAACCTGTTTGAATCTGCAATTTTCACTGACTTTCACTTCCTGTGCAATGTTTTCCGTGTATTTTTTCACTTATCCAGGCAAGTTTACCGCCTTGACTTTCCTTAAAATGTGAAGATTTGCTAAGAAAATGAAATGATTGTAAGCAATAATGGAAATTTTCCTGGTGAATTGGAAGTAAACGTGATACAGCCACTGTATCTCATAGATAGTGCTAATCGTGTGCCAGTGGCTATAATTTTTGATGATTTGCTTTTACTATATAGTTTTGGTTTTATTAATCTTAATTCAAAGATGTTCTGTCCACCAAAGTACATTAAAATACCAGTATTTAGCTTATGCACACAGCGTCAATACAAGTAGAATGCACCGTTACATCACCTTGCCTTCAAGAGGTGAGAAGACGACGGAAATAAAAACGAGAAATTTGGAGAGCAAAACTATACGCCAGGGTTATCAAGTATTGAACATTGAAGTCTTCTAAATAATTTCGGGATTGTTTTGCTCACCAGAGAAAATATCTCGATATCTTCGTACACGATTGCCACTCTTTTCCACTGAAAATAACGCAACAGAGCCTCCCAACCTGGAACCAAAATCGTGTCGCTTGGATAGAATCTCAGAAACAGGGGATATCGATTTTTGTCCGAGAGACCAGGGGACGAGGCAAGACCTGAAACCTGTCAAGGAGTGAAAAAGAATACCAGGCTTAAAGAAACCAAACTGTATATGAATAAAACCATGCATTTCCGAGATTGTGTGTAGCTCCTCTTGAAAACGCGCAGAAAAGTGGACGAGGTCTTTTTTCATTTCTGGGAACTTCGAACCACGAAAAATGCAAAAAATTTGGCCATTTTTTATCCCATTTGCAGACATCAGAAAATGAGAGTTGCTCAATCATTCTACCATCAAAGCGTAGATATTATTATTCATTCAATTATTCATGAAAAGCGTATTAATAATTGACATTTAAGTATCAAAACTCAGATATATTGATTCATTGTCAATCGAGGATATTCATGAAATCGAATCGCGCACCATGCATTCGAATGGGTTGTGATTGCCAATTGAACCAGCGCACTCTTTCTTGGCGATACTTCATTCAGAATCAACATCACACACGCACAAAACAATTCAATGTTTTTTCCAGAAATTCCACCCGTTTACTTCTTCTGTTGACTCATTAATCAATAGTGAGCAACCCGTTAGAAATTAGATCGCATGCATCAAATTTTTATCCTAGAAAAAATGAATAGTTGAAAATTTGGGCGTAAAAAAACTTAAATTTGAAAACATATTAACACCAAACCCTATCAATTTAAGAGATTTATCCCCAGAATAAAAATAAGCATTTTGCGAAGTCGACACTGTTAAAAAACTAAAATGCAGGGAGATTAACATTAAAGCGAAATCAACGTAGACTATGGCAACGATCTATATAACTGTCCTTTGAGTTTTTGATGTAACCCAAATACACGGCTTACGGGCGGCTCAAAGATCACCGCATCTAATCTTGGAAAGCATTGACAGAAGTCTGCAAAAACCTCTTGACTTACGGACGAACAAGTCACCGGCATTTGAAGCATCCTACTCTATATACCTGATTATTCTATCGATATTAAATGACATCTGTTATTCTAATGACCAGAATGTTTTTTTCAGTGTAGACAGGATTAAAAGATCTAGAAATAGAACTAATTGTATGCATAGGCCTCTGTTTTTTAAGTTTTGTATGATACTTAGCTATAGGAACTGGTCAGTTTTCGGCATGGGGGAGGGAGGGTGGTGGATTATGTTTTGCCGACGTCAAAAGTGGCTTCCACCCCAATTCCAACGTTTGGAAACACGGTGCCCCCCCTACAAAGGTAAGACAAAGTGAAGGTAAAACAAAGTGAAATACAATATATGTATGTATATATATATATATATATATATATATATAAATATATATATATATTATATATATATATATATATATATATATATATATATATATATATATATATATATATATAGTTTGTGTATTTTAAACATTCAGTCATCCTGTGTTTTAATGAAATTGTTGTCATGTCAATTGTAAGATAGGAACTTTAAACTGTCAATTTTAAAGTTTGAATACAGTATTTTGAATGAACAGGGAATGTATTTCACAGTTTCTATGCATAACCAGATGTCCAGAACTGTTGTGCATAAATTGATGTCAATCATTAATATCAAAGAGAAAACAGCAATAAATCAAAAACTTTGATGGATGTTTAGACATGCCAGTCATCCAATTACATCTTCTGAGAAGCCATAGAGAGTTATTTCTATAAGTTGTGGCCAAATCTGATGTGCGCAGTATCTTGTAACGTTGAAACCGTAAAGGCACAGCTAATAATGACAAAACTGCCTTTTATTAACTACCATTTCAGTCATAAAAAACACCTTTTTGCTGAAAACCTGTGACACAAAGTTTATATGTCTATGTATCAAACCTATTGTGAAATATTAGGGCATGTTGCTTTTGTATACTGAGACAGAGAAAACAAAAAAGAATCATGAATTTGTCATGCTTTTCATATGAACTGCAGATGTCATGATTAGTACACTTTTCAAAACAAACTTTCAATTTGCAAACATCCAGATATCTCTAATATATCTTCGCGCTCAAAGGCTGGGACGAAAACGGTGACTGAATCATACAATTTGTGGTGCGTATGATGCTTTGCAAAGGCAAAACAAAGTTCAAATATGCAAACATCCAGATATCGCTGATGTATATGTTTGATGTTTTAAAGCTACGCGCCCGCAGGGCACGTCGAAAAATGCAACTGAATGATGAAATTTAAGGCGATGTATTTAGTAGACATTGTTCTCCTCCCCGACCATATCGTGTCCAACAATACACAGTCAAAGAAATACTTTAAAATTGAACTTACCTGTATAAGGTTGTAGTGGGAAGCGACTTCACATACAGGCTGTGCTACCATGGATATTGTTGAGACAACCAGCATATGGAACTGAGGTTTCTCGTAGATGAAGTCATAAAGAATGCCGAGGGCATCGGCGGTCATCTTATTCTGTTACGAACAGATACAGATGAGTGTGAATAGACAGTGAGATGCTGCTGACTAGAAAATGTTACAATCACACATTCTCATTTACTTTTGTTGTTGTTGTTGTTGTTGTTGTTGTTGTTGTTGTTGTATCACTGTGATTCTAGCTATAGGCTCATGGTAAAAGGTTACGATTTTGATTTGAATAAAATGATTAGTGCCATTATAGATTAGTAGGATTTCGTTTGATACTAGTACTGGCCATTGAAAACCTCTATACACAGACGGAGTGTGTGTCCTAAATACATTTTCCAATCCGTCGTATTTATTTCAAGGTTTCAGTTATACACGCACGTGTCCGCAGAATAAACCCACCACTCTTGAAAAGAGCACAGTGGAATAGGTCACAAAATCATTTACCAGAACCTTTCGCAGATTAAAAAAGTCCAGGCTTGTAGCCTTCAATGCTGCAAGGCCCATTTCACAGATGCCTTTTTGTGAAATGAGGGTCGCGATAATATGAACATACGGTATCGATTTACTATGCTATAAAATAAATTTTCTAAATAGAATCAGCCGAGAGGCAAGTCTATCAGAATATTTTGTGCTGATACCATTTTATTCAGATATGCCAAAGAAACGATGGGTTTATCAAGACCACGAAAGAAACACTTATTCCGTTAACTCCAGCATTGACTAACCATCAGAAAGGATGATTCATTTTCATCAGAGCGATTGAAAGATGAATCATAACACTGTTCTGATTACTTCCCTGAAACAATCGTCATGTTTCCGACCAATAACAAAATTATCCTGTCAAAACAACCACGTCTTCACAAGGAAAGTCGCAAATTTCCTATCGGGTATAGTTGACATTTTTATTTCGCGCAAAATTTGAAGAGGACTATATCGAATGTCTCACGTTTATATTCTCCAGATTATTTCGTGCAATGTCTCTCGTGAGAAATTTATAACAAGATCCGCATGTGCGCTCTTCTCTTCAGAAAACGTGAAATAAATGGCTTAGTTTTGGAGGTTTGGAAAGTGTCCTGAAGGTCTTATCTCACAGAAAAGAAGATGAAAAGAACACCATCAAGCTTTAACCCTTTCACCCCTAGTTCCCCGGTCCTGTATACAGGTCGACCTTTACCATAGAAAACAATTGATTTGGAACAAACCATGGTGGTGAAAGGGTTAAAGGGATGCAGTCGTCGGAACTGCGCTCAAATGTCGTATGGAACCCATACGACCAATGTAAACTCTGCAGCAAAGATACAATGGTGATTAATGAAAGTTAAAACGTGTCTGTCGTAATCTACATCCTATAATTTCAATGTTGCAGCTATGATGATGAGGTGTATCTAGATATCATGCACGAAATACATTGTTTGTTAACAAGAAACTTGCACAGGCGCAGTTCCGACGACTGTTTCCCTGTAAGTCGTCTTTCTTTCTCTGTTTGCCAGTATCATCTGAACTTTAACACACCCAGATTTTTTTTGATGTACACATGTATATTTTTAAAACTCTGTGCTCATTCCGTCATTAATCGTTACAAGTGACACAAAAGCCACTCCAGGAAACAAGATTTTTGAACAACACAAATTCTAGGATAAAGTTTATACGGTCATAATAGACAATTGGAACATTGTACAACAAGACGTACCACGTCAAAGCTGGTGTAGTTTGCGACCATCACTAAGTCGTATTCAGCTAGAATATCTTCATGCGAGTTGACGAACTCCAACGCACTCTTGGTCGCGTATGCCAAATTCTCGTTTCCAGATGGTGTTGGCATGGTTTGGAAAAGTCCTCCGATGCGTAAAACAGTTTTGTTGGCCACAAGTCGATCTGTGTAATAGCTTAGAGTTAGAAGGAAAAGGAACATATTCATCTTCATCTTGCTCAGATAATGTCATATTAAGAGCTCCTCTTACTGCTGAGAAGTTGTACTCGGTATGTTTTTGGCCAACACACTCAAAAAATGTTTCAAGTGTCATTTTATAACATTCTTCTCTTCGTGAGTGCCGTTTATTTATGCAAATTCACTTCAAAAGGTGACGTCGAGCTAATTGAGTATCCAATCACGGTCTCTCCAACACATTTGTGATCCAATCGAGAAGAAGATTCACAGTCACTCTTCCAAAGGGGGCGTGGCCATTTTTGCAGTGCGGCTGACGCCTTCTTAGTTGTTACGAGAATTGCTGTAAATACAGTGTTTATGATAAGTTGGAATGGGCCTTCCGCAATATATGTTTACATATTCAGACTTCAATCGAGTCGATCGTGACTGCTCGAAACTCTCTTTCGACGACGTCTGCTTCGCTAACAAATATGATACGTGTATCACCTGCCTTTAGCCTTGGGCATCGCTCAGAGACTTGATGTAATACTTTTTATAATGCCAATGAATCCTTCAAATGCATAAACAGCACGTTTGTCTAAGCTTGAGAAATTGTAAGTCGAGTTTGAGATCACGAAATGTACTAAATAGACATATACACATGCATGTCGATCGATCAGATTAAGTTCTGTAGATGGAAGTGCCAACTTGAAGGTAGTAAGATATTGGCGACGTTATCAACACAGTAATGGGTGTACACATGAGATAGACTGCAGTTTGCGCTAATTGCTCTGTGACTGCTCACCAATTTGCTAGTAAAATTATAAAATTCTAAGTTTTTAATCATGCTCAGCACCCATTGGATAAATCTTGATCTATCATTGTTCGTTGTCTAAAGAGAATAATGATATCATCAGGATTTTATTAAGTATTGCAATGTACTGCCTCCATGCATAAACCAACGTAATGTGAGATTTTATTACCGTAAAAATGCAAGTACAGTGATTTATTTTTCGTGAGTTTTAATCGCCCTGAATATAAGATATTTACTACATGGGATACTGTGAAATGTTAAATAGGGACACCATTAGTTTTTCATATGATACCTGAGTTGTTAAGATCGGCACGTTTTTGAGTAGATCTTTGCATATTAATCGTCTTTTATGTCATGCTGTTTATTATTTTCCTGATGAATATCTAACAAACGTCACTTATTAGGAGAGAGACTAAAAGAGTCTACTCGTCCTTGTTATCTGATACGGTGAAAGTAAATGCGTGACATGTATCAAGGTACTATCCGTCATCTAACAGAATTGATGGCGGGCGTAGCTGAGGGTCAATGACGCCGTTTTTTGACCAACTTTATCCTTTCATTCTCACCGCCATTTTTGTTCAACTAGACATTCAAGTCATTCAAAAGCGTAAGCTAGTCTCGTGTTACACACAGCAAAACCTTGCTTCAATTGACGTCAATACGAGACGAATGACCTAGGTAAGCCGAAAGCGTACAAATGTAGACTAAGCCATGTCTGTCGTTTCTCAGATCACGACTTCAAGTTTTATATTTTGTACACGGCGATATATGAGTAAAATAATCTGCATTCGCCTTCCGTTTATGCTAGAACCAGCCACAAAATTGAAAGACTTTCCTCAAGGAATAAAACTCAAGATTAAAAATCCGGGATCATTTGATAACAGAGACAAAAATAACATAATATTTTCCGACGTTTGAAATTCGAAATGGCCGCCATCGCTGTGTTACATCTAACATAATGGGAACAAAACATATTTTCGATTCAAAAAAGACGGTGAAAATTTTATGTGCTACAGAAACCTCAAAATGAGCCTCCGATTAGTATTGTGAAAATTAAGAGCCCGGATATCTGTCACCAAGGCGCATTCTATATTTTTGCTTATAACGATTTGAAAGATTGTAAAGTATGCATTCACTCTCCAGCTGAAATACCAGGAAATACAAATAATGAATACGACAATTGTAATTGTATCTCACACTTCCATGAGTATGTACGATACTGTATTTTCCTACTGGTCCTCTGAACACCTTCAACACATACAAGAAAACGCTGCCTTGGGACGTTCATTTTGAAAATTTGTGTAAGAATACAGTGTTTTCAATCAGGTTCGAACTCAAAACGTACGGCACCCAGTCATCTAGCGGAGAAGTCACAGACAAAACCGCTCTGCTGAATCCCCAATATGAATCCAGAGTGGTTCAATAACCGAGGTTATAGTTATTACAATTTTTCTGACTGCAACCCCTCCACACGCTGTAGAGTTTGTGAAGCACTTCGCGCTTGTTCACTCACTATCACACTTCGCACACAAACTTTATCGAAGCAATGAATACATATCTTAAACTGGGCACTGGGCAAAAGATAGCCTCGGGGACAATTATGTCCACCAGGTAAGAAATTTAGTACAGGTATTGGTCGTTTACGTAAATTGGGATCATATATTTGTATCCCCCATAAGTATTGTATGGGCTAGTACAGAATGCTCTTAACTATAGTTGTGTAGTTTGGGTAATACACCAGCAAAATCGTTGACAAAGTCCTCAGTTTTCAGAAATGAGCGTTGCGTACACCTATTGAACTCCCTTTTGGTTTTTCATTCAAAAAACTTACCATCATTTAATGTCATGCCGATTAGACAGCGCATTTTTTACTTTACGGCAAATTTAATGTCTAAATGGAAAAAAAATGGGATTTGTCTATAATATTTATCTCTGAATTTATTTACTCTCAATCACAAGATACATGATCACTATACACGGTCCCTACGTATCGCCAGGGCTGTAGATGTATTTCTAAAGCTGGCCCTGCAGGGTAGGTTTCACTTGAGACATAAAGGTTGGAATGTTGTACAGTACCTACAAAACAAATAAAGAACTAGTCTATATAGTTATTTTGAACCAGTAAATGGGACTAGATCCCGTATGCTTTTCCAATAAATAAATAAACAAACAAACAAATAAATAAATAAATAAATAAATAAATAAATAAATAAATAAGTAAATAAATAAATAAATACCTTCAAATATAACTTGAAAGACTACACTTTTATCAAAAGGAATATACCCCTGTACTTTCTCTCGTCTCGTCCAGAATCGTATTTTGTGATTTGTAGTAAGCTTAGTTTATATTTTATTTGACGAAAATTATTGTACAGTAGTTATAAGCATGCGAATTGGACATTGCCATAAACACTGGTGTAGAAATGATGAAGTCGATAAGAAAACTCTGCAAAACAACAGAAATATTGACGAACGAACGAATAAAATAATGTACTAATTCTTTTACTGCCTAGTAAACGCGATAATTGTTACGAAATGCAATCAAGAGAATAAATTCTTTAATTTTTAGCCTTTAGGCTGCGTTCAAAAAATGGTGAAAGGGGGGGGGGTGGAGGATCGCGATTGGAATCGCGATTGAAATCTTATTTTTTTTCAGATCCTCCCTCAATACCCTCAAACATTTTCAAGTCCCCCCCAAATTACCATATAGCCGCATATTTATAGGGAATGCACGCAGAGTAAAAATAAACATGTAATGTGTCGTTCTGCATGCAGATGTTCAACACTACCTCTTATCAGCAGGTTTTAGAGCCATATACCTAAGGCAAGTTCTTAAATTGATTCATTTTTAAATGCATCAGTGGACTTTTTGGATTTCTCAGTCTAACCCTACTTAAGTTTATCCAACTCTGGCCAGGTCAATGTCACCAGCTGAAAAGCACACAAAATGACAATCATGAGAGAGTATGAAAAATTGTGTTTCCTGGCTACGTTTACCAAATTGTGAAAAAATGAGCACAGTGACCTACCGAAGATTTTTTTTAAAGTACAAGACATATGCAACTTAGATGCCACTTATAAATGTCTTACAAAATTGACTATACTAGAAGGACAAAATATTCCATGAAATTAGTGTTTTAATCTCAGAAATTTTGGGTGTAATAATGGCAAATTTGATAAAAAATAAACGATTCCATTTAGTCACACATTTTTCCATTTAAATTAGAGTCTTTACTGTTCAAAGTTTTACTTTTATGGTATTGTACAATGAGATGCGAAAATTTCATTCACTGCATGAACTTCAAATTAATGGCTTTAAATATTGATTTTAAGTGATTTTAGAAAAACTGAGTTTTCATCGTACATTTGTACCAGATCAAATATGGTAACCCCATCTTTTTTCTCTAATATTTGATTGTTCTCATATTCCAGAATTCAAAAATCCATGGTAACTGTTAGTCCCCTGGTCTTCTATGTTTTGCTCTCTGGCTGGATCTTGTGTACAAGTAGATGTATGTTTCACCGTCAATTGAGTGTCCTATGACCGAAACTTTTCTTAAACTACATCAGAGTCAGAGCTACATGTATCACTATCACTGCCAGTATGTAGTAGCAGGGCAGTAGTTGTATTAACTTTTTATTTTGACAATATTTTTGTTCAGTTTATACAATTGCGTTCTTGTTCTACTCCCTACAGCATATTGAGCTGTCTAGTATTCAGCTTGCCAACACAGCCTACGCGTACCGTGCATTTGTATCATTCAATTATCACCAATATTTAGACAAATGGGCTTTGTTGACAAACTGAATATTGTGTTTTTCAGCATGCTGTAGAGAGACACCAAGAAACTGTGTTTGATACATTGCATAGAAATATTGAAAAATTATCAACAGTTGCAGCTCCTGCCCCATTACGAGGCCAACTTGTTTTATGAAAATTTAATGGCATTCATACATTTTTAGATTTTTCGAGATTAAAGACATAAAATGCGACAAAACGGTTCTAGATTTTGTTTAATTATTACTAACATTAGAACCATTGGACTACATCAAAATGTTGGTAGTCAAAATATTTTCAGGTCCCCCTATAGGCAGGGCAAAACTTTCAAGTCCCCCCTCGACTACCCCAAAAAGTTTCGAATCCCCCCTGAATTCCTCTAGCCCCCTCACCATGTTTTTGAACGCGGTCTTATCCCGGCCTCAAAGTTTAGCTAATATATTACCACCTGAGAAATGATCTTATGCCCTCTAAGTGTTTCAGGAAAGCAAGGAACTTGAGTTCTTCACATACAAGGACTGCATAAAATGAAAAATGGATGAGAATAATTACACTCGTTATTCAACCACGAGGATATTATATCGTATATATGTGATGTGGCAGTTTGTAAAAACTTGCACATCAACTGAAAACTTTGGTAGTCTGCTAACTTTGTGTATTTTTCCGAACAGTGTTTCCTTTCACTTTCAACAATTCGCCAATATATTCGACTTCAACCAAGACTGCAATGACAACGCCAATATTTTTGTGGTGTTGATTTGAAAGAAGTGTGGGCGCACTTTATTCATTAAAGATGAAGATACGTCACAAGAAATACAGATAAATGTAATCTAATTGAAATTATGCCCTTTTAAAGAAACTTTGCAGCCATACGTTTTATTTTAAATTTGAAGTAGACATAAACGAGGCCATAATTGTGAAATTTACTTCTTTCAAGGCTTACCTGATTACATGAAGTGTGATATCAACGACTCATCACGAACTGTAAAATGATGAATTTCACAATTTACTCGTCAATAAACATCATTGAGTATATATTTCCTTGCTCTTATTTATTTATAGAACATATTTTATGCCCAGTAGTTCCCTTGAAATACAGTACAGTTCAAATAAGATAGGCATAAATAATGCGATACAAAGTTGTAATGATATTAAGCTACAACATTTACAATAAACGGACATCTTTCAATGGTTGTATTGAATCATCAACAGCACAACCAGACAATTGATTCAAACTATGAACCGACTGCAAATACTTTAATTTTAAGAACCACGATTTTCATTTTTTTAATCATTATTACCGTTAGCCGCGCCGTGAGTTAGCTGGTCAAGTTTCATAGAAACAGTTGTGACACTCAATGAAGTCATAAGTGGAACGATATGAATAAAGTCCAAGCCTGATATGATTTGGTGTCACGTGTTTAAGGTGCTGCAGTGTTAGCAATGTATAGCTACATACAGTTTTAGGTTCAAAAAGTAATATTATATCATACCAGTAATATTGATGGCGCAAATACAGCGATCTGTTTGATCAAGACGTGAAAAGAACCGTGGTATATTCGCAATATAGCAAAGTTGGCACACGCGCGAGCTCTCAGCAAGAGCGAAAATCCTATTTTGACGTTCCATACCGGAATTTCAATATACTGTTATGATACAATAACAACAAATCACACCGAGCGACGGTATACCACTCGATTTTGACCAGTTCACTTCATATATGCATTCGCTATTGCTCGTGCATATATGCATGAACTGGTTAAAATCTCGTGGTATACCGTCGCTGGGTGTGCTTTATTGCTTCCCTTAACTATCTCTGTCAAATAAGGTGTTACAGAACTGTGATAGACGATAGCAATTCCTCTGATATAGTGAGTTTCCGGTTCGTCATTCGCTTTTATTGTCCACTTTGTTAGGCAGCAATTCAGAACAAAGTTGCTCGTAGGACATTCTTAGCAAGGCCAACTTCTGAATTTTCTGGAAAGAAAGAGAGTGAAAATATCATTTTGGAAAGATAAACTTATCATTGCATTTCCCCTTAATGCATCAACAAAACGAAATAATTAGGCAATGCATTAATTTTCAATAGTGACGAACGTGAAATGCGCCTACCATTTTGAGAGTCTCCCTGAGGGAATCCGTTGTATCTTTCTGGTCTAAGTGATAACCTCCTGGGCGAGACTTGACGATATTTCGTTGCCCGGGTTTAACGATGCTTGTGTTCACATCATGTGGATTCTGGTACAGCAGAATCATCTGTGAATTAGAACCATATAGCAGAACATTCTATCGTGACAGAGTCTTGAATTGCACAGTATATTTCAATTAGTTAAACCCAACACGAGGTCGTTAGTAAAGCTAAGAGAAAAACTGAACGCATATATTAAAGATTACTTGTACACTGGGTATATTATTATCAAACTGACAGTGACTCTCCCTTTTTCAGTACACCAATCGAAGTCACTATGACATTGTGTGCGGACTCGGAAATGAATTGTCGCAATGATTTTTTTCTAAAGCTGCCAATTATATCCTAATGGGAGATCTTTCAAATAGAACTTTTGCGCTGCTTCAGCGGTGTTTTCCACATCGTCTCTGATTAATTCGAGGAATGCGTGTTCTTCGTAGGTTTGTAAGGTAGAATACGTCTCGGGGACAGATATCTGGACTCTTAAACTTTTCCAATTCTTTACTGATTTACTACTTGTGGGGCTCATTTTGAAGCCCTTTGAATAATAAAAAACTTTCACAGTTTTAGTTTTTTGGAAATCGAAAATTTTATTTTACCCATAGAGTTAACACAGAGATGCATGATTGCCATTTTGAATCTTAAATATCGGTAAATCTAGGTTAATTTGTTTCTCTAGTACCAAAACTTGCACTGTGACCCTCGATTTTATTCTTGATTTTGAAAGTAAATGGTTGAAAGATTCCTTGAGGAAAATTTGAGCGAAAGTTTAAGTCTTTCACTTTCGAGGCGCATACCACCTTAACATCGATGGTGACCCAACAGATGAAGTAAATATAACAAGAAAAGCGATACATATTTACTTTCGATGAGAGGAACATGTATTAAAACACATGACCAGCTATTGTCCAGTTCCCTGAATGTGCAAAATACAGAAAAGCAGAATGAACTTAAGTTACCTTATGGTATGTTGGCTCGGAAAGTGACGATAAAAGTCGAGGAAATGAGTCTGATTTACGACTCATTTCCTCCATGCGTTTACATACAATTACAACAATCTGAGATTATTATTCAATGAGACTCATCATCATAGAAATAAAAGCTAAAGATATGTAAGAAGTTACAGTGATATGATGCAAGACCAAATGACAAAGTATATTTTATCAGATGCTGCAAGGATGAGGTTAAGTCCACAATGCGCCTTTCCGTTCGCTGTTTTATACCTACCTTTGGTAAAAACGCCAGGCACAACACGAGGGTGTTAGAAAAGAAGATTCCTAGCCCAGTGATGACGTAAACCATGGTGACCTTTGACCCCAAGAAGTACTGCCCCACGAAGACGATGACACAGACCAATGCCACAGCGTAAACTGACATTGCGATTTGTCGGCCTATAAAGGATCCATTACGAAAATTATTCCAACATCAGGACAAACTGTGATGAAGCAACAGCTTTGACACAGTAACCTACTCGGGATATACACTTAATTATCTTTACTTGTTTAATATTCAAGTTGGGGATTCCAACATGAACATTCACCATGCAATGATTGCTGTTTCCAGGTCGGATGCTAATCTTCGAAGTAAAGTATATCAGAACTTGTACAGGTTGCGAAATATATTAAAAAGGCGAAAGGTCGGGTGAACGGAGCATGTTTGACGCTACAATAGACGAGTGATAACAAGAGGAAGACACGTATTCTTACTTTCGTTAAGTGCAGCAACCTGTATTGAGCGTATTGCCCAAGCCAGGAACACTCCAAGGAATAGCAGGATCCCCTTGATGACGAACAGACTTATAGTCCAGTATAGGGTATAAGCAGAATAGCAGTTGCGAGTTTGGTAAATGTAGAGAAAGTCGTGCCCATTTTCATCAGTGGATTCCTGTTAGGGAAACAATTTATGAAATTTCGTTTAGACGATATGTTAAATTGCGACACCCATACTAATGCTGCTAGACATTTTTTGGTATGATATATTTAAATAGCACATAATTTATCCGAAAACTTTTCAGCAAATCATTACCATAGATCGACGCACGCCAGGAGGGTTAGGTTTAGCATTAGGAAAGGCAATCGATAAAAGATAACGAAGCTTTCTGCAGAAGGAGCTGATGCTATCGATGTCCAGTGATACCATGTGCCGTGTTATTATGTTATAGGCCTAATGATGGTGAAATACAGTGAT
This sequence comes from Ptychodera flava, assembly GCF_041260155.1. Classification (NCBI taxonomy): domain Eukaryota; kingdom Metazoa; phylum Hemichordata; class Enteropneusta; family Ptychoderidae; genus Ptychodera; species Ptychodera flava. The sequence goes on from NC_091936.1 coordinate 44,493,311, forward strand.
CTGATTGGTCGAGATGTGAAATTAACAGTGCTATATTCGCTTTACAGCACAGTTGAAACACGCTCAAGCTATCAGCAGAAGAAATACACTGTTTCATCATTTCAGAGCAGAATTTCAATATACTGACATAATATAATAGTTTTGATCAATTCACTTCGTATGCGCATTCGCTTTCGATCGTGCATATATATATCCTGAACTGGCCAACATCTCGCTGTATATCCGTCCATGGGATGGTTTATTGGACAATTAGATATGTTAATAAAATGAGACATGATAGCATTACAGACTACTGTAAATAGTTCAGTCAGCGTATGGACAGAAACAACAGTTATTGTAGAGTCGTAAGAATGCCCATTAATATTCAACTTTCTTTCACTCAGTCATTATTTGTGTCGCAACGATATCATCCGACGACCTTACCTTCTTTTCTAAGACACTGATTATACTTGTCATCGGGTCGAAGATAATCCAGCAAGCGGAGATGACGAAATCTAAAATAACCATGACAACGACGCCCAGAATAAGTCTGAATCTCCAACTCTCTGGAATGATACAGCAATACAATAACTCATCTCGGTGACAATTTTATGACATCGTTGGAGATGTGAAAAGCTAAATTTAAAGCAACATACACGCAACTTTAGCATGTTTAGTGATAAAATGCGATGAACACAAAAGCATTTCTTATTTTCTTGAATAATCCGTGTATTTGCTTTGATGATCGATGAAGACTTACAATCTCTGCGAACTTTTCCATGGCGATTTTAAATATTGCGTAGACTCGGTAGGTCTTCATGAACAATGCACCGAAAGCAAGAGAAATGCCGACGGATAACAGTATTGGTCGTACCTGAATTGGAACAAAATAGAATGGAAAACAAGATATTAGTGTAAACAAAATAGGAGCACTTTTCTTGACCTGAAATTACGTCATCTAAATAATCATAAAATGGTTATACGGAAAGCACCGCAGCATGGAATAAAATCCTGCTGTTGAATACTGTGAGAGGTGTTTGCAGTTTCTGACTCGGAAGACAAGGTAGCCGACAGTTTAGCACGATATAAACTTCTTTTAGATATCACAAATACTCCACTGCTGTCTCCATCTATTCCGGGTGTATGCATGCTATGTTGTATGCGGCAGATGCTGTCAGCAAGGGTTGTAGCACTAGTGTATTGTGTTTGGAGTACAGATGCTATTATAGCAGGGTTAGCAGGGTTAGCAGGGTTGAAAGTCAAATTTTGCGACCCCTTCTGAGCGAGTTGCAAGATCATAGACAGACTTACGAAAGCGATTTATCAAAGTAATCGTATCGAATTAACCTTTGTTTTACTGCTCCAAAATCACGATATTTAGAATTAATCTGAACACAGTTATGATTCAATGATAACTTTCAAAGGGTAAAATGTAGTTATGAATAGACACAGAGTATCATAGACAGAGTGGCAACACCTATTGTTTAGGCGTGAAGCGGTTACGTAAGCAATCCGTGTTTGCCTCGCCTCACGAAGCTCTTGGCTCTCTTTTCCGAAGAGTGCCGACCATGCACCCTTCGGTAATTTTCGGATTTTCACCAATTGTTAAGCGAAAGTATGTTCGACAAAGTTTGTGTTGCTGTTGTCGTGTGGTGCTGATCGGAATTGATGTGCTGGCAAAAACGGGAGTATTTTGAGCTTCAGGAAAGTGGGTTTTACCGTTTTAAAAATTCCTCTCATATTTTTATGAATTATAATGAGTGTGTTTGAACCAAATTTGAAAGTCTTTTATCGATACTGTCTGGTTTTACTCAATGGTTTACGGTCAGTCATACCGTCTTTTACAGTGCGTCAAGAAAGGACATGTTTATGAAACTGCTGGCGTGTTATGTTTTGATTGGCGTGAAGCAGTTGTTTCTGGCCTGAGAGCTCACAAAGTAACTATGGTTGCTACGCGACTGGCAGTACGATGCCATCTCGTCGTATGTTTCGCATAATCTCGTGTAATTATCAACCACAAACAAAGCCTCCAAAAAGTTTAACACCTTTGAAGCTCATTTTAATATGAAAAGCCAATATCTACCGAGACGACCATGGAACAAAAGGCATGCAAGTGTTGCCACTCTGTTTATGATACTCTGTGGAATAGATAAGTAGTACGTTTAGGCAGCAAAAGCATGAAATGATTTCGTGTGGAACGGTTTCCATTAATAGATCATAAAGTGCAAATTATTTGTGTATTAGATATATTGCTCACATGGCACTGAATTGAAAACTGTAGTGACGACATCTTCGATGTGTCAACTCCATAGAGAATGATTAAGACGTAGAGCAAAATGCAGCCAATGAGGATGAAGTTGTTTAGAAGCGGACTGGAGATCTTGATAGCCCTTGGAAGCGGCACATGAAAGAAGAACAGATATAAAGGATTTGTTGAAACCGCTTTTCTTGTAAACTCGACCTTGTTTCATGTCTTGGAGAAATCTTGAACATTGTCAATACTTTGTGCTTGTAGCAGCGAAAGAAAATTGTGTGGGTATGAATATGTAACAAAAATCACGATTGGTGATCAAATTCGTGATACCATTTGATATTGGAAAACTTCGATTTCCTTTACTGACACGATACATCGAGATATACATTTATCAGATCCAGAAAAGCTTTTTCAAAGTAACCTACTTCATGTTCCTGAATTTGATATTTAACACAAGGCACACAATGGCAAAGAGGATGCCTGAACACGCCAAGACGTAGAGTAGAATCCGTGTAGAGAACGAAGGTAGGGCAACGACCTGGATCTCCTGGACGCCGTCAGTGGGTGGTACATTTCCTATAACAGAATTTCACTTGGATGATATCATGTCCTGTTTCATTTGTTTGCGGACTTCCTCGAAGAGAAGTCACGTTTTATTTGAAAACAAGATAGCGATAAGCAAAACTAGCGGACTAATAAGCTTACACAGTCGCTTGTCTTTCGATACACGCGTACACGGCGGCCGCTGTGTGATAGGCATTAGAAAAAGGGGAAGTTAGGAAACGCACTATTCGCTATACACACGCATCACCGAGTTCGGAGACAGATTTCCATTACAAAAAAGCCACAATATTTCAATAAACCAGCATCGATGACTTCCAATACATTTTCAAATTCATATTTACTATTTTTGGCGTCAAAAACGATCTTCTGTCCATTTCTGAGTGCGATTTCCGAATGGACCCACGCATTTTGGCATGAGTTCACGACTTTTATGCAACAGTAGCGGATAGGTTAAGACCAGCCGCACTGTGATTGTCTAGCTACCCTGAGTACTGAGTTTCGAAGTTTCGAATTCGAAGATGTATTGGAAACCATCGATGCTGGTTTAATGAATAATTGTGGCTTTTAGTGAGGGGAATCTGCCTCCGAACTCCGCGATGCGTGCGTATAGCTGCCATTGCGTTTCCTAACTTCCCCTTTTCTAACGCATAGCACACAAATCGAATTGATCGGTCTCATGCGACAAGTGTAATACGTAAACCGAATACCAAAAATATTTCGTTATGTTCAATTGATTTATCATGTACTCTGACACATTTATTATGTTTATACCCGATTTAATACAATAACTATTATATTATTCATCGATAGCTGAAAGGAATCAACATCTAAATCAGATTTACCTTTCCAACGAATAGCTACATCGTTGCTCCAAGAGAAAAGGTCGTGCCCGACATCATATATACCCACTTCAACTATTTGGCCATCTGTAAGTTAAGCAATGCAATCAAAAAACGCACTCATCGACAAATGCTGGTTCCCTCACAGTTTCTACCCAAACAATGATTGGAATATATGTTACAGGTGAAAAAACGACGAGTTCTTGAGCATCGTTTACGTATGCTGAACATTTTGAAAAACCACACAAAGAGTTGATCTAGCGCTGGTTAAAGAAATTAGTTTGTTCTAGCTAGGTAGTCATTAGGAAACGCAATAAAATAAGACACTTTAAACCTCACATCACGGAGTTATAAAGATTCAGTGAATCAATACCGAATGATTTCTCAGTGTAAAAAATCACTTATAGGCCTACTACATCCATAGTACTGGGTTCAGGTCTCTTCAAGTTGAGCGACTCTTGCATAAAAAGCCCAGGGTCGATCCTCAGCCGGCTTAATTTAAGTCGGGTCTGAGATGTTTGTTGAGAGCTGACCCAAATTTTAAACCGGGCCAGTATTATTTGTAAGTGTGTTCGAAGTGTTTGGGTCGCCCCTGGACCCAGTTGACGCCCAAACAGGTAACCAAGAGCGAGGTCTATAAGTTACTCAGAGGCGGACCTATTTTTTTCTTATCTTAGGACAATCCAGGCCAAGAGGCGGCCCTTGGCCTGAGTGAGAGTGTTAACCAAACATGACATATGAGGAATACCGATCAATAATGTGACATAGCTGGACTTCAGATTCAAATTCTAAATTCAAATATCTCTCTATGGGCCAGAATAAAAAAATAGTAAGACAAAACAAGAATTTAGATGTTCTATACAGTTGAGACTCGAGTATTAACTACGTATGGAATTGATCATATTAAAGAGCCCAGCTAATAGAAATCGTGTTAATTAAAATCATATTAATATACTTGATAATTACCTTGCATTTGTTCTATTATCAATTCAGAAATCCTGTCTCCAGTAGTGGTGAATTCTATACTTCCCTTTAATTAGAAAGTTTAACAAAAGGATGAAGTCACTTGTTGTTTATGGGGAATTAAAAAAAATTGAGAACACAACTCTACTACCACATTTATTTAATACTCTATAACCATAACGATCTATCTGCTGCATTCTCGAGCCCGCTCAGCTTTTTGTACATATAAGAACTTATCAAGTTTTACATGTAATTCTCTCTCTCTCTCTCTCTCTCTCTCTCTCTCTCTCTCTCTCTCTCTCTCTCTCTCTCTCTCCTCTCTCTCTCTCTCTCTCACAGACTATACATATGTAAATATATATATATATATATATATATATATATATATAATATTATATATATATTATATATATCTATATATATAATATTATATATATATATACAGGGCTCGAAATTAACTTTTTTCCCTGGTAGTCCCATTGGGCTACCATTTTCTGAAGTTGGTAGCCCAGTGACAAGGTCTGGTAGCCCATGCATGAATGAAAATTTTTTGTAAAGGATATTTTAATTTATGTCTAGACAATGAAAGATTTATTTTGCATGATTCTATCCAGGAAGTGAATTTTCTAGTCATTTGACATCAATAACTGTAGATCATATTCTTAGGAGAACGGTATAGCATGTGTAGTGGACAACAGTGACGCCTTAAAGTTTGAGGACCTATTCACACATACGCAGAGCTTATATGCCAATTTTGATGTTCGCCATGACAACGACTTTTCACTCAGCACGTGTAAACATAACACGGCTAAAATAGATTGGTTATGAATTTCAGGATGACAACTTGGTACAGTCATGTTCCTAATACTTTCGTGGCAATTTTGGCTATATTTTTCCACCATCAGGGGATGATCTCGTACACTTCGGAAAGCGTAATTTGTGGATGGCCCGACAGCTTTTTCTTTTGAATAATTTTGTGTTTAACTGAGATTAAATAACTATGAAAATGAGTTTTCATTTGCCATCATTTCCCGAGCCTGTCATCCAAGTACATCAGTTCAGATAATGATATTTTATTGAAAGTTTGTCGCAACAAATTTGACTGCACTGTCGCCTTTTAATTTGCATAACAAAGTCAAGTTAGGCCTTACTGCGTCCGACTGGGTTGACTGTATGAGCGTCGGTCATCTCACAGCGATCAACATCATGTCGCCCACTAAGTAATTTCATGTCTCAGGCTTTGGTAGTCCGTGTGGGCTACCATTTCATGCATGGGTTTTGGTAGCCCCAGGAAAAAGTTGGTAGTCTGTGGACGCGGGACTACCGCTAATTTCGAGCGGCTCCCGCGACCCGATCGCCAATTAGCCAAATGCGAAGAAAGTTAAAAATGGCTACAAAAATTCCAGTTGGCGAACATAGTGGCTAAATGAATTTTTACTGCTCGGCCCTGGTGCCACCTCAACAAAAAACTACAGCTATAAACAATAAAAAAGTTGTAAGATGCTGAAACAGTTTACCCTCCTTCATACAAAGTTGCAATGTATTGAAACACTTCACTCGCCTTTCTACAAAGTTACAAATTCCCTGGTACGTAAAACAACATTGTTGCTGTTCCGTCTCGTCTGCAGTACACCGAGGCTTTGCTTTGCCTCCGTGAGTCCCGTTCGTCCTTCAGTCTATGAGAAGTTTTACCTACTTGCTAGAATCAAAATTTGGCCTGCAACTACTCAGTTTGATAGTAAAAACATAATTTCAAAGGAAACTTTCACAAACGGAGTAATAATACAAAGGAAGAGGAGAAAAACTGAGGTTTTCTGAAAGGTCAAGTCTAGGTCATCTCATCATGTGATGTCATGCATGAAGACCCCTTAAGTGTACAATTATGGTTCAAAAGAGCCACCTAGGGTGGTCCAATAGGTAAAAGGTAATTTTGGTGCCTTCAAATTTAAATGGCATTCAGCTTGACTGTCAGTTTTAAATTAAATTTTATTAAGAGTCATCGCAAAGGGACATTGTCAACAGTAATTGCAGTAAGCATATCCATTGTCAAATCGTCACGTTTGTGAATTGCAATTTTGCATGTAAACATTAAAGCAACAAATTATTAATTCGGTCTATTTCAAACTGCTATAACTTATACAAGAAATTATGTGATTCTGAATTATTTTAATATTTTTGCAGATTCCACCAGTTTAATGATGTAGAAGTGAACATCACCAGACATTTCTTGATGATATCAAAATATCAAATGAAAATATATCTGTGCTAAAATGTTATCATAGTCATTAAAACAATGTACACTCTCAAGCAGTTAGTAATTTAAATGAACATATATCATTGTGTCTTGTTTTACAATAGTTATGTTTGGCCAAACCCTTTGGTCTCAAGAAAATACTCATACTCAAAATGCTATTCAGCCTGCTTGATCAAAACTATGACATACTAGTAACACTGGGGCCAATCATATCTACACTGCCAGTGTGCTACTAAATGCTTTCTTCTGCACCATTTCTTATTCTTGTGGCTAAAACATTTTGATTATGCAAGACTGCATAAATTTGCCGCATGAGAGGCTTGTAGTTTATGACAAGCTATCATACTGTGAACACTAAATGAATGCTGGAGAAATGTTCTGTACCTGTTGTAATATGCACTTCACTTTGCTACCAGATTTTTAGAATTCAATTGATACCTTATTATATTTCTGGTGATAAAAGTTTAAAATCTAAAATGAAAAAGGATTTCTATCCTGGAAATGCCATAAAAACCCAGATTATTCAATAAAACTGAACAAATATTTCTTTAATGTAAAAACTATCAGGAACATCATACAAAACATCTTGATTTGTAAAATTAGGAAAACATCTGAATGCCGAGAAAGCTGTAATTGCTACGCTTGAGATCATAAACTGGCTAAAAGTTGCTCAAAGTGGCTACAAATTTTTTGATTTGGCTAATCAGTTGGCTAATCATTTTGGTGACTTAGGGGGAGCCCTGAATATATATATATATATATATATATATATATATATATATATATATTATATATATATATAATATATATATATATATATATATATATATATATATATAACAGGGGTATTAAGTTTTGAAGTAGGGGGCTAGAATGGAAAAGTAGGCGGCTTGCAGCTGCCATGACCACAAAGCGGTCGTCGTCGGGGGAGGGTCCGGGAGGGGTGTTCCCCCTCCCGTCCGAAGGCCGGAAACCCTGAAATGAGCTAAAATTTACTTTTTAAAGCTTACAGTCACTTGAATTTCTAGTATTTTCAGGGTAATAGTCAGCAGTGTTCCAGGGCAATTTGTGTTTATATCATAAAAGCCATTTTCCTTGGAGATTGGGCCTGAATATGATAATTCATAATTAAAAATGATAAAATGTGGTAATATTGACGATAATTTGAACAAAGAAAATAAGTCTTTAGAGCCTCTAAACCAGGATAATAATTCACTATTATTAATGATATAAATTTGATATGTAGATGATATTATACAGTGTTACATCTATAGAAAGGGGGATAGGGGATTCCCCCTCTGTTCAAGTTGAAATGTTGGCACCCCAAATTAATTTGTCAAGGGGACCACTCCCCTTCAATGAAATGGTGCCAGTCACACCTTAGAGGTACAAGAAGAACACATGAACTGGTGAAATGCCCCCGAAATTTTCTGGTAAAGGGGAAAATCCCCCTTGTTGATGCCATCCTGGATGTAAATAATGTTAGGCTTAAAATTAAGAACCCTGATGTTTGGTATGGAAATCTGTAGATGAAGAACTTTGATACCACTGGGGAGGTAAAAAGGGTAATTTATATAACGAATAATGATAAAAAATGACAATCATTACCATATTTCGCAAATAGAATCAAAGATCCTTAAGGTTATTTGACTACATGGGTATGCAAAGTAAGAACCTTGATATAGGACATGAAAATTTTTACGTTCAAAAGCGCACATTTGGATTTAACCTGACGATCGCTTTTGAAGCGAATTTAGAGGTCTGATCGTATTCTAACCACATTGGGCGACGTTCTTATGGGCGTCGATAGATCGAGCAGTACATATCATACGTCCAGCTTGTTATACTCCTTCACAATTACGCCTACCGCAGTGCAACGCACATCGGCTTACTAAAATTCCAACTGTAATCGGAAAGTTTTTCGTGAGAAAAAAATCAGGTCATTGCCTTCGAAAACAGTTTAAATCCACGTAATTATCATTCTCTTATTTCTTGGTCCACTTCAAAACCGAGGATCGTACAGAGAAGCTTGACCTTGCGATCGCTTCCGTCTTCATTAGTTCATCGACCATTTTGAGTTGAACTAACGACGGCCGACAGGTGTAGTATGCACGTTTTCATTAGCGTATATAAAGATCACCAAATAGGAATCAGCAATTCAGGTAGCCAATAGAATCGTCAATTGCAAATCTTATTTTTATTGAGGCAGTATACACAAGACCGTGCTGCATCGTAGTACAAGGCGATCGTAGTAATCGCTCGTCTTCTAAATTTTGTTTCACATAAAAGCCGTTGAAATGTTTGATTACACAGCTTGTAAAACTTGTCTGTATCATTTCAGAAGGTAAAAAGTATTTTAGCTATGAAAGAGTTCAAATTTCCAAAAAAGTAGCCGGCGAAATCGTGAGAGTAACCGGTCAATTTCGCCGGCTGCCGGCTCTTAATGAAACCCTGTTCTTATATATATATATATATATATATATATATATATATATATAATATATATATATATATATATATATATATATATATATATATATATATATATATATATATATATATATATATATAAGAAACTTGGGTTGACACACACTACCACATCTGGTGTTTGTTATCCAAACGTATTTATTATACCTCAAACACAACGTTTCGCTGGTTTCGCTCTAAATTTAGAGCTTCTTCAGGTGTTTTCTCGAGGCTGTGAGACCAGGTAGGTCCAGACAGTTTTGACCGTACTCACAACCTCGAGAAAACACCTGAAGAAGCTCTAAATTTAGAGCGAAACGTTGTGTTTTAGGTATAATAAATACGGTTGGAACCTAACAACCAGGTGTGGTAGTGTGTGTCAACCCAAATTTCTTCTATCTTCACCCCGCTCCACGCTCCACTGGGATCACCTGAATTCCTACAGTTTCTTATATATATATATATATATATATATAATATATATATATATATATATATATATATATATATATATATATATATATATATATATATATATATATATATAATATATATAATATATATATATATATATATATATATATATATATATATATATATATATATATATATATATATATATATATATATATATATATTTAAAAACTATCTACTGTTGATGACCAATCAGAGTGCTCAATCAGGGTGTTTTATTTACTCGTAAAGCCTTTGTCACCAAATTCCAGAAACGAATGACAGCGCCGTAGTAAAGTACTGTCCAATCAAAAGTGAACATGTCATATTCTGTAGACATCTGGTACGTTTTAATATTCAAATTTGGTAACACAGCGGAAACCAGCTGCAGCACAAAATCTGCTGTGCCCTAGGGCTTTTATATAATGTGCCCTAGGGCATTTATAGGATGTTCCATTACATTGGAAGGCTATTTACAAATAAAAGTTTTAATTCATATCCTAAACATGTCACATTGACAAAGGGGACGGTTGACGTAAACACATAGAAAACGAAAATATATCAGCTAGGGGCGATAGTTTTTAAGTCGGATAAAACCCTCGTACTCGGGCTCTTCTGGTATATAAAGTCCAACCCTACGATAAAATGTCTCGGCCTGCGCCCTCGACATTTTATTTGTTGGGTTGGACTTTATATACCAGAAGAGCCCTCGTACTCGGGCTTTATCCTATACATATATATATATATATATATATATATATATATATATATATATATATATATATATATATATATATATATATATATATATATATATATATATATATATATATATATATATATATATATATATATATATTAGCATCCTGAACATTATACAGGACAAAAAATATCACCCTCTTTCTTTATGGTTCATTCTGCGTGCATTTAAACAATCAAAATGTAATTCGACAGTATCAAAAAGCATAATAAAGACTCACAGTGACACCATGCAAGACCAACTCTTGCACTGAATCTTTAATGTGCCTTGCCATTTCAAAATCTTCGTAGGTGAAGTCTGTTAGATGTCGCGGGGGTTCCATGCGAGAAAGCGACTCCTCTACATTGTGTAGCGCAATCGCTGCGCACACGATCGTGTCATAGCCAAAGCCACCGAAGTAGTAGGTCGCTTGCATGAAGGAATACAAATCATGATCTGCCTCACTCGGGGTCTAGGACAAATTATCGATGCAAACAGTAAAAGTAGTGAGATTCCACGAAGAAACGTATGTAATGATCAAAGACGTTGGAAAGACCCTCCAGATCTGAAAATCTGCTTTGATTACGCAAGTTTGTAGTAGTCGATGTAAATCAGATTCCCTTTTACGGCAACTTACCTGAATTTCAGTCAAATTAGAGTACGAAAATTAATATTCTTTTAAGATATTGACGAAAGTTCATCAAACCAATATCTGTTCGGTGTTTTGAGTTAATTGTTTTTTTATTGTTTTTTTTTTTATAGACAATCATTTACATATTACTGAGGAATATGCACTTGATTCACGCAATATTGCACGAATAAGAGCCTAATGAAATTAAAGGTAGGGGTGGAAATATTTCCACCTTTCCTTGTTTTTCGCTACTCTCGTTAGCTGATAGTTGAAACTTGAAAGAAATGGGTTCACTGTCTCAGAAGCAAATCGCCCTGGGAGTGAAGCTGCTCACACCTCATGCCATGGCCACTTGGTATTGATATATTGTAGGCGTTGCAAACCTCTTACCGACTGGCCTCTTGTTTGCTCTGCCTAATGTGTGAGATTTAATGGGGTCTTCTATAGCAGCTGGGAAAATGCAGCGTGGTGACTTTAGCGGATCAGCTGACGAGAGCAGCAAAAGAAGCACAAGAGGAAATCCGCCATCTCTACATCAGATTTTAATCAGGTTTAGCATTAGCCTATCTCCTCTTTATGATTTATAGATGGAGAGATTGATCACAGGAAATCCGTTCAATTCTGATATTTTGAAATCTTACTCAAACGTAGAATTTCGTACTGACTTTATTATGCAATGGCAACGTGACCATCGCAGTTTCCTACCCAATGCGCTTCGGGGATTGAGATTTGATTTTTCAAAATTTAAAAGTTCCTTGTCTTGTGTAGCACAATTGTGTGGACTTGTTCTTAATCTTGTGGCAAAGATGACCTTTCCAGCATCTTGACACCTCTAGGACCAGATATCACTTTACCCAGACCAGTAAATAAATAAAGAATGTTACTAGCAACACTAGTAAAAAACCAGTAAATTTCAGGTAAGACGCTCCTCTGATCCTCTCATGTATTTTGAATTGTGGAAAGACATTCATATTTCTTGAGCCAAGGTATGGGCAAAGATGAAAACTACCGCTTTGTAAGCACAACCTTAAGAAGTGCGACATACAATATATAACGGAACGGGTTTCGTCATTTGTAGTTCATGTTTCGACAAGCCATATTTCTCATCTGAATATTGACAAGTTTGAGCTTTAAGAAAAAAATCGTGAAACTGTCATTTTCTAGATGCATTCTACCTTAGGACTGACTACATTTTACATGACGGTATATTCATTCGTGAGAACAGAATCTGATAACCCCTAGGCTGTCGACTTTTCACGTCTTCCGATCGAGTGATGGTAACAAACAGTGTAGTGAACATGTTTATTTCATGACTCACCACTCCATGAAAGTTAACTTTATTGAAGTCTTTGGTGTATGACAGAACTTTGATGCCAAGATACCCTTCCAAGGCTGACTTCATTTGTTCTTCACTACACGTTACTCCATTTTCACCATCGGGTCCTAAGTACCAGTTGCTGCTAAGCCAACCAGGTAACATCCACACGTATTTCCGACCGTACAGACCCATCCGGTAGGCCTGAGGAGAAGAACAATACCTTTGTGGATGGAGAAAATATTTCCGTCCCTGACAAATGAATATTTGTAATATTGGCTTAAATTTTCAAAATCTGGAAATAAATGTCAACGCCTATTAATGACTTCGTTCTTTACTCGCTCAAAAATAGTTAATATTAAGATAAACACACAGCAGCTTAATGCTGCTTATTACCTTAAGCTTGTCAGAGCAGTTATTAATTTGTAAAATGTAAATACACTCAATAAGCGTACGCTGTTTCACCAGTGCCTCCATCGACCAGTTGACGTCATTGCACAATTTTGTGGATATCCCTTGACAGCCCTAAGTAACTCTTTACCTAGAGTCAGTCTATATTTTTTCACACTTTATACCATTTATTATATCGTAGCAGTATATCGATGGCGTAAATACACCGATCTGATTAGTCGAAATGTGAAAAGAAACGTGGTATATTCGCCATACAGCACGGTTGGCACACGTGCGAGCTCTTGGCAAAAGCAAAAATCCCTTTTTGATGTTCAATGCCGGAATTTCAAGGTACTGTTATGATATTATAGCAATAAAGCACACCCAGCGACAGTATATCACTCGGTTTTGACAAGTTCATATATGTCGTGAATTGGTCAAATATTGTGGTCTACCGTGGACTGGTGTACCTTTATTGCTTAAACATTTCCCATGTGCCGCTATCTGAGAACCGCTTGGTCGTGTGTGTTAACACTGTGTTAATCGTTAAGGGTAATACAATTAAGATTTTTTCTAGCCATGCGCCGTACCAGTCCATAATTTACCAAACGTAGTAATTCGCAGTAAAAGTTCTACAATAGAAAATGTTCATGAAAATGTGGGGGTAAATGTGCAACGGGTTGGAAGCCTGCAGCTTATTGGCTGTTTTGATATCATTTTGATGACGATGATCTGCAGCCAACCTGTAAGCCACAGCATTCAAAGATCTCGAGCATCAGCTTAAGTGACGTCATGAATATCACCTTTGACCTCGACGCAGATTGTTGCTAAGCGATGAAGATTAACCATGGTGCTTTGTGTAAAAGAGCAGCGCCGCGAAACGTGATTTTCCGTTGACAAAATTGGCTCATCCCTTTCTTTTTAGTTACAATTCGATGTATGTGCTCTGAACTTTTCAAACTTGGACGAATTTGATCCTCAAAAATAGTTAAATGAGTTAAGGTTGCCTGTCCATCGTTAGATCATGACATTGTTTCGATAAAAACATTAATGGACCTGGTAAAAAGTATATTAGCAATTGAAGCGTGCTTGGAAAGCAAATTTTACAGCGTACCTTATCACAGCAAAGTGCGTCTGGGCTTTTTTGGAAATCTTACCTGACAGGTGATTTGTCTCGTCATTTGCGGGTATGCTAATATGATGATAATCCTGGCATTGTGGTTCTAAAACGATGAATAAGATATTTTCATCATATACCAAATAATGTTAAATTTTCGGAAGTATCACCCAGAAAGGGGGTTGGAGTTCAGGAACACAGTCAGACATATTTTTTTTGTTTTTTCCCGTGTCATGCAGTACCTATGTCAGACAATACAAATAACGTCGATCAGGCATGAAGACATGAGTCGGAGTTAAAACACAACGTCACCATTCACCATAATCTGTGGTTTTTCTTTCCTGAGGCCTGCTTCTAGCAAGTCAATCAGCATTTGCATCTGAACTAGTGTCACTGCTGTCTTTGTCAGATCTGCTTGAGAGTTATGTTGAAGGTACGTCACTATTAAATCGTTGCTGTTATCATATTACAGAGGATACGGTACACGATTTTTCAAAAGACAAATAAAATTAATGGGGAGCACATTTGTCGCTTTAATGATTGTGAACCTGGTTCCGATAACACTTCACGAATGCAAAGCCTTGATGTAAACATGCTGAAATGTATGTGCGACTGTAGCCGCGTGGCTTCTTTCGTCTGAAATAGAACTTTTGTCATTGTGTCATATTAATATGCAATATTTGCAAAAGGCTGCATATTTCATTTATTTCACCAAAGCACAGGTGACTGAACCTGAACGAATCAGATGTAAATATGACGACAGTTCTTCAGGAAACGGTGTACCTTTAAACTTTGAATCTGGTTGGTTGGTTCAAATCCACTCTGCACGTGTTCCACTGTCAAGACTTCATAACCACCATGATCTTCAAACAACAGCACCAACTCCTTCATAAGCTGCACGAGCAAACGTCGTATCAGATCGGCAGTTATACAAAGACACGATGAATTTTGATAATCTTTCAATGATTTTGTATTATAAAACAAGTACATTTCCAAATTAATCTCATTAAATTATATTTCAATACTGGGTATCAGTCTTGTAAACTTAGCTCTCCTTGTTTACAATATGCAATTTGATTTTTCACAAACTGTCAACCATGGTAATTGATACCTCACACATATAGTCCTACTAGCTGTATTGATGAAAAGTTGGCATTTTGACGTAATTCTAGGAGTAGAGCATAACACTGATTTACAAACAGAACAGACATAATGGCAACCGCTCCAAAGTTACTGTAATATAGCTTTGAGGTGAAGTATGACGAATTCATACTAAAATTAAAAATAATGTCATTTTCATGAAATGCGACAAATAATGTTGTATCTTTTCAAAAACTGAATGAGAAGTAGGGTCACCAAACGAAACCCGTCTGTCAATTATATTACTGCCAGTCTAGGGTCTTTGCATGTCTACAAAGGGCGCTATGGAATTCGGGGAACTTAAATATTAACCATTATTATTTTCATGAAGTGACTTTAAAAAATGCTGAAAGTATCGTACCAAATATAGTTTTGATGGTCTTCATGAACAGCCTTGAATGACAGTTTGATTTTGTTCCTTAAATATTACGAATTAGTGACGACAGTGAATAAAGGCCACAAATATATAATTCAAAATACTTAGATTAAAGCTGAGGAAACAACAGTAGTTTTTACATTGAATGCACAAAATATTTCAGTTGAAATATATGAAGGTCATGACGCTCGATACAGAAATCCGTGCTCTGCCAAACCTTTAAAAGGGACCAAGTCGCTCTTTTCACCTTTGTGTTATATAAGAACGTAAAATGTTTCGCTGAATGTTTAATCTTGTCTGCTTGCAAGCAGAGTTGTGTTTGTTCACTGTTGACCTCTATGTTTCAAGAAGTCAAGCAACACTAACTACTTTTCATATCGAACAAAATTCATGAAAAAGGTAAAAAAGAGACTTTGTCCCTTTAAGTCTCTTCATCTCTTATCAATGAAAGTCACACAGAGTAGAACGAATTATTTAAAAATCAAACAGCATCTCTCACCAGAGAAAACATTTCAACATCTTCATATATGATCGCCACTTTCTTCCATCTAAAATACCTCAACAAGGCTTCCCAGCCTGGAACCAATATTGTGTCGCTCGGATACAGACGTAAAAATAAAGGATATCTCTCTTGATCGGAGAGACCTGGAGATGACGCAGTGCCTGACACCTGGGACGGATAGAAAACACAACGGTCACGTTCTCGTTAGATCTGGAAAGTAGCTTTTCATCCACTGTAACTTTCATTGACTTGGCTTTGCCATATTTTGTCATGTCGTGTTTGAGTATAAGTGTTACATTTGATAACAGAATGCGATGTGTTTCCCAACTGCTTCCATTTGATGCTGGTATGGGCCGTTATAATAAAAAAAACAGACTAATCCGCAATTGAGAATTTCAAAAATCACGGTACCCCGCCCCGCCCACCATCACCAAAATCAAAAACAGGAGTGACCTCTTCCACAATCCACCGTTCTTCCAGGCTGAAGAAACTTACTAGTCCCTTAGCTATGCTCGTTGAGTTGAAATTTGAGGGTTGAGCAAGAGCAGTGGTGTTATTATTGCAAATGAAGAAAAGATTTTGCAGAAAAGATTCTACAAAAAGCTTTTGCAGAATTTTTGAATACTAATATTTTCAATAACAAATTTGACACTTGCTCAGCAACTAAGCATTTTAATGACATCTTGGATAAAGCTTGCAGTGCAATAGACAAAAGCCGCAGAGAAAGAAAAATTTAAAGAGAAAGAAATCAAAATGGTTTGACAAAAGCTGAGATGCAGCAAAAAGGGACCTAATAGCAACAGCAAAACTGTTAAATAAAGCTCCTTATGACAGTCAGTTAAAAATTATCTATTACACAAAGAAAAAGAAGTGTAAAAAAACTTGTTAAAAATAAGAAATTGCAATTCTGGCAAAACAACTTCGACAAACTAAACAGTCTACATGCTAACAATTTACATTATATGTGGAAATTGATCAAGCCCTTAAAAGATAATGATAAAGTTAATAATACTGGAGATTGTATCTCAGCCTCAGCATGGATGGAATTTTACAAAAATTCTTACTCAGTTGAAAATGACAAGTATAATGATTTTCAACAGCAAATTATTGATAGTTTGACATCTGAAGAAACTAAGAATCAGGCTAATCAGCAGCTGGATAAGTCAATAACAACCAAAGAAGTGTTATCAGCAATTAGAAATTTAAAAAGTACAAGAAAACCAGCAGGGATTGATGGGTTTTGCATAGAGTTGTTAAAACATGTTCTCCCTTTCTGTGTAAACCCTTGGCTAAATTATTTAATGCCGTTTTAGAAACATCAAACTTCCCAGATATCTGGAATACGAGCATTATGACACACTTATTTAAAAAGGGAGATAGATATGACCCGAAAAATTATAGGGGCATTTCTGTCGGATGCTGTGTAGGAAAATTTCTCTCTTACATTCTAAATGAAAGGCTAAATAGTATTTTAGATGACAATCATATTATACGGAATAGTCAAGCTGGATTTCGCAAAAACCACCGCACAATAGATCACATATTTACCCTGAAGACAATAATACACAAATATATTAACAAAAAGCAGAATATTTATGTTTGTTTTGTTGACTTTGCGAAAGCTTTTGACTCGGTATGGAGAGTTGGTCTTTTTCATAAACTTGATTCTCAAAAATAATATTAATGGCAAATTATATAGACTTATAAAACACATGTACACTAACACAAAATTACACATCAAAACAAACAGTTTTGTCTCGCCCAGCCTGAAAGTCGAAAAAAAAAGTTAAACAGGGCTGTGTTTGAAGTCCTAGTCTATTTAATTTATACGTCAATGACTTGAAAACAAATCTAGACAAAGTAAATACCGAACCACCAGTATTGAATAATACTCCAATTAACTCATTATGTTATGCTGATGACCTTGTCTTAATCTGTACCTCAAAAGAAGGTTTGCAGAGGGAGTTAAATACACCACACATTTTGCTCTCATTGGAAACTTGATGTCTCGCTTATACTCTTCCCCGAGGGACTTGCACACTGCTCTTGCGATCAATCAGTCACAGTCGCAAACAAGACAACAAATCTTTCACCTTATCCCAATTTTTATCTTATTTTAATTTTTGTATTTTACAGTATTTACTTGTCAAATGTATTTGATAAATTCTTGTTTAAAACTCATCGTGACTGCTTCGAGTGCTTTGCTTTTTTTAAAAGTTAGCGTTTCATATGAGTAATAAGCATTTAACATGTTGCCAGGAATATCTATGCAATTGAAACAGCATCAAGGTTGGAGCGATTTTGTGTAAAGTTCACAACTGAAACATATTATTTAGTTTGTGCCTTGTGCGTTCAGAGAATTTGCAGAAAAAATTCTCTGAAAGGATCGAGGCTTACGAGACTCAGTTCTACAGTTAGATTTCACAGAATTATGAAACGCATAAAATTACTTATCTGAAATCAAATTACCTTCTCTAACGGTGCTTGAGTGTGTTTGTGTCAATGTGTGTTTCTGAGTGCCGACGGTTAAATCTTGCTAATGATGTCTTTGGTATTATGAAACGTGACGAGGGACAAGTTAGACATAGCAATTGTACATGATTCATACAAAAGATCACAGCGTTATAAGCTCCCTGTTTCGTAGAATTTCTTTTACCTATAAACAACACTTGCGTGTGAGCGTGTTGATTGATTTTCCCAAGTAACGTCAGGGTATTCATTGTTGCTAATACACGGCCCTATCGATGTTTGTTGTGGGAAGACAACGGGAAGCACTGTTTTTGAAAGACTCCATGACGTTGCAAACCAATTTTTAGGCTTTTTGGAGTCTGTGGAGGTCACCGTGCAAATTTTGGTGCTAGAGAAAGAGATTACCCAAGACTTACCAATGTTTGACATTCAAAATGGCCACATCCCTGTGTTAATTCTATGAAGAAAAATAAAATTTTCGATTTTTGAAAAAGTAGGATCGTCAATTTTTTTCTTACACCAGGAGATTTAAAATGAGCCCCTACAAGCTGTAGATCAGAAAATAATTGTAAAAGTTTTGAAGTTCAATATTTCCCCACGGCACATTCTATCTTAAGGCGGCAGTGTGGATGTTCGCACTGGTTTCTCAGAGTGAGATTTCGTTCATTGATTAATACTTGTAAATGTATTTGAACCTCGATGCTGGCTTGCTCTGACTTTGCTAAATTTGTAGATGAAAAGTCGAGTACTCTCTTTGATTTTCATGGTAGCATGGATAAAATGAAAACTTTCTGCGTTCAGTTATGGGGTCTTCTTTTCGTTGTACATGTTGACAGGGCTTATGTTTGACAAACTAAAATATTTATGATAGTTGATAGAGATAAAAATACGGAAGGGGTTTCCATGACAACAATTTTGTTTATAATCACTACGTATAAGTCTTCTGATTCGTATTCCTAGGAAATTGCCGGAGTATATTTAAAAAAAAGTGATTTCATTTTATTTTATTTTATTTGACTAGGAACAACGAGCTTGCGCCAAATTACAGTTCCAGCAAAAAAATAAATAAACAAATAAAAATACAGAACAAACATAAGCTTACAACCAGGAAACAAGTTAATAACAAACAGGTGACAAATAAGAGGAACAAAAGTTGCAAAATTAAGACAAATAAATCGAGTTAAATAAAAAACTGCGGAATTTACCATAGCTACAATTAAAAATATCAAAAGTCCGATTCGGTAAAATTGTATTTAAAAATTTCATTGATCGTTGTAGGAATGCAAACAAGTGCACATTATTCTTAGACACTGTTGGTTTAAAAAGCTGTACGGAGCGTAATGAACGGGAAGGTACATTAAAACAAATATTCTCTAAAATTTCAGGACAATCGTATGAAGAAAACATACACTTATAAAAGAAAGCCATATCTAAAAAATGTCTACGTTCCTGTAAGAGCGGAAGTTTAAAAAATGTACAAAGTGACTTGTAGTTATTTGATGAGTATACTATTCCTACTCTGCCACACAAGTATTTTACAAATTTACACTGAACCCTTTCAAGTCGATTGACAAGGTAATGTTGGTGTGGAGACCAACCTGGCTGGCGTACTCAAGTTGGCTCCTTACAAGCGTTATGTATAAAGTCTTAAGGGTGTTAACATTGTGAAACTCTAGAAGTAAGTTTAATAAAACCAAATCATTTAAAAGCTTTGAGAGTGATCGCATTTATGTGAGTTGAGAAATTGAGATTGTGAGTGATATACACATCCGAAATCTTTAACTGATGTCACTCTATCTACTGGTGTAGTTATATAGAAATAGGTACCTCTTTATTGGTAAAAGAAATTATCATGCACTTTTTACAATTAAGTTTCAATTTCCATACCGCACACCATCTCTCTATGTGTTTTGAGATCTTGTTGTAATGACCTAAAATCCTTAGTATCAAAAACTTTCTTGTATAATTTTGAATCATCTGCATACAGTGACATGTAGTTGGTAACAGATGGGTTGATGTCATTTATATACAATAAATAAGAGAGGTCCTAATTGGGATCCTTGGGGAAACCAGACGTAACGTTACACCAAGACGACAAATGACCATTAGTTGTTACCCGCTGAACTCTGTTTGAAAGATACGAGTGAAAACAGTTGAAAATGTTGACATTGAAACCATAATGTGAAAGTTTATAAAGTAGGAGCCTGTGGTCGACTGAGTCGAATGCTTTGCTGAAGTCAAAATATATTGAGTCAACTTGACCCCGATTATTGATAACTGTAGATAAATAGTCGGTGTATGAAACAAGATTAGTAACAGTGGAGCGGCATTTAAACCATGTTGATTGATATCCAGTGAATTCTGTACATGATTGTCAATGTGAGGAAAAGTTGCTTTCTCAAAAACTTTACTGAAGACTGGAAGTAGTGATATTGGACGGTAATTGCTGGCCTCATTCAGAGACCCAGATTTAAAAATAGGAACAACGTTGCCCCTTTTAAACAAAGACGGGAAAACACCAGTTTGAAGTGACTTGTTAAAAGCAGAGTTAGGGCAACGCAAGTTGTTCGAGCACCGCGCGAACAACTCGGATGGGAATCTCATCTGAACCAGAAGCCTTATTAGGATTTAAATCATTTAAAATATCTGTCACTTCTTCAATTGTAAGGATGACATTGCTTAAACAATCATTAATAAAATATTTGCATTCAGGAAAATCATCTCCAGTATCTTCACTAAAAAGTGACTTGAAATATGTGTTAACAAGCTCGGCCATTTCAGATGAGTTTACAGCACTACTGCCATTGTAAGTAAGAGACGTTGGCAGAGATCGGTTTTTACGTCTACTATTTACAAATGACCAAAAACGTTTACCATTAATTATAATTTGGTCTTGCATGTCACAAAGGTACTCATTGTACGCGCGTTTCTTGGCTTGCTTTAATTCTTTGCGTTGTTCCAGGAACACTGCGTACGATTCTTGTGACTGGGATGCCTTGTAATGTTTATCTGCGACATTTTTCTGTTTGAGTGGGCAGATGAGATCCGTTGTGAACCAGATTGGATATTTCCTTGGGCGGATTTTGATCTTCGAAACGCAGTCATCAATACACGCAGTCAGCAGGTCGTAGAACCTCTCCATGGTTTCGTCGACGTTGGCTTCGCCGCTAAGCAGTGTCCAAGGACACACATTTAGGAGATTGCGGAGATGATCAAAATCTGCTTTCCGAAAATTGTGTAGCCATCTATCTTGGCAATTAACATCAATAAAAAAGTAAGGTATGTTGATAGAACACGACAACGCCAGATGATCAGAAGATACAGCTGGCTCAGTTGTAGAGACAACTACACAACACTCATTACAGAGTACCAAGTCCCGGCTGACGTTCATTACAAGTGTTAATTGTACTAACTTGGAATAAATTATATTCATTCAGCATTTCAACGAAGTGATCGGAGCTCCGATTTTTCCAGGAAGAAGAGTTGGTAGTATTTGAGAGATCAAACGTCTTGGTCCAGGAAATATCCGATAAATTGAAGTCGCCGCAAATAAAGATCAGAGCATTGGACTTGCAAATTGACGTTACTTTGTCGAGTGACTTGTCAAGCTCTTCAAACAAAGCGGATGAAGGGTTTGGTGGAATGTACACAGTTACAATAAACATGTTGAATTTGCGAACGAACCCAAACAATTTCCATGTTTGTTTCAAGATCCATTCGACGGGTCGAGATGAAATCATGTCGGATGGCAAAAAGTACACCCCATCCACCTCTTAGCTTACTGCTGTTATCCACCGATCTATCTCTCCGATGAATCAAATAAAAGTGATCCAAAATTTCAGAGTCGAGAATATCGTCTCGAAGCCAGGTCCCCGTCAATGCAACCATATCAGTATCGTGTTCACTGAAGTGAACAGACAAATCGTCAAGTTTACTCACAACACTGCGACAGTTCTGGTTGTGGAGCTTTAAGGTTGAACTAATCTTGATACTAATCTTGAACAGCCACAAACTTTTGCATTGACTAGTTCTACATTTACACTGTTAGGTTTGAGACTTTGACATTTCATTTTTCGGACCAGAATATTTATCGGAATATAACAAAAGAAAACGGTTCATATTCTTTTATATTATCTGTTCCAAAAGAGGTTTAATAATCTATCTAAGACATTGTTTCCCGATGGAAATTACGGGAATAAATCGGTTAATTCCTTGTATGTTCCCTTCTTTAGAATTTGACAAAATTTAGAATTGAGCATAATGAAGCAAAACGTCAAGATTTTCAAGAGATAATTCTCGATTGATCAACATTTCATTAAATAGCGATGTATTTCTGATAACGCACATGTAGCCCGTCGGGGAAGTAACGGTCAGTGGTATTCTATGCGACGGGTCAAAAATAGAAACAGCATCATTCACAACTTGAAGTGGGTAAATTTTAAAGTTTACTTCAATTTGGGGTGATGAGTAGCGTAGTATCTTCTTACGCTTTTTTCCAAAATTCCGTTCATAAATGGATATTTGGAGGTTACGGAGCCGAGTAACTGAGGTCTTCGCCGTGTACCTATTCCAAAAGCAACAGTGACTACAGTTCCATTTTCAAAGAGTGAGCAGAGGTCTATTTGCCTGCTGCCCTGCAATATCTCGCTCAAATTTCGCGAAGGGAAAATAATCTACTTTTTTTTGAAATGTTCAAGCTTTTAGTTGAATTGCTGACATCGACAGTTTTTAAAATTGTCCTTCGATCTTTGCATCGATAGGTAGCACAGTGGACACAGATACAAATGTATTCATCGGATAACAAATGGTCCCCTAACGAGCCAGTAAAATTGGAAAATCATTGGCTGGAAGATGGTCGTCAATAATCATTTATTTGATTTTGAAAAACGACTGTCTGAAATCTAATATAATATAAATAATAAAATACAATATAAAATATAATAATATAATATAATATAATATAATATAATATAATATAATATAATATCATATCATATTATATTATATTATTTATATTATACTATACTATACTATATTATATTATATTATATTATATGATATTATATTATATTATATTATATTATATTATATTATATTATATTATATTATATTATATTATCTAGTATATATATATATATATATAGTAATATATATATATATATATATATATATATATATATATATATATATATATAGTAATATATATATATATAGCTATTATAAATATAAGAAGAAGAATATGAGTGCCGATTCTACGAAGGCGAAACGAAAATTTCACCGACGGCTTTTTCTGACCACCATTTCCGAGGTATTAGCGTGTATTCCGTCATTACGGTTTGCATAATTATCGAAAACTTGTTTCCTTTTCAAGCTAACCCGAATTCACATTACAATTTCATGGTTACAAAGTTACTGAACGTTAGAGATCAGATTGATCGTCGATATTTGGTCGATAACAGAGTCCACGTCATCATCTACTGAATGAAATCTTTGATATAGAGAAATTGTGCAAAAGAATTGCAAATCAATTTAAGTGTTGACCTGTCGTTTTTCGAAAAAGGATGATCTTTCAAATTTTTAGCATGAGAACTTCATGTCACAATTTATCAAGTTTTCTATAACACCCTTGCTTTAACGTCATGGTTTGCGATGTCGATGTTTTGATATCACTAACCGTCGACGTTTACTAGTTGAGCAAAATTACCAATTTCAGTCACCTGCAGATGGAGACGGATAATCAGTGATGTTTGCAGCTTTTGCAGAAATGACTTTCCAAGTTTTAATTTCTCGTTGAATCAGTGAGTTTTCAAAGAAACTATTGTTTCAATCTGTACAATTTTCAATTTTGCACAAATGCCTGGTAATAACAGGGCAGCGCATATAGTATTTTTCATTGTACGACAATCTAAAGTTGCTTTAATATCGCAGTCATGTCGTTTGAATGTGAAACACCAACTCAGTTGATCCTGTTTCTGTTTGGGTAACATATACACCTACATACACGTAATAACTTTGTTTTCTTAAATGTTGTTCAATCATTTCGTGCTCTTTTGCGATTTATTGGTTATCAAACGCGGCATGCAAGTATAGGCCATTGCATTTTGATTGAGTCGGAAGATAAGTTTACTGAGGCGAAACTATACAACTAAATTGAATTCTGACATCTTATAGCACGCTGAGGGGACACCACAGGTGAAAAAGGAAGCTCATAGCGTCAGCATTTACTTTACGATTGGAGATCACAAGACCACTTGAAAGCTTTACTTGGGAAACTTCAGTTTCCTTTTGTTACGCTGAACAAAGTATAGTATATCTCACCAGGAAGTTTCGGAAATACATTTCTGTTCAGAAAAATGGATTTCCTATAGAGAGCAAAAAGTAAGGCATATGATGACGTCTGGAGAATTCGAATTGCTGTCATTATCTCGCTATGCCTCTGATAAAGCTATAGGAGTTTTATTTGAAGTTTGGATAGTGTTACAAACTTCAAGCATGTCCATGGGTGTGCTTATCATCTCGTATTGAAAGTACCCTTTCTAAGGCTAATGCGTCCACTAAATCTGTCTTTGCAGTCTTCGTTTGGCTGTAAATCTACGCATATACCGCGACTAAATATTTTATTTACCCGAACCACCAGAAAGATATCATTTATGAGAGAAGTGATTTGCAATAAAAATAAGTTTCCAATGAACATCTCAACAAATAAACAATGAACAAACAAACAGAGACAAACAAACAAACAAACAAACAGACAAGAAGTACCAAAAAATACTAGTAAATAAATGCAACGTTACAAATTTATGGATTAGAATGTAACAAGAAACCGTGACCCACCTGTATGAGGTTATATTGGGACGCAACTTCACACACGGGTTGAGCCACCATAGAACTTGATGTGACCACTAGCATTAGAAGCTGGGGTTTCTCGTAGACGAAATCATAGAGTATGCCAAGAGCGTCACTTGCAACTGCGGACTGATGTAGAATTACATTTCAGTG
Organism: Ptychodera flava; assembly: GCF_041260155.1. NCBI lineage: Eukaryota > Metazoa > Hemichordata > Enteropneusta > Ptychoderidae > Ptychodera > Ptychodera flava. The sequence continues at coordinate 44,518,761 of NC_091936.1, forward strand.
TTTCTTGCAAAGTGTTTTCTTTTCTGCTCCATAACTATCTTATCAGCATAATCAGTAGTATGCAGTGTCTTTGCTGCATTCGAGATATGATAACGGTTGACTGTACTAGGATTTTACCATCAACGATTTGAGGGCTAACGTGAATATAAGGGATTGATGAGCCATGTTTGTGTCTAGGACTCGTATTATCTATCGCGTTATTAGGCATGAATTAACAGATCGGATTTTTGTGCGTAAGTAGTTCATCGGGGGAAAAATACTATTTCTTATATTAGAAATATGCTTCGATGACCTGTCAACTGAAGAAAAATAGATACAGGCCCTTTGTGTGATCGTATCTTGTGTTGAGCTTTGTATGTCGTAGATCAGATGTTCACCTAAGTTGGTGACAATAGTACAAAGAATTGGTTAACCTGGGTAAATCTGGCAAAGTGAATGAAAGTGAAATTTGTGTGCTTGAAAGTCACACAATAAGTACAGGACTACATACCTGGTCTGAGCTAGTATAGTTTTCAATCATCACCAACTCATATTCTGGGAGGATGTCCGGATTCGCATTAACGAAATCTAATGCGTGTTTTGGACCGAACCTCAATTCCTCTTCGGCACCGGGCAGGGTCGTTGATTGGAAAATACTGCCGATATACAGGACAGTCTTGTTCGCAACATGTCGGTCAACAAAACAGAACAACGTAAGCATGAATAGGAGCCTCAAAGATGGAGATTTGCAGTGATTCATCGTTGAAAAAGTTTATGACAACTGAAGTTAAAACGTCGATCAGTTACATATAACTCAGATCTTGTCGCAAAACACTTTGACGTGATTGGCTGAGTTATCACGAGAAGCTTGGTTTATTCTGCGTACATTGGTTTCGCTATTGTGAGTCGCAGGCCAATAAAGTCTATTAAATAATTTCGCCTCATCATTTTACTACAAGATGATGTTTATTTTGTAGAGCAGTTCGTGACTTTCTTTCTATCTCTTACTCTGAATGAGCAGCAAACCAACCGTTTCAGATCAACCATATACAATGGGATACATGGGCAAACATTTTCGCTCAAGGCACTGAAGATCATTAGAAATGTTTTTCGTATTCATCACACTTTTCAAGACGTGCTCTCATGCTCGCTTATGATGCTGCACCAAATTTTGGAAATACAAAAGGCACGCATGTGTAGAGACACTCCACGCACATGTCAACCAAAGTGACAGAGGGACCGTGTGTCAACCAGTGTATACTTAAAGCGTGTTTATTGAATGGAATTGCGTATAAAAGTTTTTTTCTGTAAAGCATACAAAGTTTCAATGATGGAATATCGCAAGTTAACTTACACCATCATGTATTAATTTTGACATATCTCTACATTTTCATAAAGATAAGTACTATGCCATGGGTATTATGCGTTGTTTATGATTCATTTCATTTCAAACGATCTCCCTATTACGTCTTAAATCACGGGCGTAACAGTGTCAAACTTTCCTCTGCTCATTAGCGACCCCGGCATTTACATCAAAGCAAAGTTCACCCAAATCATAAATAGTTTTTGTATTTGAAATAACTTTCTCTTTAATTATTTATTGATCAACATTTTTAAATGCCGGATTTCCCCTAAGAATGACGTTTTTCAATTGATATGGCTGCTGATTTGACGAGCCCCTAGCGGTCTCTTGAATCCCCTTTGGGTTTCAATGACGTCATATATTCTGAATATTCTCACGCAAGGCAAGGGGCTTGGCTAGGGGGTCGGCCTTCAAACCCCATTGTTATGAACTTGAACAAAATTATTAAGAATGTCTAAACGCGTATGCTTAAGTAGGAATGGTATATCCTTTCTTGTGTTTCTGGCGATGATTCTTCATGTGGTAGTCCTGGAGACATGAAATGAAGGTGACGGTGAAAGGAGTCACGTGAAAGTGTGTGCTGAGGAGCATGTACTGTAGCCGAATGCTCGTGGTGAGGATGTATTTTGGGTTATCTTCCTTCACTGTCCGATTCAATCTTATTTCAAGGCTTTTTTTTATATCATGCTGAGAGAATTACCGAGTTTTTATTTTTTACTGTGACGTATAGTTTATAACGTGCAATTTGACGATCAACTCACAACTTGATACCCGTTGGGTATGTCGAGTAGGCATACAACATACCAAATTTAGTGGCTAGGCGCACCTGGCAGGACGTGGACTTTTTTCAGTAGACGCGTCAAAAAGGTCCGGTGTTAACGGAATGACAATATGAATCCAATTTTTTAAAGTTGTTCTTCTTCATTTAACGAAAAGGCATATTAAAAACTATTCGGATCTCACAGTTCTGACGTGTGATGGGTAGTCAACGGATGTCAGAAGGTATACGTTGCATAAGAACTTCATACAGGAGGTTGTGGTTCGTATAACAATAGTGTTAAAAATGCTGTTAATGTAAGATATTGATTGGTCTGTCCTGGGTTTCTGAAAATGCATTATTTGCGACACAACGTTGTCTTCATACCATTATTAACGCCAGTGCGGTGTCGGAACTTTCTGACGCATAGATGTAAAAAGTTCATGTTTTGACGAGTGTGATGAGACCCCTAAATTTGGTATGTTGGAGGCCGACTTGATACGCAACGCGCAACAAGTTGTGAGTTGCTCGTAAAATTATACGTCAGCCACATCACATTCGTAAAAACAAATACAAATTCCAAATGAAAAGAAGGTCTAGCTCGGCTGGCATTTGGGTAAATTCTGTCTAGTTTTGCTTGGCATCGTCAGCTTCATGTTTTATGTTTTCCATGCCTGCGATTTGGTAACAGCTAGCGGATATCACACAATTAAAATTTTCACAATACTCTTACCAAGAGAAATTCATGTCTTGCACAAGTAGAGTACTATGTCCGCAATCCCCAAAATAATGTATGCATAATGCGAATGTGTTTACATGCCTGCTATTTGGTGACAGCGGAAATTTTCACAGTAATTTTAATACGCTTAGGGACTGGACAGAAGTTACGGGGGTGGGCCAGTGTTTTTTTGGGGATGGGTCGCCATTTTTGCCGCAAGCATTTTTGAAGAATCATAACATTTTGTGCAAGCCTATGTGGGAGGGTCACCTCCTTTTCAAGCATCAGCCATATTGAGAAATTATAAACGTACCCATTTCCCAGCACCCTCCAACATGCACAAGACTCAATCTAAAGTCCACAGACACGAAAAGTCGTTCGGTTTGCAGCAATCTGCAATGTCCGACATGCCATGTATTACACAATTATTTGGTGTACGCGGAGGGAACCATTTGGTACCAGGGTATGTCAGGTGCCGCCAACTAAGCTGTTCGTGCAAAAAGGTGTTCGTGCGCAGTTTTTCAGCGGGCGGGCAATTTTCAAAAGTAATCAGCGGGCGGGGAGGAAAACTCGATATTTACTGTGAGCGGGGAAGAAATTTCATTATCTTCAGTGGGCGGGGAGGAAATTTTTGACAGTGGGTACGGAAAATACGTAGAGGGAGGGCCGGTTGATAGAACTTGAGGGGAGATTACGAGCCTAACTTAGAGAGGAGCAATGTTCCAAGGTATACTGTTAGCTACTCGCATGGTTTTGTGTTGATCTGGGTTGCCTAGCGGGCAACGGGGAATTTCAGTAGTGGGGAGAGGGCAGTGGGGAGCTTGAATTGTTGTGGGGAGCGGGCAGACCATATATGTTTTTTCCGTCACTGCAATATCTTCTATTGTTGGTCTGTTTTTCTAAAACTATTAAAATGCTAAACTATTTTCTGTTCTCGTTCACCTGCAAGCCCTAAATTCTATTCTTTACCCCTACTGAAATCAAAGTTCTCCCTTGATAAACATTTTTCTCTGTCGCGACACTGGATCCGGAAACGAACTAAAGCTGAAATCGAGCCTAACACGCGCTCGGTTTGAAAGACGATTTTGAATCGCGTTCCTTGGCCCAGCAGGGCCTGCTTGTTGCCGTGTAACTGGTAGCTTTCTCGTTGTCACTTCCCGATGTTGAGCAGTACTGCGGGTGATGCCAAGGGAGGTGATACTGAGGGACATTCAGATGGAATTGATAGTGCTTCGTCCAGCAGCAATGGCGATGGTGCCAACATTGGGGACCATGGTGCCAGCGGCAGCGAAGACGAAACCATGGGTCAACCACACCATCATGACTGTCCAACGGAAACACTGCCGACAAGATGGAATATGGCCCATCTAAAACTTTTGAATTTTACAAATGTCAATCTCACTGAGCGGTCGATAGGCATTGACGTCGATAGGGATATCATTAGAGATGTCTACTGTAAATGGCTGTTTTCTGATATCGAAGATCTGTGGAAGGCGGCAACTGTAGATCTCGATCCGGACAAAGTACTGGCCGATGGGTTCTTGGCTGCCGCGCACGGGGAGGCATGTCTACGGCAAAGAGTAGGAAAAGAAATGCAACGTGAGTATGATATATCAGAGGTTTGTTATTTATTTAGTATCGATACGTTTGCATTTGTGCAGAGGCAGTGTTCAGGGGCAGGCTATAGCCTACTTCACTGGATTCAGGGGTATTTTATGGGTACTTTTGAATTGATCCTGTCAACAGACATGTGATATTGCACACGCCTGTTGTGAATTTAAATAAAATTCCTACATTTTGTCATGACGCTAAAACGTCTAGACTTATTAGACAGGTTTGGCTACACGTTTTACGTGAACTTGAACGCGTAGAATTGACGTTGACGTTGGCGTAAAGTAAACGTTCACGTTCAAAAATCCATGTGGCTACTCGTAACTGTACGCCGTACGGTACGTCAGTGCATGGAATTTTTACATCCATGGTCAGTGGCAGTGCTGGCACGGTGGCACTCGGGTCAGGGGTCATCTGTTGTGTTCCGATAGCTCATGACCCGAGGGCAATCGATACGCCCACGTCCACCTATGGTACCAGGGTTAGCTGTGGACCACAGAACTGCTGCAACTGTTACCATAGGGAATTCAGTCTCCGATGATGATGATCAGATGGTGACGATGATGATGATTAAACATTAAAAATGACGGAAAATAAAAATATAATCGGACTCATTTAAGTTGTTGTTGTTGTTATTGTTGTTGTTGATAGTATTTGATGAAAAGAACAAAGTATGGGTTGCAAATTCAATACAGCCAAACTATACACATGCACTGCAAAATTCAATACAGCCTTTATAGTATACTATACACATGCGCTGCAAAATTCAATACAGCCTAACTATACATGTGTGTTGCAGCCTAACTATACTATGCGTTGCAAATTCAATACAGCCTAACTATACATGTGCGTTGCAAATTCAATACAGCCTAACTATACATGTGCGTTGTAGCCTAACTATACTATGTGTTGCAATTCAATACAGCCTAACATTACCCAAGGGTTGTCACTTCATTGCCACACACTTTTTTTCAATCGCCAAAAATGCACCTAGCAAGCATCGAAATCGGTAAAATTCAACGTAGGGTCAAAGCACATTAGTCCTTCTCAATCATACTCAGACATTTTTACCTCTTACCGATGAAAAGTTGACAAATCGGCAGGTTTTTCAATGCATCTCGTCGTCTCTTGACTCCAGATTTAAAATACCCCGCGAAAGATCTAGTCACGTGGGTGCATTTCAACACTAATAATCATAGTTTTTCATATTGGTTTTTCAGAAAGTTGGCTCAACATGAAGCAGTAGTTATCTATTATTACGGTCTAGACAACGTTGCAGAGATATTGATGTCCAGAAATGGCATGATCAGATAAATAGTTACAACAGACTAGCTAGCTATACACTGTTTTATCATTTGCTTTGTTGTGAAAATTATTTTCACATTTCCATGAAACCAGTCTTTAAAAATGTATTAAGTATACATCTTTCTGCATGTTGTCACATTCACTGAATTTTGAAAGAGGGTGTCATGAGGATCTTGTCAATGAACAGAGATTGTGTATTTTAGATAAAGTTTCAATTGAATATTAATTCCATTTTCTGCTAGTTTGTCTTATAGGGAATTCAGGACAAAAGTCATACCCAATTACTAATACGTTTTAAATACCAAATATTGATGAATTCATACATATTGTACAAAGTGAAAAGTCTGATATCATGCGTAATTTATGCAGATTTTTGTTTTATGTTTTCAAGAGACAGTGATAACTCCAACATAGAGTAATAATTTTGCTTGTTTGATTGTTTTATTTTAAGTTTCATTGTCCTGTACCTTTGACTGTAGAGTACATGTAGTTATTTTTTGTATGGCAAAATGGGAAGGTGGCTTCAGCGCAAATAAAGATACCTACCCATTATAAAACAGTTCACTTGATGTACAGGCTGAGTTGACAAGCTGAATACAGGGTGTTATATAATTTTGGGAGTAGTAAAAGAAACCTAGTAAAAACGCAGAACAAAAAAGTGCAGAAATCATCAAAAGTTACAGCTACACGGGCCTTTTAATGTTAACGAATGTAAAATCACATCAGGTTCATCACAACAAAACAGAAGTAAGGTAGCAACATACCTTACAGACACTTTAAGATTTTTATTTTTTCTTTTATATAGAAGTCCCAAACCCCAATAAAGTATATATAGAAAGCCCTGATATTTGGGGAATATGACCTTGCACGGTACACAGTCATTATTTGCATAATAGTCACATGACAAGCATTTTGCTGAACCTTCCAAAAATCTGTTTTTCCTCCCTATAGCAAACACGCTGCAAGATTTCCAATTGAAACGCAACTTTTTCTCCAAGTAGCCATTCAAATTATATGGCACGACAATTACAATTCCTTGAAAAGCACCGTAGTCTAATACCTTCAATAGTGCATAACAAAAAAAAAGCATATAAAGGAAATCCCAGACACTGATTTGAAGGATATATATTATCAAGGGTTGTCAATGCACAAATTTCAACGCGAAATCTTCCATCTTGTTCATTAAAGGGAGGAAAAACTGATTTTTGGAACGTTCAGCAAAACGCTTGTCATGTGACTATTATGCAAATTATGACTGAGTACTGTGCATGGTCTGATTTCCCTATATCAGGGCTTTTAGAAAACATATACTTAATTGGGGTTTGGGGCTTCTATAACTGAGAAAAAAATAAAAATCTGAAAGTGTCTATAAGGTATGTCGCTACCTTAAGTTAAATTCATTTAACTTCAACACTGATAACAGTTAGATTGCAATCACAATGAAATGAAAACACAACACCATCTTTAGGTTTGACAGTTCTTTCTTCTGTTTCAGGGATTGAAAGTATTTTACTGTAATTACATGTATGTTAATTGTTATATGCTTTCTTTGAAATGTATTCATCGATTTTTTTTCCATTTTTTCATGTAGATTACCTCGATTGTAAAGAGGACCGATTTTCAGTCTTGCTTTCAGAATTTGTCACACATCACAGTTTTTTACACCACACTCGGCAAAAACTTCTCAGTGGAATTCATGTGAGTATATCAGTAAATTATCATTTATTGTCCATAAATCAAGTAGGTCTTTTTAGTCATTCTAGACGTTACAGTTCATCTACAGGTCATATTGGATATGCACCTGTCATGTTTGTACTAGATACATGAAAGTACAATGTAAGGATTTCAAATGCATATTGGCATAGTGTGTGCCCATCCACCAAAAAACTTTAATTTTACATATGCTAATAAAGAGGGTGGCCTTTGCTTGCAAGTCATTTGTAATCAGCCCTTTTCTTACATAATTTGTATTTTGGGGCCAATTTTCCCATTTTTGGTCACAAAATTATTTTCTCCCAAGGTCCTTGTCAGATTGCTTTTAAAATTATTATGCATGAAACTTAAGCTTGACCTCTGTCAGATTTGTTCAAATTGTGCTGAAATTTACATCTTTCTTGTTTTTTGGGCAATTTTCCCAAAATCTTCATCTCTGAAACTGCTTGTCTGTGGTTGCTTTGAAACTTTATACAAGTTTCTAGGGGCAACCTTAGTAGAGTGTCTTCAGATTGTGGTGAACTTCGCATACTTAGTTTTATGTAATTTTTCCTCTTTGGTCCAAAATAAAATCTCTGAAATTTCTGGTCCATTTGCTTCAAAATTTGACAAAGGTTCTCAGGGATGATCTGCATCATGTTTGTTCAGACTTTGACAAAACCTGCAATGTTTTATTGAAGACAATTTTTATTGTGTTCGGGCCAAAACAAAATGCCAAATATTTCATTCATAAATTTGGTGGTCCAATTGTAGAAACTTGAGAGCCACTGCACTGACAATTTCAGCATTGTATATGGTGTGAAGATGCATGCTAAATGGGAATTTGTTCTATGAAGATATTATTTACCAAAAGTATAGTAAGGAGTACAGCAAAAGTGTAAACTTGGTGAAAATCTCAATATATGTTGGTGATGATTTGTATAGAAACACAACCAAAGACCTCAAGTTGTTTTCTTAAATATTACTGCTTGATGAATTACCGAATATTGTGTAAATTAATTCCATGCAATACAATATTAGAAGAGAACATCTTAACTTTGGTATTGTAGATCGTAACACTAATTTTGATGTATCAGGCTGCATGGTGTTGTATGTATGTGTGTATCCATTGCAACAACAGCCAAGCATTACATACTTTGCCTTTGTATTTGATTGACAGAACACCAAATGTGTTCAGATGCACTTTACATTTTGAATATTACCAGCTGAGGCCCATAGAAGCTATTAATTATTGTACAAACACTCTCTCAGGCCTGCCACATCAGTTTCTGTCCAAATGTGAGCAAAGTGTTATTGATGCTATTTTCACTCAATTCTAGGATTTCTCAAAACTGAAGACAAAGCAAGACTACAACCATGTATTAACTTTGTGGAGATGGGTTGAAGTCTGTTGTGAACATGGACCAGGCAGAATAAGAGATGAACTGTTTAATGATTTGTTAGTGGCAATCGTCAATTCTGCAGGATATGAAAGTGGTTGTCTGGTCCAAGCTAAGTATGTAATGCTTATTAATCAAATGTCACTCAAAATGGTCCATCACCCAGGAGATATGCAAATTAACTGCAGAGTACTTTCATTCATTCATCCGATTGAGTTGAAATTTTGATACATCAAATTGCTATCTTTACCAATCAGACTTACAGATTCAGGCACATGGTTATGTCAATCATAGTCTTGCACTTAGCTGTCCCATGCCAAAGTAAGTCAAGCATCGAAGGGTAGCAGAATGTATATGTACACAACGGTATAATAACACTGAAGTCAAAGTTATTAAGGATATGGTCCTACATTTTGAAGTGTCAAATATTCCTTCTTGTCAATTGTTTTGAACTTTTTTCAAATTTGTTTTTCATGAAGTTGAAGGAAACTCAGACTTGGTGTCAATTTTCAACAAATTGCACAGTGATGAAAGAAAGCAAAGGATGGCAGTAGAAGCGAGTCATGCTTCTACCTCCAAGGTTGAATAATCTGATATTACTGTATTCTATGTCAGTTTTCTGTAGATCATACATGTACCCAGTTACACTAAGTGTAGCAAGCTTTAAAGGTTTCCACTTTGCAAGTTACAACAACTGAAATGAGTAGTATACCCAGACTTGGGCATAAGACAGGCCGCAACCATACTAAGCTCAACAGTCAGTGGATCACATCACATATACTATGCCTAGGGTTTGGTCTTGGTACCTTGAAAGACAGTTATTTGGAATACATGTAGCTAAAGCTTACGTGACTTAAAATTTTGTTGGGCATGCCTTCAATTTATCACATCATTCTTTCAAATTTTTTGCAGAAACAATATAATTTTGATCTTGGCCAATTTATCTGTTTTAGGTGGGAAATAGTTACAGTCAATAAAGTAATACAAGGGTAATGCAGATTTTATATCCGTCTTGTTTAATGTCTCACTGGTGACGATTCGCTACAGTATAACAACTGATAAATCTCTTGTCGTTACAGAGTTAGAAAGTCTTCAATTCAGATATGTGGAAGATCTATCCAAATTCAAAATCACATTGAAGTTCATGGTATCCAAGATGCACTGCTTCAAATAATAAGCCTTGACGAGGTAGGTTTCATAGAGTCTGGTGATTTTCTCAGCAATCCTACAAAGCCATTTAGAATTCAATGATTTGTTAAGCTGTGCAACATACACCTGTTTATTGCACATGTGACATAGTAGTATGCAATGAACACTTAGTTTTCCCAACATTTATCTTCATTCACAAAATCTAAGTGCTGATAATGTTGGTATTATCACATGTCAAAGATGAACAGTTATTTCAGCCATAACATCCTGTGCATTCTCCCAGGTGAACAAAGAAAAGTGTTTTATTTATGTCATGCATGATTCATAAATCAGGATTGTGATTAAAAGGTGAAGTTTTGGTTAATCATAAATGCATTACTTATTTCTGTTATGGTAATGTGCCATGGGTTACTTGTTGTAGAACTCAAGCAGGGTCCAATGTTAGTGAAGTAGATAGTGATAAATAGTTCTGGCAAAATTTTTTGCGATCATGACGATGATAAAAAAGATCTTATGCTACATTTAAAACCAAGTTATTTTTCCAAGAGAATGAATTCCTTCTTCGAAATTCATGAATTTTTCAAGCCTTCCTTGAAAATCTCAGAAAAATTAATTAACTTCTTCCCAGAAACTGTTTGAAAAAGATTAGTTTTCCGTGATTGATCAAAGTTGCCATGCTACAACAAAATCATCACAATTGTCATGAAAATATGTTTGCATTATTGGAAGCCGTGATGATGCAATTGTACATTGCTCCTGAACCATGATATATTGTGACCTCAGGAACTCCTGAAAAAATGCTGAAAATCTGAAAACTCATGGAATTTCTTGTGACTGTGAGTGTAGTAACCCTGTCTAATATTGCTCTGACGTTGTAGTCAACCACCAAATCCATAAAACTTGAACTTCAGTGGGTAAAGGACAAGTTGTGCTTTTCATAATTAATGAATGGTGTGGTGTAAGTCAAGATCAGCATGGTTATACATCTTTTTAACAATGCTAGAACTGTATTACATACATGCATTGTGTCCCCTCTCCAAGCCGTAAAAAGTTATCATTGATTATGTATATATTTGGCAACATATAAATGTATGAAATGAACGTTTCATATACAAATTTCAATTCTTTTGAAGTTCGTGAACATTTTCATAGAATATAATATCTTTTAGGTTCAAATAGACACAAGTGTACCCTCAAACATGCGACACTATTGAATTTTATTTGCATTACCCCTATACTAATATATGTAATATTTTTTGTGCCGAAGCAAGTCTTCATTGGTCAGTCACATTTTAGTTTGGCAAAGAGGGTGCACTAGTCCACATCCAGTTCCTCTAGAACTTCTGACACAAGCACAGCTACATAATTTGATTCCTAACATATATGTACGTCACTCACCCTACATTCTCATGATAGTGACAGAATTTATGAAATCTTTTTAGATATTGCCAATTTTTAGTGTAAAGAGAAATGCCTGCAGCCATGTCGTATGCTAACATTGTCATCATGAAGAGTTCCAGTGGAGATGGAACTCAAAATATCTAAATATTGACACAAAACATAGTGCTTGGGAACAATTCAAGTGTAAAAATGATATGTTTTGGATACATAGCGGTGGTGAAGGTGTTCTACAGCTTGGTTCTACATTGAGTGAAAAGCATCCATGTGGCAGCTGTCTTGAAGCGTAACACTTGATGACTAAAATGACAAGATAAATTAATTTCAACAACACGTAACCTCATTTGTTGTTGCTGTCAGTCATATTAGTATAGAAATAACGGGTGACGCGCTAACCATGAACGTTTATTTATGGGCAAGGGCGAGAGGAAAGCCAAAAATTAACGGGTGAGACTTGCTGAGCCCGTTAATTTGGCTTTCCTCGAGTCCGCACCCATAATTAAACGTTAATGGCCAGAGCGGAGTCAGTTATTTCCATTATATTATCAACGAACCGGAGAAAACCGTCAAAATTTGCGAAAATTTTTGGAGTGAACGGCAACTGGGCCCCAGAACTGAGCAATACGCGATGCACTGTCACGCACGCTGTAAAACTTTGGCAAATCCGGAGATATTTTCAGAAAAGAGTATCTCAATTTGGCCCACAAGTGCTCAATTTTATTTTGTGATTGATTATGATTTACGTTTGAGCTGTAAAGTTACGATACTTTGAGTTGTTAATCTTATTATTCATATTCATGGGCATGTAAACAGACTTTTACTGTGTATTTGTGGTCAGTCACATGGTTCAGCTCGACAATCAAAATGCGACAGGCAGGGCATGGTAATGTAATATGATATATTTAGTTAACGTAAATTGCCAGAGCTTGTAACTGCTGAGCTTGCATACGGCTTGGTGTAAATGAAAGATACCTGTACCATACATTCTTGGTGGTACCAAACGTCACAAGAATCACAGCATACACATAGCTGTACCGAAGTACATACCTGATGACACACTCCATTTAGAAGTTTGATTTCTTTGGCTGCTGGATAAGGTTCCAATTTCTTTGGCTGCTGGATAAGGTTCCAGTGCATAAGAATTTGCAAGCAATCAGCTGCAGATAGATTCAGCAAAGTGAGTTTGTTTGGACAACACTTGATTACCATATTTTAGATCTAGAGTATAATGAACACTCATTAACTGCATCTAAAACACCATGATAGCATTTTGCTAAGTTTGTGTATGTAGGAGTTGTTACATTATCTGAATTATGACAACAAGTAGGTGTAAATGTGGCTTTGTGAATGAATAAAGTGATAGAAACTACAACTAAAATAAAAATACCTGCCATTGTGTCGCGATGAATAATCTGAAAGTGTTGGCTGACGGTGGCTAACGTTAACGTCCCACGTCATGAGTTGTTGGCTAAGGCAAAACCAAACAGACTGCAGCCATGCATACTGCAAACAAGAACACCAATCAGCTGTGGTCCAGAAGAACAGAATAAAAGAAAAATAGAAACCCAACGACAATACCGCAGCAAATGCAACTAGAGTCATAGAAATAGACAAACTTCCTACTGATAGATAAGAAAAAGGGTGTAAAAACTTTGAGCTCCAGAAAACAGGACTCGATACAGTACTTATGCATTGGCTGTTAGTTCAACCAGGACAAGACAAAAAGTCCGTTTCTTACATTTGGAATTATCAACTTAATTCATATCAATTTCATAAATAGTTGATAAATTGTTCATTGTTCTTTTTTTGCAGGACGTTAGCGATGACCAGCTATCAGATTCAAAGCAGTACATACCACAGCTTGTGTGTCACGCATTGGCCACAGCAATGGACAGTCCATTTGGAAATAGCTATTACAAGACTATGTACCAGCTGGCATTACATGGCTTGTCCTCTCCAAGGGTTGAAACCAAGCCTGTTGAAATGATCCTTTCACGGGTGCATGTCGCCATCAGCACTGTGCAGTCAATGTCAGAGTGCCCAATGGCGCAAAGCTTCAAGCCATCCTTCATTGTACATAACAAGATCAGATGTGGCAGAGTACAAAGTTCATCATTTGTAAATGCATTATATCGTGGATGCAAGGCTGTGTTTTCACTTTGTAAAATAACAGATGAGCCATCTTGATTTGTACCGAATATTGATAACATTAAAATATGTAGGAATAATGAACAGTACCATTGAATTTTACAAGGATGCCCGCAGTACATTAATACAACCTGCCACACATATATACTGTGTACTAGTACTCATATACAAATATACACAGGTTCTAGATCTGTGTGTGTGTTGTGTGTGTATATGCATATACATGTATCTAATTAAAAGTACAGAAAGTTTTTTGTTGCTGTGAAAATTGCCATTTTTGTAAAACTACTTTTTTCTGTATTCTCTATACGAATGATGGAATACCAACCTAGGTTATTCAGAAATTCAGAATTACTGTCTTAAACATGCATTCAGTGGTGTCACATCAACATCCTACATTCAAAGTTACACCTTTCAATTTGAGATAATACTGTTATATTTACACGTTTATAACACTTCACTTGTATTATTTTTGTAAGTTATTTCCTCAGGATGTTGGACTTTACAATGTGTAAGATTTTTACTTTCATAGTTCAAATCATAGATCCTAGTTTCTCTAGTTTCTATGTTTAAATTTACTTTTTTGTGTAGATTTTTGATAAAACTTGTTTTTTTTTTCTTTTTTAAGCTCTTTGCAGAAAGTTCGTTTGTTAGCTCTCATTTGGTATACCAAAGAGAGCTAATCGTATAAGGTGAATCATTTCATATGCATCTCATTTACATGTCGTCTGTGTGTATGCATGTATGTATGTATGTATGTAAGTATGTATGTCTGTCAGTCTGTCCAGATCAAAAACTCCTAAAGCGCAGCAGCTACCTGCTTAGTATTTGATGTACAGGTGCATCTAGGGGTTGAGATGTATATTTGTTCAAATGAACATGTCAGTGTCAAAAATATGCAAATGAGGTAAAAAAAGGAAAAATCCTGCAAACTGCTAAAACTCAGTAACCGTTGGTCAGATTTGGTTGAAACTTGGTATGTAGGTTCCTTTAGGTATTCTAAATTAGGTGTGTACAACTGAGGATGATATTTGTGTGTTTGTATTTTTGGGTAATTTTTTTCAGATTTTTAGTAGTAAAAAAAACTTTTTCTGAAATAGCTTGTCCGATTGCTTTGAAAGTTGGTATCCATGTTCCTCGGGATGACCTCAGTCAAGTTTGTAAAAATTGTAGTGAATTTTTAGTATTTGTAATTTTGGGGCAATTTTCCCCATTTTTGGTCAAAATTTTTTTCCTCCAAAAACTACTCATCTGATGCCTTTGGTATTTGGTATGCAGGTTCATAAGGTTGATCAAAATGTGATGTATTAGTATTCTTATGAAATTTGCAATTTTGTATTTTTTGGGCAATTTTTGTCATTTTTGGTCAAAAATGTATTTCTCAAAAACTGCTCATTTTATATCTTTCATGTTTTGTGTACAGGTTCCTAGGGTTTATCGTAATATGATATATTGAAATGAGGATGAAATCTGCAATTTTGTATTTTTGGGGCAATTTTTGTTATTTTGGTCAAAAAATTTGTTTCACAAAATCTTTTTAATAGCTTTGATATTGAGTAGAATTTTCCTATGTATGGTCTTAATTTAATATGTTCGAATTATATCTTTATCAATTACATATTTTTGCAGTTATATTTGCCATTTTGGTCTGGCTCACCTGAAGTAGGCTGTCAAAGATTTCCTCCTTCATCAACACGTGTCGCATAAAGTTATTCTCTACATAACACAAGGAGCTCTATCAGCTGCCAGGTCGCTTGTTTTAAATGTTTAGAGAAATGTCTCTTCAAGTTCCTAGTTTTATGAAGCTTCCTAATTTTTTGATGGAAAAAACTTACAGAAATAGTCCACAGTATTGATTCCATTACTTTTTCAGGTTGTGTTGATATGAACAAATTAATAAATATTTGTGAAAGATTTTCTGATTTTTGGCGATTTTATACCTACAGGAACTAAGAATACATAATGTGGTGATCTCGTGAGCATTTCATATGGTAAACTGTGTTTGGTGTTAAAACATGGTAAAAGAATCATTAGAAAGCACAGCTGAAGGTGATTTAGCAGGTTTGGTTTCCAACAAATATTCAAAACTTTTTTCAATGTTTGAACTATCAGGGTTGTAAATAGCTCCTACTCTTCCTGTCATTGTATCTCTTTAATAAACATTGTTTATACTAAAGGGTGGACCATTTGATATCCTGATGGGGGATCTGGAAGATTTTTAGAAAAAAATAGATTCCAAGCAATCTGCCAGTAAAAACTTGACTTAACCCTTTCACCCTCCGTTCCCTGTACCGGTATACAGGTCCAACTTTACCATAGAAAACAATGGATTTGGGACAAACCATGGCGGTGAAAGGGTTAAAGAAAAGGTGGGAGAGTGGAAAAAAATACTGTACAGTGGATCAGGTTGAAAATAGTGCTATCTCATCAATCTTCAGACCACCCCCCAGGATATCAAACGGTCCACCCCCATGTCTCTGTGCACACATTTTACAATGCACTGCATCATAGTTGAAGATTCCAAGTCAGGTCAGGATTTGAAAGGAATAGTCAGGTTCACCACAGTTAAAAATCTTAAGTTGATCTCAGTGCCATCATCCTTGTGACATATAGGTTTTATAAGTTATTCCAAAAGTGGATGCACCAGTTGCACTGGAAGAGAACAATGTGTACTTCTCCGTGAACGGTTTCTGAGTCAATGGTTGTATGTTGAAATCTCTCTGTGTATCTGGTGTATGAGCAAAATGTAAACATCGGTTGCATGTTGTTAAGCATTTCAGTCAAGGTTGTCTGTTGTTCATGAAAATCAAGAAAAGGTAGCTCTTTTCCTGTATTTGCCAACACATAACTGTCTTGCGTGTTGATTGTCTTAGACATCACATACTAAGTAGAAGAGGACAGGAAACTAATAAATTGATGTATAATAGTCGCGCCAGCGGCTTACTGACTACGCATGCGCTTATTCATAATATACTATGCGAGCAACCGGAAGTGTACCCTTCTTTCATGGGCGCCGCCATGTTTGTTTTTTTGAGTACTCGTAAATAAACAAAAACGAAACAAATTACCATTATATAACATGCCTTTTATAAAATATACCTCTTTTATGAGCCAGTAAATGTTATTATGCACCTTGTCGCTGATACAAAATATCGTTAATATAGATAAAGGGAGAAAATTGTCGTGCATATGAACGGAGGCATACGCAAAGAATGCTGGGATTTAATTATAGAAGAGCGCCCCCTGTGTCAATAATTAGATTCAAAAATTGCCAGTTTTTAGACGGAACGCTGTAGTTTTCAGCACGAGGGACCGTGTTTTCAGCTTGCAAGTGGAAGGTGGGCAGTGCGGTTACCATTGCAATGATAATGATTGCATAATACGTCCCTTGTTTAACGCAATAGGCTGTTATCATTGTAAAAATTGCCAATTTTTGTCCAAAATTTTTACACGTTACAGAAAATCTATACCTCCTCTGCTGCAGGGTTTGACATCGTGTACGTATGTGAACTGCTTTCATCAGAGGGAAACTGGGCATAGTTGTCATATAAACGTTTATGAAGTAACAATTAATTACATTTTATCATGAATCAATACAAATAACATCGCCAATCTTAACCCCTGGCGCGACACCAAGGGCTGAGCCCTATATAATATCAATATTATTCACTCTGAGTGCCTGTATATATAACTATTTTATCATTACATCCAGCTGTTTGTTATATATTTATCACTCTTCATGGGCCAAAGCACACTAAGAAGCCAATGTAATCACAGCCAATCTGTGTATGTCAGTCTGTCTGTATGTCCATCCATCACCAGTCTTTCTGTAGACCAGTTTGTGGAGCTCATAAGTGAATAATTTCCACATTAAATGTGGCAAGCTTTGGAATGTTTAGATGGTTATCTATAATCCAATGGAATCTTGTATACGTTGATAAAAGAATGAGAAAAAAAACCATGATTTTTCATAATCTGCAATTTATATTGATAAGAGTGATTATTTTATTATTGGTACGTATGATAGGAGGAACAATGTATGCGATAGTTTGATTGAGAAGCATAAAATTCAAATATATGTATTTTTGAAGTTTTTACCGACTTTTTGTCAAAAGTCTTGTTTTCGAGGGTCACAGATCAGATACCAGGTATCAAATTTGGTATCAAATTTTAGTTTGTCTGCCTGTAGTCAGACTGGTGATAATACAATATATATATGTTCCTAAATCGATTAACATGACTACATTCCAATAAATTATATTATCACCAGAAAAGGCCCCAGGATCTAACAACGAGCCATGCTTTGAAATCAGATTTTTTCCTGGTCATGATCATAATGGAAATATATGTTAAGGTGCCTCACAATGACTATCGTGAAGTGGATGGAGATTGAAGAGAATTGCAGCTCAACAGCTGTGATCAAATATCAGGGCAACGCCTCATTAATTAAACAAGGAAATAATAATGAAGATCAAAATCATCCAACTTTGAACATGTCCGTCAGGATCAATGATCCAAATCCCCTACCTTCATATCACATCCCCTTCGCCACCCCAACCCTGAAGTACCCAGCACACGAACTCTAACCTCCGTGATGAAATCTAGAATATAAACTTCCCTTTTCAGAGGAGGAAATGAAGGTATACGTATGTCTTCATGTTTAGTAGTTGCACCAAATCTCCAGTACCGTACGAACGTGAAGTCTAGAGGACAAAAAGTTCTAACTCTATACATGTAATACTATTATTGAGTACATGCCCGTAGCGGTTTACCTTTTGATGCTTTGACCCAGGGACTTTCAGCCAAAGGTCAAACATAGTAACAACACCCTCTAGGTAATATTTGTGACGTCATTATCAAGCGAAACGAAAGAAGCTTACTTTGTCTGCACAAGCAATATACCGGGAACAAATTTAGAGCTGAGAACAACGATGGGTGACCAGGATGTTGACGGTGAGTACAATGCTACCAAATTATTGGGAGAGGTGTTATTCCAGTCTTTGGATCAAACAGACGGCTTACCAATTTATTATTTCCTCGTACTCCACCAAGGGTAGGGTCTTGATATACGCCTCTAGTGCCTGGCTACGGTGTCACGGCAATGTGTTTTGTTTGTTTTGTTTAGACTCTAGTAAATACAGCAATATATGCAAAAGGTTTGCCGTGATAGTACGGGGTATTTCAATAATTACGATTTTCATATTTCGACAAGATGTCTGTGCAGCTGTCGTTTCACGATAAACGATTGACACTATAAAGTATTCCACGGCAAGCCTAATTGACAAAATCTACCAAATTGTGACGAGAATGGCGAATGCATATTTATTATGACGTATAAAACCGTGTGAAAACGAAAGAGTTAATTGTTACCTTCGACCACATCTCCATGAAAACAAGCAATCACATAAGGGTTCACATATTTTGGTCAAAGGTCAACAGTTTACACAGATACAAGTATTTAGTTAAATTTTTAAGGACGGTTAAAAACTACAACTAGAAAACCAAAGCTAACCTCGTCCAAAAAGGTTTGGCATGTCCTTCTAAGGTGATATATATATATATATTATATATATATATATATATATATATATATATATATATATTATTTACGTATGTCTGTCTGTCTGTATGTATGTATGTATGTATGTATGTATGTATGTATGTATGTATGTATGTATGTATGTATGTATGTATGTGTGTATGTTTGTGTGTGTGTGTGTGTGTGTGTGTGTCTTGTGCGAGTTGTTTTTTCTGTTTCGTTTTTCTTTGTCAGTTGACGTAATTGGAGGTATGTTTACATTAGTTGCACTGACAAACTGGGATGTTCAGACGCTTTATGCATTAAATACAATATCAAATACCAAAATCTATCTGATGCAAGCCTGAGCTGCTGGCCTATATAGCCTACCTTAGCTGTATCACAATGTATTTCAGTTTATACAGTGCATTATTTGCTATCACCCGTCGTTATTATCCCCTGCACATTACTTGGCTCCAACACTAGCCAACGTCAAGGATTGTTGCAACCCGTGTTTCACTCATTTTAAACGTTTACCGAGAAAATTAAGCATAAAGTATTGTCTGAAAAGTGACATTTGATGATATATTCGAAATGCGGACGTTTTACTCCAAAGTACTTAGTACAACCATCACTGTCACATATAAAGCAATGGGCATATGGTATTACCAATGTAAATAGGACATGGTTATTTTACTAAATATGCATGGGTCAGCCAATTAAAATAGCGCACCGTCGTATTGCTAAACGTATATTTGTCAACCAACGGAAATGGGGCATGGTGGTATTACTGAAACATATATTTGCCAGCCAAGAAAATAAGGCACAGTGATACTACTAAAACATATATAGGTCAGCCAATTTTGAGCCAGTTTTTAACGGGGCCTAGCTTACTCAATGTACTGCATGTAACCTCCCTCTAGTAAATTACAGTGGATTTATTGTTGCTTAGATATGCCTGGCGTATTGATTGTTGGCACCGAGTGGTGGCCTAACAAAAGTAGGCTGGAGGTCTCGTTCGTGCAGAGAGACTGCGCATGTCTGTTGCTAAGGCACAAGATGGAAGTTCACTGTACCGTGATATCAGCAACACAGGAGGAGAAGGAAGATGCGGGGAAACTTGGAGTAAAGTTACTTATTCCAAACAAACTTTCTAGTCAGAAATATGAACAGATGGTGTCATTCCAGACACACTTCTCAAATCTAAAAGAACTTAGAAACATCCATTTAATTCTTGGCCACGATTACAATGGTGGAACACTGCCAGCAGCCCAAAGTATCCGAAGGAAGATATTTCCCGATGCTAAATTAGGATCACTATTATACAGCTTGCCCAAAACCACAATTTCCTCAAACGGAGCACACGAGGACATGGTCTCAGCAAAGAAGGCGCGATACGATGTCGATTTGGTTCTGTCTATCGGGCCAAAAATCTTGTCTTACATCCAGCAAACATTGACACCATCAGCAAGCATACTTCACATTCACAACTTACCGAGTGTTATCGATCTGTTTACAAAATACGCGGCCAAAGAAGCAACTCAACACGATGTAGTTGAAGTTATATCGCCACATTTTCTTCCGAATGACATCGAAACAGGGAGTTCAGAATTTAGCAAAAACGATGTGATAGCTAAAGCTATCGGTCAGTCAATAGATCAAGACTCTATGACTATGTCCAAAGTTAAGTGGAAAATTCGGGGTGTTTCTGAAAGGCACTGTGAATATTACAACAAACGTCTACGTGAAATGTCCAAGGGTGCAACGTGCCTGGAGGTCGATTCGAGTCCTTTCACGAAATTAGATGATGTACTCGACGATATTAAAAGAAGCCAACTCACTTTGCTCAGCGGAGAAGACGATCATACATTCTGCATCTTTGGTTTTCTTGCCTGTGTTTTTGGAGTACCGACCTTAGTCGATGGGAATTCGAGCCTGGCTACCTTTCTCAAGACACAGTGTCCACTTTTGGCAGACAAGTTTATCGTTCAAACAGGTGATGCTCCGTCCACCAGTTCAAACGATGAAAACTGCAACATTTGGAAGACAAGAATAACCCAGGTTCTTGAAGGTTATTCAGCTCACTTTGAGGCAGCTGTCGAGCTGAAGGACGCTTTGAGACATTGCATCACACAAGGAGTCATAGCTGAATCCCGAAATCAATTTATTGAATGGTGCCTTTCGATCCTCCCAGAGAGGAACAGTCAACTCCTAGAAGGTAAAATAATACTATGCATTCAATCTTTGACTGCGTTGTCTGCCGCACAACACGCATGTTTATTGATACATACATACATACATACATACATACATACATACATACATACATACATACATACATACATACATTTAAAGATATAATTGTTTTCATACAATCTTTCATTATCCGATTCGATTCTTTTTGCTAAATGAGACAAAGTCAGGTAAAATCGTTAGAATGAAGCATAACTTGTTCAAGGTAGAATGCCATGTACTGAAGCACAATGCAAAGTTAGGAACTCGTGTCAGCGGGTTATTATTACCCATCCACCACAAAGCTATACTGTATCATTCATGAAGGGTACGAACTTTGAGTTCGACACAAACTCAACTCAGTCGAGTACACGAATTAAGGCTGCAATTTTGACTATTAAGTCCATACTCGAGTTATTGCAATATTATTTGTACACAAATGTAGTCATGTAGACTTTTCTTCACGATGCCAGAGTTTGTAACTACAGAAAATTCATCACTGAATCAAAGTGATCGGTAACATAAAGAGCGCCCTCAAACATTAGAGCTGCAGTTATTTTAGTTGTCAGTGGCTAGTATTGCTGTCTTTCCAGTATAGTATGGCCAATCCTAGATGCATTATTCTCATTGAATGTAACTTATCTTTGGGTCAATCAACAGGCCAGAAGTCAATATTTACTGCACATTTAAGTCGAGGGTTCGTCCCGGATTTACAACCTGAAAATACGCAGGATGAAAAGTACGATTACAAGGAAGATACCAAAACCAATTCTTCACCGGAAGATGCCGACGCTGTCGTCTATCAAGAACAGAGAGAGGTTTGCTTTATAAAACTAGCATTCAAAAAGTTCCAATACTGAGTGATAACAAAATAAAAATGAAAGACCGGTTCCAAAATCTACAAATTTTGCACTGGAGGGAGATGCCAATAATGAAATCTAACTCTTCATCAGTTCCTTCTTTGAATGTAACAATTTTCATAACAGTAACATGAGCTGTATTATATCATAGGTATATGATTTCTATGTAATGTGTCTAAAAGGTAAATCGGAAGCTACAAATTTTCCTCCAGTTTTTCTCGCCTACGATTTCTACCCACAACATATGCAATCATAAAGAAATTACATAACTTTTTGATTTAGGTAGTTCTCTCAGTAGTGAACTTGAAACATGCAGGCAGCGCCCTCAGGCATCATTTTATCGCAAGTCAAACATTTTATCAGCATTCGGTATGAGTGTCGGTGTTGAAGATGAAATTCTTGCATGGTATTTTGTTCTAAGTGTTCGTAGCTGGGTATTGACATATTGTGGCGCAATAGCGGCTACGAAACCCCTGGAGCAAAATCAATGTCTTCGTATGGTTTCCTGCATTTGACTTATTAAACAATAAAAAGGTCACACAAGTTGGATTAACATGGATATCGAGTAGGGTTATGCTTCTTAAGATATGCTCGTATTTCAGTTTAATAGCCATTTTACAATTTTGCATTGTTACTATGAACATTCGTACGTACGACAAACATTTATGGTTCATCATGTCATATATCCATGCCATGATGTGGACTTGTGTCTGACCAAGAAAGCATCCATACCTCTCATGATGATTTGATACCGAAAGGTCGATAGCTTCTTTATATCGCCCAGTAATATATATAATAATCCGTATTCCACGAGGAATGTTTTGGTTAAAAGCCTTACACGGTCATATACCCTTCAAAACTAAAGACAGGTGACGACTCACAAATGGGCCAGTGTCTCAGTATCATCGCAGTAGGACAAGATAGTGGAAGTATTCCATTCATGATGCACATGGATTGTGACGCGGATGAGAATTTTACAGATCCAGTGAGTATTATTTCAAGTCACAGCTTTAAAAAGCCAGAGCTATTCCCAGAGTCATCGGTGTTTAGTTAGAATAGTATTATTTCTACATTTCTATTGTTGTCTTTTTACGATTTCGAAATCTCTCTCTCTCTCTCTCTCTCTCTCTCTCTCTCTCTCTCTCTCTCTCTCTTAATGCGGGAGAACAAATTTCCCTCGATGTCAAGGCAGAGATTGGGATTATATTTTTATTTCAGTATGCCCGTTAAAGACAGAAGATCTTATTTTTGAGCAAAGGTTCACTCTCAGTTTTCGAAATTCAAAACTATTCCTTAACGGCCTTTGCAAGATCACTAGTGTACTGTAACTAATATATATTTCTTCGCCACACATTTGTTACAGTTTGGGCCGATAGGGACTGCCGTTGCAGCTGATGACGTCAACGCTTTGAAACTATTTGTTGAACTCGGTGCCAATTTGTATGAAGTCAACAAGGTAAAATGTGACCTCTATTGTACTCTGTTCATCGGTTGTTCCTTTGTATGGAGCCACTTTATTCTTTATCTATGATTTGACGTCATAATTGCTGTTCACTTCTCGTGTTAAGATTTTATAATCCAAAGCAAACATATGCAGCCACGGAAATTCTTAATGGCTGGAATCTCAATCTCCTCCACCAAAATCATCATCGTACCATCTTCATTTTCATCATCATCATCATCATCATCATCATCATCATCATCATCATCATCGTCGTCGTCGTAATCATCATCATCATCATCATTATCGTCATCGTCGTTGTCATCATAAAAAATATCAAAGGATCAGTAGCTATAACATTTGTTGATTGATTTTTTTTCACTAGTTTTGTTTTCAATTTCAACTACAGTATCTTGTTCTACTCCCCAAAGCATGTTGGTATACGTATACACAGTGTTCAATTTGTCATCTCAGTCTGCACCGGAACAGAATTCTTATGTAATATGACATTAAACTGGCCCAATAATCATTTTCATTCAAGGTAGTACGTTACCAGGTCCATGGGGCGTTTGTGATTTACAAAGTCAAGTAAAACCATCCTGAATAAACAATAACAGCGCATTGCCACGTTCTACGTTGACAAGATTTATAGTTGATATTTCAACATGATTTGGGGAGTAGAGCAAGAACTTGCAATTTACAATAAAAAGGTCATTAAATATTACACCTGCTGGCCCTTCGATCACATTGTCGACATATTCCAACTGTTCTCAACTATTTCACGCCAACGTTTGCTTTCATCTCAGGGAGAACAGACTCTGCTGCACGTCGCATCGCAAAACAACCGGCTAGAAATTGTCAAATATCTCTTGTCAGTAGGATTTGCCGCCAATACGCCAGATGCGGTAGGTCTTCTTAACAGTCTCTTTCAGCTGACACGCTCAATACCAGAGATCGAACGTGGCATTGGACAAATTTTCCATAACTAGCAATAATCGACTCAGCGACAATAATGCCCTACTGTTTATTTTTGCTTTATGTGAATAATTTATTATACGATGGCCAACTTTGAACTGATCAAACGCAGAAATTCCTAATTTCTAAAACTAAAAGCAAATTATGACCATAAAATTATTGAGGTTATCCCTGAGAAGTTACGTATTAACTTTCAAAGATGCAAGACCAATGGTATTAGAGGAAACAACGTTTTAACCACAAATAGGAAAATTGGTCCTAAAAATATGCTCATACAAATTCAATCATCATTTGAATAATACTGAATGAGGTTTTCACTTTTAGCTTAGAGTCAAATTTGATGACTATGTAAAGAGAAAAAAGCCTTGAAGAAAATTGAACAAAAATAAGGGGGAAATGCTAATTGTATGCTAATTTTAATATAACCTGACAAGGGAATACCTTAGAAACTACACATTGAATTCCAAAGCTTAAAGGACAGTGGTGTGAAAAAAACAATATTTTGATCGAAAATGAGACGCTCAGTTCCAAACATTTGGATATGGAAATTTATCACAATTGACATTGACTGAAGTTATCTTCTAGAATTTATAAACCAAATTTGAATGCTAATGGACGTCGAGTTGAAAAAGAAAAAACATCTAAAACTACTCCTGCAAATTTATACTAATTAATAGTACTTACTAAGGATACCCCTGAAAAGAAACATATAGAATATGAACTCTATCAGACAAGTGGTATTAGGAAAAAAAAGTTTTTGACCATAAATGAGAAAATTAGCACCATAAAATTGCATATTCAAATTTCATCATCCTTTGAACAAAACTGAATGAGGTCATTCCTTGGAACTTATATACCAAATGTAATTTATATTGGATCGAGAATAAGATTTTAGAAGAAAAAATTAGCAATATATTTATATATTACGTCATATATATATATATATATATATATATATATATATATATATACATAAATATATATATATATATATTATATATATATATATATATATATATATATATATATATGAACACATCCAAAAGAAGTTTCAAGTCAAATTTGAAAGCTTTACAGTGGTATAAGAGGAGAAAGCTGCGTGACTAAAAATATGAAAATCTGCCAAAAGTAATTCCACATGTAACTTTCGATAATCTGAGTGACTTTGAGATTAAAACTGAAAGATTTCTTAGCAGCAGTGTCAGAGGAGTGCGAAGTTGACAGGAGACGACATGTACCTGACGAAAGACAACGACCGACAATCAACCTATCTGTATAAATTCTCGTCGCTATCAGCAGAGCTAAAAAGTTCAAATAGACATACTTTGTGTTTCTTTCTCAAGAACTCAGCTAACCTCAGCTTACTGTATTAATTATACAAGAAAGTTGTTAATGCCAGTAAGCTTACTGTTATAGTGTAATCACGGTGCCTCCATGCTGTAATGCATGTGTTGTCCCCTTGATGGTCCCATAATGCCATCTGTTATGACAAATACTATGGATACATATGTGTTCTGGTAATAGTCACCGGTCAACTTTCAGAGCAGGCAGAAAATACTTAAGATACTAACATGTTGGACAACGATTTTTTTTTTAATGTTTTGTTGTCAGATTGAACAAACACCGTTGCATTTAGCGGCCGCGAAGAACAATCTGTCGGTTGCAAGAGAGCTAATCAGCAGTGGGGCCAATCAACATGTCGAGGATAAGGTATATGTCTCCACCAAAACTCTATTATAGTAACTTCATTTTGGTGCATTCCAGTGGTTTTGTTGTGTGGTTGTTGTTGTTGCTGTTGTTGTCGTTGTTGCTGTTTGTTTATTTGATTTTATGAACGTCGAAATGCCTGGTGTTCAGCACGGCACGTATTACGTGATGATGTCAAGTATCCTTGTTGACAGGTGAATTTATCCCGGATTACAATTGATTTCATAACAAAAATATTGCATTTTAAACAATGTGTTGTGTGGGCACACCTAGTACCTAGTGGTTTGCATTTTATGGCACTTACGGAGAAGAATAAGAAATTAAAAATATTCTTTTACGCCGTGCATTTTTCTATCGTATGGCATCGTGATGTGTTTTTCAAGAGATCATAATTATTCAAATTACTTTTGCATTTGGAATAACAATTTTGTTACTTTCTCTATTTAAGGTAGTACGCATCTCGAAAGTGAAAAATTAAACTCTTGCTCAAACTTTCCTCAATGAAACTTCCAACCATGCATTCTCTTACTATATCATGAATAAAAATCAGGAGTTACCATGCAAAGTTTGGTATTAGAGAGTTGCAAATTACCTAAATTTATTGATTTTTGAGATTCAAAATGGCTGCCATCCCTGTGTTAATAATGGGAAAAACTAAATTTTCGAAAAACTGAGACAGTAAAAAGGTTTCTTCTTCCAGGAGCTTTAAAATGAGCCCCAAGAAGTGATGTATGAGAAAAGAATTGTACAAATTTGAAATCCGAATATCTGCCTCCGAGGTGCATTCTACCTCAACAAACAAACAAACAAACAAACAAACAAACAAACAAACAAACAAACAAACAAACAAACAAACAAACAAACAAACAAACAAACAAACAAACATGCAATGGTCTGTTCCTTACAGTTTGGCAGAACACCATTCAACGTTGCATTCAATATGAACAGTACTGAAGTCCTGAAACTTTTAGTTGGCGATGAGACAGATATTGAAACCAAAGTTCATGATGAGGTGAGAAAATTGTACCAGTAAAGGCAAAATTTCATTTTACAACTTGTTTACGTTGGACTAAAAAAAATGCGAATTATCAAAAATGAATCTGATAATTAGATATAGAGCACGACGTTTACAACCCTGCTTAAATTGTTCTTTGCTGTTTTCATTATCAATATGTATGTCATAGATTATGTCAAGATCTCGTATTCACTAGATTGCATAAAAAATTCTCTTTTATGCCTTGTGAAAGAGAAACGTATGTTTTTTGCTTGGTTTTAATTTCGACAAGTGTTTGTAGTTGTCTGGGGGTTTGCGTGTTTGCGTTCGTGTGTGCATCACTGATAATCATTGTCATCAGTCAATGTTTGTTTTACTCGTTACATAACGAATCCCTTGATCTTTACAGACAGACGGAGCTGCTGATTTTAACATCTCGTCAGAAGAAAATTTGATATTACTACTAAAAGATTGCGTAAAGCTTGGCGGAAACATAAACGCTCCATACTCGGTACAGTAGAACTCATTGAAATAAGACACATGAAAATTTATATGTTTGTGATACCGAATAGAAAAGCAAAATTACCGTGTGCAATTTGTATAATATGGTAGTTTGCCACGGTGTCCCGTGTTCCAAATACATTTCGTACTTTTTTTTATCATTCCTGCAAATGTTCCCTTCCATTACAATATCCCATCCGATGTTATCTATTTGTATTCTTTATCGTGCAAAAAAGTTAACTTGAAACACTCATCGCTCTTGATAAGGGAACTATCGTTCATGTAGTCTCCCACTGTTGCACCATGTTATGTAGGTTCAACAAGCGAATAATTTGATGATGTAAGGTTTAATGTTACGTACACTTATAAAATCAGGATTATAAAGTGCGCTGAGTGATGAATAATTCAGGATTAAAAGTGATCTGAATAATCAACAATATATAAAAAAAGTACAAAAGGTTGGCCAAATAATTGCACGCACCTCTATGCCACCATGGCCAAATGTTGTCGCTCTGTATTTATAAATGATATAACGATACGTGCATGATTTAAATAGTCGTTGATTCTGAGACTCGGAAACACTGTGAATGTCTTTGTCCATCTTTAGGATGGAAATTCTCCTCTTCATCTGGCTACCAAGAAGAACTGGGCGTCAGCTGTGTCTTTTTTGCTCAAACACGGAGCTAACGTCAAGCTTTCCAACAAGGTAATCAATTCCGTATGCACATGTTGAGAGCAAATCTAGCACACCATATACGTAATGTACACTGCTCTAAGACGTCCATGACGTAGACGTGAGGTTTCAATCTTGACATTTCAGTAAATTTCATGAATTGTGAACATGCAGATGACAAAAAATTTGTCTAACGAGAAGAAGGGCGAAATTTTATCCTCCATGTAGATACACGTGCCAATGAAAGACCATTTCCCCAACCAAAATATGAGCGATATGTTTGTCTTGTAGGCTGATGAATATTCATACAAATCTCTTTACCTTCATACTTTCGCTAGAATGGAAAAACACCTCTACAAATTGCTGTTGATGCAGGGAATTCAGAAATAGCAGATCTGCTTACGGACCATGGTGCGGGAGATGAAACAGCCTTCGCCGACAAAGTAAGGACAGAAACTTGCTGGAGTCAGGGCAGTCTCTCTCTGTTACAGGCTTAGAAGCTGGAACTTTTGATGATTCATTCCACTATTTTGCTCTGTATGTCAATTTCAAGTTCTTGTTCTACCCCTAAATCATGCTGAAACACGTCTATTATTTAGCTTGTCAACACAGCGTTTATACACGAAAATGCACTAAAAAGGCACTGTTATTATTTACATTTGCATTCTAGTCCTGACCAGAATTCAGTTGTCAACAATAACAGGCTGAGTTGACAAGCTGAATAATGTGGCTGTCAACATGCTGTCGAGAGTAAAACTGTATTTTACATTTTACATTTTATTTATTGGTGACAAAGTTAAAAATCTTGCATTTGATATCGTAGACTGACCGATTTTTCCGACAATCTCAAAAACTGATTCAAACAGTCTGTTGTCTTGTTTCGAAAATACTACAAGTAACGCGTTATTTGTAGACTATATTGTACCTGTTTCTATTTGCAGGAGGCAATATGAGAATATGGATCCTGGATCCCGTATTGCCCTGGTTGCAGTGTCAGTTACCATCCTAGACATGAAATCATCACACATTTAAGTGCAGTGTATGTCTAAAGACTTGACATGACGTAGACTACGAATGCGGGGTCAGACTTAATTGAGGGACACTGAATTGAAGGACTCTGAGAACAGAAATGATGAGAGTTAGTTTGTAGTGAAAATACTGTCCTTTATCTGACAGTATTCGCACTGCAAATTAGAGAGAATGACAATGTTACCAGAGCAGAATATGGTGAAGGACATCATTTTCACCATAAAGTGAAGGACAGAGATTTCTGTGCAAAATAGAGCGAAGGACAATGCTATTATGGTGATAATACTGCCCTGTATCTTATCCTCCGCTGAAAATGTTGTCCTTCGCCTAATTACGTACATAAAATACTGTTTCTCCACTTACTTTGGTTTTAAAATTTGTGTTCTTCCTTTACTATCCTTCGCTGTCTCCGCCCCTCCTAAGTTTACGCTCATTGTGTAACTTACGAAGCAGGCAGGGAGGGGCTCGTGATGCGCCGTTTGCCCGATGCTGTATACGTATAACAAACCCTGCGGTATATCAAGCTAACGAAGGACCACCAAAATACACCCATCCAAATTTTCAACCACCCGTTTCTGAGATGGATTACACTCAAATCATACAATAAACCAATTCTTCTGTTTGTTGTTCGTTCGCATGTTTGCACTCTATATCTTAAAGTGTGATAGATGTAATTTTTATACACTAACGATAAACTTAACATTTTGAGTACCGTTGAAATACTCTCACACAGCACGCAAGACAAATCTTCCTACAGTATTTAGTTCAACACTCGACACAACATTTCTTACAATGCATACTCCCATTTTAGTTTAAAGTTTCGACAAGACGAGTGTCATCCAGTCTTATTCATTATTTCCTTATTTCCTTAATTTGCGTTTGGATCGCTTTCTGTCACCCAAGGATTGTCATGTGCGACACCTAGGCTCTGTGTTACGAATACTTAGGTGTAAATGCTGTCACAAGGCCGCAATAAGTTATCAGTGATTGAGGTTTTTTTGAAGAAGATAAATCTACATAACTGTGAATGTGTCGAAAGAAAAAAAGAAAAGTGCCACGCAGCTAGTCTGAAATAATTTGACAACCAGAAAAAGAGACAGAAACATATCAAAATCGTATCATATCGTTCAAGACGCATCCTTCTGCTTCAAGTCTTACAAGGCTTGAGAACGTCGGGATAAAATCATCGGCTTTGTTCATCTTCTGATACGTGAAATTTGTATTCATCCATGAAAACAGGGATCATTTGAGTTGTATAACATAGGATTGGAGGCAACTTTAACCCAAACCAGAGCAGCTGAATTTCTTATATTCCATACTGTGTATTTTACAAAGGAAGTGATACAGTTTGTAATGTCTGATCTTGCATTGTTATCATTTTCAATTCCCGCAATTGCTATAATCTTTCGATATTGGTATCCTTATCAATATTATGTTTTCTGACAAAGAAAGAAATGCATTTCTGCTAGATTTCTTATACCTTACACGCAAATAAAATGTGTTGCAGGGCTTCTTTTCGGCCAAAAATGTGGCATGTGCCATCAATTGAATTAAAGTTTGGCCATGCTTCCTGTAATAAGCCTCTGTGGAATATCTTCAATTTTAATCAGTCACTGAACTGCTAACAATTCTTGTTGAATTAAAACGACGGAATAAAGTAATTTTATCTTTGTCGGTGATAGTAAGTTTCTAGCCCAATTTTGACCATTTTGACCTTTGATTTCATGCCATTTCCTATTTACTAATTTGCAATAAAGTGACTTGGTTTTGAAATCACTCTGTGTCAGACCATGGTTCTCTAAGTCTAGAATATCAAAGCTTTTACTTTTTGCAATTATTTCCCATTGTTCAAGCCAGTAGCTTGTTATCATCCAAGATATCTTATAGCATTAAGATCATACTCTTTGGCCATTTTTCATGGAAGAGGACACTTATTTCATTCTTTATGTTATCATTGTACCAAAGAACTTCATTAAGAAGGTTGTGTTTTGATGTTCGTGAATTAACTCTAGTAAGTCTTAGCGAAGAGCAGTAAAAATTACAGGCTACCTTAACTGCAGAAAGTAGAAATTGATACAATAAAATACTAACCAACAAACGGCAGATAAAAACACCTGTTGAAAGTAGAGGACAAAAAACCGGACGTTTCGAGTTCAACCCTTCGTCAGTACTAAAACATGTTTGAGTAACGTGGAAATACAAGTCTGAAGAACAACCAATCATGTAACAGAAAGATAAAACGCATTGAATTGAGCATTCATTCCAGCTGGTGTTAGAGTGCCTAACTTAAAAAAATGTGGCCTGTGGAACGAAAGCATTGCATTTCATTTTACAGCTCCGTGAAATTAACTTTTGACGTATTTTTAGTAAATTTGCTCGGTTTGTGAATTCAGTTTCTTATTCTTCTCTCAAAATAATGTCGAAATGTGTAGCGTTCAACTTATCAGCACAGAAGCTGCATATATGTAATTTTCCTTGCTATTGACAGATTAAGACGACGAAGAAAACAGATAAGTTCTATGACAACAAAATAACAATGGAAATATTAAACAGTTAACACCTTTTACAAAAAAATTGCACACTAATTCCTATCACCTGAAATGTGACGCTAAGTTTGACAGTGCAGGTATCAGACATCAACTGTCACAATTATTGTCACTTTGAAATCATTTAAATCACCCAGTCACAGACATATCCAAGTTTGGTGCAAAAGAGGCTTTAATAACTATCTACTACTACTAAACTAACAATCTACTGCCCTCCGTTAAAAGCAATACAGGAATAGCAGGTAAAGGCAGTGAACAAGTACGTCATTGTTACAGAGGGTATGTGGGAGGGTGAAAAACACCAGCAGCCTCAGCTATGACAGAACGGTGTGAAAAAAGGCGGTAAGTCATGAGGTCGTGTTGAGAACAAAACTGATTGGTTGCAAGTGGTCATGTGACCATCTTAGAGAGCGCGAGTTGAACACCGCTCAAAGGGACATTATTTGAAAGAAGGTCAACAGGTAAGCCCAATTCTGCGTGATAACTTTGTCAGCGGCGGGATTTGTGTAGACAAGTGCTATCAATGGGTCACCGAAATTGTGTGAATGTTATTCTGATGTACTCTTTTGGTCATACTTTAGTTGAGTATCGCCACTCCACATTACCCGATTTTAACATTATTTTGTGTATTACTTTAACAAATTACATTAAAGGATTCTCTGACATAAGTATAATCCTGTAGAAAGCTGAACAAAAGCATGAGTGTATGATTTCTTTACGTCATGCCATGTACGGCATGACGCAGCTCAACTATGGTCAGATAAGACACCAGAGAGACATAAGTATTTATATTAAGTATATTATAAGGCTAAAGTAATGAAAACCTTACGCCTAACGTACGACTTCATAATACCAAAGCCCAATACACAATAAGTTTTCACATATTTTCCAGTATTTTTTGTGTTTGTGAAGTACGCTTTCTTTCCATTCTTCCATAATCATGTTGACATGCCTGTGCTCAACTTGTCAAGACAGCTTTTATGAGTGTAATGTGTGTTACCTTCTATGTTGATATTGGTGAAGACAGAATTTAAAGGCATGGTTCAAGCGTCAGATTGTCTTGCTAGGAAATTTACTTATTAGATTACAATTTCAATGGAAAACAAAAGGCTATGACACCTTCATAATCCTCTTACGGACTAGAACAAACTCGATCCGTGGGATCGATTCCCCTACCTTTAAGTGCGGACGGGAGTTCGCTCGTCAAAAATAACGTTGTACACCGTACACGATCGATTAACTTGGCTAATAAATTGTTTGCAACGACACATACTTTAGGTAGCCAATGTGTTTTCAAGAACAAAAATGATGAAATTATCATCAAATTTGCAGCAGTTGTCACACAGACAAATAATGGCTACAAGCTGTCAACAGACACAATGGAAATCTGATGACAAGGTTTGAATGAAAGTTGACGGCGAAATAGGAAAAAAAATCAATATATTTTAACAATAACCAACGATATTACTATTGCATTTTGAAAAATAGTGTCAATGACACTGTCCTCCCATTTTACAGAGATTCTAAGTACTAGTACACACATTACATTGCATTCTTATAGGTTGACATTGCAAGTCCAAATTAATCTTACAACCCAGCAATATGAAATGCTCCATCTCATAATGACTTTTACACATCTGACAGAAAACAACCCTAGGATCAAGACTATCATGTTTTACAGCAATCCAACAAATATTTTGGGAGAAAATGATTTTTGACAACAAATGGAAAATTGCCCACAAAATACAAATATGAAAATTTAACCACAATTTTGAACAAATCTGACGAAGGCCAACCCTAGGATCATACATACAACTTTTCAAGGCAAGAGGATGAGCGCTTTAAGAAAAGAAGATTTTTTGACCCCCAAAAAATCGGAAAATCGCCTAAAAATACAACTTTCAAAATTTTAAGTCACTATAAAGAGCCTGCATACCAAGTTTCAACCAAATCTGGCCAGTGGTTACAGAGTTTTAGCAATTTGTAGGAGTTTTCCTTCATTTGTATATTTTTGACTTTAACATGTTTATTTCAACAAATTCACATCTCCACCCCTGGGTGCACCTGTCCACCAAATACTAAGATGGTAGGTGCTGTGATTTATGAGTTTTTAATGTGGACGGACATACATCCGCACATACGAACATACATACATACAGACGGACAGACAGACCGACAGATAGACATGCATACATGCATACATTTATTTTTACAGCTTTTAACCTCCAACAGCCGACCAACTTGTCAATATCAGCTTGTTCAACTTGATACTACTGCTTATAATAATATAAATGAGAGTTTATTTCATTCTAATTAAAGTAAACAAGACTTGCTTATTAAGAGTTACGTCATAAAAAAACAGCATATCTGTCAGGTTATAAAGAATCTTCAGCTAGTTATCTTTATCAGTATTTTCATCCTATTAACCAAGCACATTTTAACTTTCAAATCAACCCTTTTCCTGCCAAGTCCATATTTCACTATCAGGTCAAAATGGTTAAAATTAATGAAACACAACATATTCCATCTGGTGTATTTTAACATAAAACTATACATTTGAAGGCTGTTGCAAACATAAATACTGTAAACTTGATTTTTTTGGACTGAAGATGCTATAACATACCAAGCCAAGCGTGTGAAAATACGTCATGTTTTGGCTCAATACCGCTTTTTACTGACTTGGCCGATGGGGAAGTAATAGTCTTAATACTGTCTGGCAGAGAAAGGGTTAACATTGCAAGTAAGTTCTGTAGAATAAGTTGAGACTGTACGTACTCAGAGAAAGCACACAGAAGAGACAAATGTTTGCAACTTGAGAAGTCCGAGGTTATCAAAAGCATTATAAGGAATCATGTAACACTTTCATTTCACTGTTTACACAGATTGCATAATTGCTATAAATAGCACATGAGAAATCTTACAGCCCAGCTTTACCATAAAAACCCTATCACTTTGACCACTCTTTTAATTTACCACTCTATTTTTTTCCTCAAAAAGTAATTTTATTTTAACACGATTGGAACTAATTTGGGAAAATTGGATGAGAGTAATTATTAGAAAAATCTGACGAAATCGAAATTTTTACAGCCTAAATTTTATAAAATGATAGAAAAGTTCAAAATTTGAAAAATTGTTCTCATCGAACAAAACAACGAAAACACAACGATTATTGCATACCTGTTTCATCGGATTCATTTTCATGAAAAAAAGTTCATTTTTGTGTAAATGTACCAAAGAAATGAGACAAAATGCTTAAGATTTCTCTAATTGACGACGTTTGAGTCAGGGCACTTTTGAAATGCCCCTGACTTTTTTGTGAATTTAAGGCTTCATAAACAATAAATTGAGTCAGGGCACATTTTAAATGACCCTGACTGACTTAACTGTAAATCAATCGAAAAGCTTCATTTTGGTCGAGGAAAAGTGACAAACTGAGATTATTACTAGTGTTTCAGTAATGAAGAAACTACAGACAAGCTCACATATTTTCATTCAAATATAAATATTGTTCATATGTTTTGAACAATATTGCATTATATACTATCATGCACTGATTCTTACCCATAATATTTCAACAGCATCGTAAATTTTGAATAAAATTTTAAGATGGTAAGCAAATACGGTGTAATATTAGACAAATTTCTAAAATTCTTCAGAAATTTTGCCAATCCAATTATCCCAATTTAGTTCCAATCGTGTTTTTTATCCTTACCAAGTCAACCGTAAATGGAAATTGGAACTTTCTCTATCTCTATTTATTTGACCAACCTATCATGACAAACTATTATGAGCAATTTCTTTTAGATAATATACAGAGCACAATATATGACGGTTCAGAATATGTCAAAGTTGGGATTCAGGAAAGTTGCCTATTACATGTTGTAATCCTCCAAGATGGTAAGCATTTTACTATGAACTGTCAAAAAAGTTGAACTTTCTAATAATTCTACGCTAAAATTATTTTGACTTTGTTGATTTCCTAATTAATTCAATTATTTAAAATTATATTAATTATTTTCTTTCTGAGTGGATTGATAGGGTTTGTACAGTACAAGAGTGTGATACAATGTGAGTCAAATTCAGTTAAAATATCAATTACCGTCTAACATTGCATCATTCCTATAAATAGCACCTCAGCCTGGAACAGCACAATCATAATCTGCTCATTCACACAGGCAGTACTTGACTTTGAATGAATTACCTACTACATTTCACCTATGTACCAAATTTGAAAGCATGACAAAAAGTACCATAAAATTTGCAAATTTCAGCATGAGTTCACAGAGTCATCTTCAGGTCACTCCTAGGAACCTGCACACTCAATTAGAAAGTAATGGCATACACAGTTTCAACAAAGATTTTTTAAACCAAAAATGGCA
The DNA here is from genome assembly GCF_041260155.1 of Ptychodera flava. Lineage (NCBI taxonomy): Eukaryota > Metazoa > Hemichordata > Enteropneusta > Ptychoderidae > Ptychodera > Ptychodera flava. The sequence continues at coordinate 44,555,136 of NC_091936.1, forward strand.
AAAATTACCCCAAAATACAAATATGCTAGTTTTGCCATAATTTTGATGGATTTTATTTTGAGTTATCACAAGGCACCTGCATGCCAAATGTTACAGCAAACAGGCCATTGGTTTCAGAGGAAACAATTTTTTACTGAAATGGCAAAAAAAAATAGAGAAAAAAATTCATTAAAAATAGAAAGCAGCCAATATTGACACCAAATCTATATGTTTGAATGAATGGGGCCCAAGGTACCTAAAAACCAAATATGACAATGATCAGAGTAGTTCCTGAGTTATTGATTTTTGACCATTTTCGCCCTTTTCTACCTCATTTGCATATCCATGAGACTAAAAATTTCATTTTAATAACAGCATATCTACACCATATATGGCATCACTACACCAAAAATCAGCTTTATAAGTGCAGCACTTTCGGAGTTTTTGCGTTGGACGGACAGACATCCATACATGCATAAATACATACATACATACATACATACATACATACATACATACATACATACATACTTACATACTTACATACATACTGTTACGTGCAGAGAAAACGAACAAAAGGGTGAACTCAGCAGTTAACGTTTAAACAAAATTTATTACGAAAATAAATCTAATTGCTAAGTCAGGGATAGAGTACAAGCTTTAAAAGTGTACAGACTACTTATCTCAGCTGGGACGGCAAAGCTCCAGTCTCAGAGTTGTAACAGTCAGTCGGATGAATGAACAGTCCTTTGGCTTGCAGGCTTGAAGTTGCACAAAGTCCACAGTATAAATCCAGCGTTGGCAGTGAAGGTCTTGAAAAGTCTTGAGAATGACTACTGCTGGAGTTTCGAAACACTTGTAGTAACACACAAGAGACACGATCCCAAAAGTCTGCCTGGAAGCTGTGCACGTCCCTTTTTATACCCATGTGCTTACATAAGGGCATATAAGAACAATCTAGAACTTTTATTGACATGCTAATTACTGTTCTAAAATTATCTCTCTTACACAACTAATTAAATTTCCAGAACATTCTGAACATGACTAATTAAATTCAAGGTTGTGAGGTCATTAAGGGCAGTGACCTTGAGAATGTTCTAGACTACTTGAACTCAGGTCATGATGAGTGTTGGGGAAAATGACCTACATACCAATACATACAGACAGACATCTCACATACAGACTTTTTTCAACCATATAACCTCCCAATTGCCATATATGTACGGCAAATGGGAGGTAAAAAGGATGGCTGGATCTTTTCACGGATATATGCGATATCTACACTGATATGTGAATATTTGTCGAACCCATGATATTGGTGAACAGGAGATGAGGCTAAGTGTCTATCATAGAGACAGAACACATTTATCGACGACCCTCATATTTGACACACTTATCAAAAAAAAATTAATTAAAATGATTCTTTTTGAATAAGGATATACATTCAATAGTTAAACGCTACATTAGATCTACATTAAACCTAATCAAGACACTCTCACTGGGTACAACATTGCAAATGAACTTTAAAACCGAATAAACTTTGATGCCTTCTTTAAATTAAACACACATACACACAAACACACACAAACACACACACACACACACCAACAAAACTTGTGCATGGTAGAAAACGCAACCTGTACTAAAATACATGTTCATGTGTCACGAAAATGTACAACGGACTGCTGTGTGATTACTTGAAGTGTGCAAAAAAAATGTATAGGATTTTCTATTTAATCTTGATAAAAATACATGTATCCTTAATTCAATATAATCTCAAAGTTCGCCCTTGGACGTCATCTCTATGGAAGATTAAAAGCAATCAAATCGAAAATCATTCTGAAAACGATTGGAACTAACTTGTGATAATTGGATAATGAAGTAATGTCTGTTTATCTTCAAATGTAAGCTCATCGGCTTTCCTTTTTAAGTTACATACTTGTTTTATGAGTAATTTGTAATATTACAACAATCAGCTAAGAGCACCTAAGACTTTTGGGAAATTTTAAAAATATGAATGAATGAATGAATGAATGAATGAATGAATGAATTATTTATTACCCAGAAAAGTAACATACAATATGAAAGACAGCAACAAGTTTGAATAAGTCAAAAATGATCTGGGCAAAGGGGAAACAGGATATAGCTGGTAGCTAGTCGAGCCTGAACCCCGACATGTGAAAATTGAGGTGAAAAAAAATACATAACGAGGGCTCACAGAACGAATACATTTAAGAAATAAAAAATAATTACAAACAACAAACCAAAACAAAAGCTTATGGAAAACATGCAAGGTGTCTATCAAACAAAAGCTACATAGCTGTCACAGAACCAATCAAATTCCATACAAAAGATGGCGTTTGAAATATTGCCTAAATTTGTACAGTGAGACAATTTGTCTAATATGAACTGGAATATTATTCCATACATTTGCACCTGAAAAAGAAATGGCAAATTGACCTGAATTTGACTTAGCATGATATGGTCGAAGGTGCGTCTGAAGGCTCATTCTAGTATTATGTTCATGCTTATAATCACTGAAATAGTCTGCTATAGTATGTGGTGAGTTTTGATGAATAAGACCATGAATAAAAGTGCCAAGGGACAATTTGTGAAGCTTGAAAATGTCTAGGATTTTGAGCTGGATAAATAATGGTGCTGAGTGGTCCGTCTGTTTTTTAAAAAGTATTGTTCGAACAATCATCTTCTGAGCTGTCAAAATACAATGCAAGTGCGTTGGGTAGGTATTACCCCAAATCTCGATACCATAACTTATGTGAGGAAGTATAAATGCATTATAAAATAACAACTGAAATTGAAGTGGTAAGATGTGTCTCAGCCTAACAAAATACCGCATTTCTTCCTAATGATCTTATTTACTTTATCAATATGGTCAGACCAAGAAAGATGTTTATTTATCAAAATACCAACAAATGAAACTACGTCAGCCTCCACAATGTGCTCACCACTGATTGAGACAGAGCCACACACATTTAATTTCGTCTGACGTCCTCTAAATACACTAAAATTGGTCTTTCTCCTATATATAGTTAATTTGTTTGCGTGACACCATAACTGAACATCGTCTAAATGATGTGAAACATTTGTGAAGGTCTATGCATTCAGCAGCTGAATAAGCAGCTGAAAATAAAATATGAAAATACAATTATCCTAAATTAGTTTCAATCGTGTTTCTGATTAAAAAGAGACAAAGATCAGCAAAAATATAGCAATTCGAGTTGATAATGTGTAACATGATTGGAACTTGCTCGGTAATTGCATAGTGGCGGGATTTAATACAAGTGAACACGTTCACGATCACCATGCTTTTACATTATATTGAAGCTCTGAGGAAATACAGTGCGGCATGGGGCAGCTGTGTGTAGACCGGCCGATAGTTGATCAGTTGATTGGACTTTATCTACAATAAAGCTGTTTCTACAATTTCAGGTAAAAGTTAAAACAAGAAGTGTGTATTTGTATTTACGGTGCATTTCACTTCGGTGACACAACTCAGTGTATGATACTGACACGCTGAATGTACAAAACAAACGACAAGCTTAGGTATCACGACACATTTCAAAGTCACTGACTCGTTGATTAATTACAATAAACCAGCATGGGGCAGCCTCTCTGTCTGGACTGTGAGATTAACACTTGACTACACTTGATCTACAATGTGACTGTTTTACAATTTCAGCCGAGAGTTGAAGTGCTGAGAGGTTGACCTGAACGAGAGCTCTGTCTATAGTATCGGAGATACGACGTTCTATACCTTTAACATTTCGTTCTTGGCGTTCGTGATCAGACACCAACTTCCATTTCCAGCAGATTTTCGCTCAAGTCGTTTTCCAAGACAGGGAAATGGTCAGGTTTCACGTCAATGAAAAGTCTCTGTAACGGATTGTCATAAGATTGCATAAGTTACTACGACAACTCGCGTGTGTTTGCACTACTTTGCAAAAAGAAAAGTCTATATCAATTTGTCCGTCTCTGCCTGTGTGTTTACCTCTCTCCATTTCTGTTTCAAAGTTTTGTATATTATGATTTGTCTGTATATTTATTTTTTCATGTTGTAGTTTTTAACCGTTGTACTTCTGTCTGTAGCTTTCGGGTCCCTACAGGTATCCTTCATCAGCATGAATGACAAAGGCTGGACAATTGGCATCAGTCACGGGGCTCAGTGATCACATGTAAATCACGTGGCTGAATTAGGCTACTGTGTACTGATGCGTGGTAAGGCATAGCGGCCGTGGCCACGATTCAATATCTGGATTAGAGCAAGCGATGTGTATGTGTATTGTTTCCTTGACTCCACGCCGAAATAAATTGGCTTCCTGGTCCATGTGGTGGTTAGACGGATGAAAAACTAGATGTGAACTGAATGTGCTCACATGTTTTACAACAGGTTCATTAATAGTAGTACGCTTCACAGAACAATCAGATATCTGTTATATCATTATAAGTAGCAGGTTTTATCAACTTTAGCACAGTACTCTCAGAGTTAAATAATTAATTACAAAAACTTTATTTAATATGCAAATGAGTAGTCTATTAACTTGACACTGCTCAATGCTTCATGGGAGCATTAGATATCTATCAGATCAACATATGAGCACGTTTCATCAAATATAATGCTTTAATTTTGGAGTAATATTACTAATTACTAATTCATTAAATATGCAAATGAACCCTTAATTGACTTGACACTGCTCAATGTTTGACAGCTCAATTAGATATTTATCAGATCAATGTCTGTAGCAGGTTTCGCCAAAATTTGGTGTCGTTATTTCAGAGTTACATACCTAATTACAAAGTTCATTAAATATGTAAATTAACCCTTAATTAACTTGACACTACTAAATGCTTTACAACAGAGTCAGATATCTGTCGGACCAGTATCTGCAGCAGATGTAATCAAATTTGGTGCATTTATTCCGGAGTTATATGGCTAATTACAAACGTCATAAAATATGCAAATGAGCAAGTTCTTTTAATTGACACCGCCCTATGCTTCTCAGTTAAATTAGATATATATCAGATCAACATCTGTAGCACGTTTAATCAAATTCAATAATGTAATTTTTGAGTTATATAACTAGTTATAATATTCATTTAATATGCAACTTGCTCAATGTTTCATAGTACAAATAGATATTTATCAATTCAATATCTGTAGCAGGTTTCATCAAATTTGGTGCCGTTGTTTCAGAGTTACATACCTAATTACAAAGTTCATTAAGTATGTAAATGAACCCTTAATTAACTTTACACTACTAAATGTTTACAACACAGTCAGATTTCTGTCGGTTGAGTATCTGCAGAAGATTTCATCAAATTTGGTGCATTTATTTCCGAGTTATATGACTAATAACAAAACTTCATTAAATATGCAAATGAGCTATTTATTAACTTGACACTGCCCAACGCTTCTCAGTGAAATTAGATATATATCAGGTCAATATCTGTAGCAGGTTTCACCAAATTTGGTGCCAAAATCTAATCAGTTCTTGCAAGTAGCATATGGTACCTGTCTACCAAATCTGACTTGAATCTGTTCAGGCGTTTTTGAGTTATCTTGTAAAGAGACAGACAGACAGACAGACAGGCATCGCTATGACATTAGTTCACATGTGTGAACACGTGAACTAATAGATCGGTGATCTGCTCTGGCGTCAGGGTAGTCCTTAAGTTCAGTTACGTGATTTACATGTGATCTCTTAACCACGTGACTGATGCCAATTGTCCAGCCAGTGTCATTCATGCTGAATAAGGGTTACTGGACGTACCAGAAAGTTACAGAAAGTCATAACCTTATTTGTTGAGTAAAACGGTGAAAAGCTACATCATGATGACATTACCTAAACTGTTAAAACATTCCCAGTGTATATTTATTTGTTTATATTTCTCTTCTCATATTTCTTCCTCCTCCTACCGGTCTGTCTCGCTCTTTCTATTTGACCTGTCTCTTTCTCCGATCAAGTATCGATGATATGGTACGTCTCTCAAGCTTTATCAACTTTAGCGACTACTTCCATCTGCCTACCGCTGTGTGAGCGTGCCTGATTCCCACTGTCTGTTTAATCCTTTTTGAAAAACATACGAGTAGATAACACTTACATCTTGACATAGCATGAGACAGTCCAAATGCTCTGTCAACTCCGAAGCCGTAGGGCGGAGCACTGGATCCCAATGCCAGCAACTTAGCATCAAGATGTACCTATAGACAACCAACAGATACCGTACTGTGATGACAGATAAGTGTCACTTGAATGTGAAGTAGATTTAAATTATACGTAGATACGTTTCTCATAGTTTTTGTCGTGTAAAACATGTATGCATAGTTCTCTTCTTGAAGTATGTTGAAATATAAAAGAATAGCCTCACCAATATAAAACATTGGTGTGCAAGCGTCATAGTTGACAATTGAATTCTACTGTCGAGCTAAATTATCTTGAGTTGATTTACTGCTTAAACATACCAATCTTTTAATCTGACAAATCAAATAAAGTTATCCCCTGGTACTCACAGTCTGTCTGTACAGTTTTCTGGCTTGTCAAGTCTACGTCGATCTTCCACGATCAGCTTGATAACCATTTCCATTCCCACGTTCTTATACGGAGTATCTCCTGGCAACATGAATACGCAAAAATGAATAGTTTGTAATGACATTCGATATAGATTGTTTAAAACTGCCGCAATTTATCAGCCACTGTATATGTAGATTTGACTAAAGTGTAATAGCTTCATACACATCAGTAATATATTTTGTCAGTTGCTTGCTGTCATGCAGAGCAATATATTGGTATAACTGTCGCTTACCGATGCTTGCGATTTCCCAAAGAAGTACGCCAAAGGACCATCTGAAGTAAAGCAAGATTTGTAGATTTGATTAAAAAGGAATCTTCGGTACCTGTAAAGCCTTATAAGAGCGTATAACTCCCTTCTATCACACGTATGCAAATATTGCGAAGCGACATGTTAAATGTACAAGGTTCAGCTCTGTAGAGAAGCCAACCAGCCGATTTTGAGACGTAAATGTGACCAGATGTATTTTTATCTGTATGCTATTCCGAGGTTTAGTGAACAAAATTAAGAGGGCAAACTCCCGAAACAAGGGAACAAAATGCCTCCCCGTCCACTTCGCTTTTTAAAGTTCCCCCTTAGCAAAAGACTGACTGTCATGTCCACCAATGGGGAAATTGTCCCGGTGCAGCCTATGAAGGAAAATTGTCAGTGCCGGCCAACATGTATCGATCGCAAATCGCTTGCGAACACCTACTTTCACGGAGTTTTACTGGTTGCCTCAGAAGATTTTCTAATTTCGTCTGAATGACGTAATTCGACTGCTGTACTACATAGTAATTTCATTGACTATTGATAAACTTACACGTCACTCTTTGTAGTGAAATGACCACTAGAAAGAAACTCAGGAGGCATCCATTTCAATGGCAGAGGCCCCTGGTCTTCGGTCTATTCAAAATCCCAAAGAGAAAATAGTGTCGATTACAACAAGTGATATAAATAAACAACGTCATTGTAAACAAGGTTATCTTTTATAGAGTCTGACGCATGTGTTATATATGAGGAACGTAATCGACGTTTGCGTGGCACCTCATATAACGATTACATATACCTCTATTTATCAAATGTATAATGCTTTGCTCACCCAGGGTACTTTGTAGTATTCGCCACGTTCGTAAATGTCCCGACCCATGCCAAAGTCACCTATCTTGGCAACGTAGTCACCCGTGATGAGAATGTTGCGACATGCCAAGTCACGATGAACGAACTGTAAACGACAAATTAAGTGGAGCATTGAATGAAAAGATATTTCGTTACTTGTAAATCAAATTAGTTTGCGTATAACTTAAGTTTAAACGGAGAGGGGGCAGAAATTGTGATAGTCTAGGACTGAGAGCTGTAGTGAATTTGTCAAGTTTGAATATTTATTGATTTTCAATTGGAATGACTCGACATTTGTGCCAGTCTATTAAAAGGTCTGTCACAAAATCGTCACTTGCATTCGCGTCTTCAAGTTTGCGATGTTTTTCAAAAAGGAGAGCAGATATTAAATTGTTCGAGTTCGCATCAGCCGGTGACAGCAATATCCCGTAATCTTCTTTTTAACTTTTCTTCTAATCGTTTCCATGATCATATGATGGTATGTTAATTAACGTTTGTGTTTTAGCACCTTTTTCACTTCCATATACTTCATAGCCAAGGTCACATCCCTCGCAAACTTCAACAGCCGTCCTTCCTCAATGGCTTTGACCCTCATATCGCCGTCCTGTGCCTGCAACCTTTTGAAGTAATTCAACAAGTCGCCCTTTGCAGCGTACTCAACAATGATGTATTTCGGGTCTGTAAAATCACATATTGATTATCGAGAAGCATCGAGTTAGTCTCCACAAGATTAATTAATCGAACTCCACAAGAAGGGTTTATTGAAATGCGTTCATATAGCAAAGGCGTAGGTACTACTGGTTTTGAGTGTATTGGGATTCTCAAGTAAAACTTTCGAAAGTACTTAATATTCGGTTTTCATCACAAGTCAAGGCATCAACAATGATAACATTATAAACACGATAACTTTCTCTTAAAACATAATAAAAAAACATAGGGCCAATGTCCCTGAAACTGCTATAGACATGAAAGGTACAGAGAACATACAAAGCATAATGCCATATATATAAGAACAGAGGTCTTTTGGCAATATTCTTATGGTAGAAAAATTATTTCAATATACTTACACCCATCAATAGCCTGCATGTGTAATCCTGTATATGAGTTGCATTTGGCTCACCCCATACTGTGATTATTTACTTATTAATCAATTAATGACCTGACAGCTGTGTTTATGTTGATTTAACACAACCGGAACAAAGATAATAATGGAGTCTGCATTCCCGGCAGGGTACACCTTGCGATATGAAATTCATCAGTATTTGGGTTTCTTCAATGAAATAGTTGCTTAAGTTGGTCCACTATTTAAAAATAGCCTCAGATTTGTTACCATGATCAAATTTCGCTATTATCTCCACTGTGCTGTGATTTGTTGAGTATATATTAATATTCATGAGATACATATAAAAGGGGAACTCAATGACAAAGGTGTCCATCACACGGGGGATCAAGTGCAGCACCAGGGTTCATCTACTGCTCTGCACGGTACCATGAGTCAGCCACAGAGACCTCGTCCACCACCCGCTGATTATGTTGAACAACTGTCAACTCCGCCTACCACAACTTCTACTGCGATGGGACCAACCACCCAACTACCGACTAGCGTGCAGCAAACTGTTATTCCGACTCCGAGGGCCTCTGTCACAGTGGTAGCTAGGGCTGCGTCGACTACATATCAATAGACTATGGTCAATTTACTGATATAGTTCGATGGGGTATTTTCTTTGCGTATATTTATGCGACCAGGGCCATGGTATGTTGGAATGTAGGGATGGACCGATCGATATCCTGGGGGGGGGTCTGGAAGATTTACGAGGATGCATTTTTTTCGTACCTGATCCACTTAATTTTTTTTCACTCTCTGATTACTGGTAACTTTTTTCTCGCACTGCTTACAGCTTTGATATTTAAACAATATCAAAAAACGAAAAAAAAAAAAAATTTGTCACAATCATATTTTGCATCTACACAACCAATATCAAGTCTGTTGGTATTGCAGTTCTCAAAATATTCTTAGCGGACGGACATCCACACAAATGGACACATACATGCATGCATGCATGCATTCATGCGTGTGTATGCGTGCTTGCATACCTACCCCTACCTACCTACCTACCTACCTACCTACCTACCTACCTACCTACCTACCTACATACATACATACATACAGACAGACAGACAGACAGACAGACAGACAGACAGACATACAGACTGACGAAGGACGCCGGACGGATGTCCATCCCAATAGCTTCTTTAGACTATAGTCTAGCTAAAAAGATACGAAAATGCAGGATATTACTTCTTCACTTAGCCTTGCCTCAATAATGATTTACAGTATGATATTTTCGACAAATGGCAAATAGTCTTTCCCACAAACAAAACCCTCTCTAACCAAGCCGATTGTCATGAGAACGTAACTTTCAAATACAAATTTCGTTCCGCACACAGAACGCTAAAGGAATATTAAGTGACATGAGACCTACCTCCTGCTGGAACAAATCCAAAAAACTGAATGATATTCGGGTGTCCCTTCAGCTCAAATAGACACAGGACTTCATGACAGAAGTCTCGATACGACGAAGAGGTGCTCAAACCTTGAAGTCATTGAAATCAGGAGGTTAATATCAGTATGACCGAGAGCAAATATATTTGAAATTTGAGTTATTAGTATATGGCATAATATGTTGGTTTGCTTGAGAAGGTTCTCATGACACGCTGCAAAAAACCAACCTATGAAGACAGGTCGACTTTGTGTGTGGGTTCCAACGAAATTGTTAAAAGTGCTATATACCACTTTACGATAGAATATAGACTGCCTTTTGTTAGGCATATGGAAACTTCCTCTTTCCTCTTATTTGAAAGATGTAGGTTTAACCTTTAAAGTAGCTTTTATACACAGCATTTAAAAATTATGGTGTCACAACGGCAAGAAGCACTCTACATACAAAAAGTACTTTGATTCGGAATTATATGCATTTTTTGATGGGTGCGACACAGCTACCGAAATGTCACGAAGTACCGTAAAATATAGCAACTGATACATTTATACCATCAGGGAGAATGAATAATCGCATATGTTCAATTATTTTACTCAGATTTGAAATGATTAGTTACCTGGAATAAGTGATTTAGCAGCGACAGCAAGAGATTCTCGTCCAATCCGAAGGTCTGCCAATTCAACTTTTCCGTACTGGCCTACTCCAATTTCTTCGCTTACTTTGAGGTCGGCTCTATCAAGGACCATGTTAGTCAACGCAGCATTATCATACAGTAATTTCTATTTACGCAGAGATTGTTACGAAAAATAAAGAAAGAATCAGGAACCTGCCATTGATATACGCACCAAAATAGATTTTGCGTTTAGTAACGTTGTTTAGCTTGTCATGGGCACATATTTTACTATACACAGAAGAAATCGTTTTCGAGTGAATGAGAAACTATCACAACTAATTTCAAGCAAACGTTAGAAACTGTTTGATATTCATAAAATTAGGATTCCCTTCTTCAATTGTTCCAGACACCAAGTGGGAGCTTTGGAGTTTAAAAGTGTTATTTTGCACAAACGAGCTAAGAAGGAATGTTTGCAATCTTTGAAAATTGTACGCATTATTCCCATGGCAGGACGGAATGAGTAGGCCTCGACATAGCTATCATAATAAGTTCCCTCTAAACCTTCATGACAAGAAAGGTCCAAACATGCGAAATTTCGCAAAAATAAAATCCAACATCAAGTTGTCATTTGGAAGGAGCCAGCTTCACAATAAATGTCTCTTGACCAGTCAAGATTACAATTAAAAGTGAACGTTGCGTAAATTAAGTTTGCATTAAATTTAAACTCCTCGGCACAATGACTGGTCAGAAAACATTTATCATGAAGCTGGTTCCTTCAACTGACAACTTGACGTTGAATTTAATTTTGTCTACTTCGAGTGCGTTTACGGTGGCCTATGTAGGTTTCTTGCAGGCTATCATCAAAGCATGATACAGTGATAGCGAATGTGACAAGTCAGTTCATATAGCCCATAATTTTACATCTTTCTGACAAGATTGTAATCCATCTTTACTGTAACCAATAAAACAAATTCAAATGCAAAAAAATAACCCATAATTATGCTGTTCGTCTTCACGGTATTTTCTATATCGGTACTAAGAAGGCATAGTTGCTGACTTCAAGGCTATAGCGATTATCAGCAATTTTTCAGACCTGTAGGCAAGACAGGCCTAATTAACAAAGGGGGAAAGTATCTTTAATACGACAACCATACGATATATCTCCAGAAAATTATTTCACTCAGTTATAAATTTACCGTTTATCATTGACCTCCTTCAATTTCCAAAGTCACACAGACACAAATGATTACATAGCAACTGGTAAACTCAACTTGGTGATTGCCTACTCAGTCTTGGATAGGTCAACTAAGAGAAGACTGGAAGGCTCTTTTTGGACGCTTATAAGAGAACAGTAAAGAGGAATCGTGTACGGGTTTTGAACTCCAGATAAATGAAAGATAGGACTCTTTTTGTGTTAAATTTAAAGGGCAAATAACTCTAATATTCAAGGATTTTTTTCATTAATATTATGTCAATTGCAAGTTCTTGTTCTACTCCCATTCACTAGTTAGTTTGCCAGCTTAGCATCTATATATACAAACTGAACTATTGTTGTTTACATTTGAATTCTGGTACGGACCAGAATTCCATCGTCATTAATAACAATGCAGTATACAAAACCACAGGAATAGTGGACATGTGGAACACTGTCTATCTCAACATGCTTTGAGCCGGGGACTACAACGAGAAAATTATGGTCGACATTAAAAACAAAAAATCCCCAAAAGTTAGATAATTTGTAGTGTGATTGCTTGAAATCAGTCAGTCCAACTGCAGTGACTTGTACGTCTATCATCTTGAAACCAAAGCCTGAAGTCAGTGGTGATTTCGATAATAAAAACAAGTTTCGCTTTCATTTAGAGCTTTATTTATAAAAAACGTTTCGATCCTACACAGAAGATCTTCTTCAGGGATCTAAAAATGAGTAAGAAAAAGACAAGAGTGCTTTTGGAAATAAACGAGAGTTCAACATGTTGAGAAGGAAAAACGTACATGAGACTTGAAGAAAATTTGTATGTAAAATCGGAGATGCATAGTTCGCCTGTAAAAGAAACAAGTGTAAGTTTTGAAAAGTATAAAATAAAAACTGACGCTAAAATGAACTTAAAAGGATTGTAAAAGTGGATACTGAGAGGATTAAAAAGTTTTTTGATAAAAAAAATGAAACTTACAAGGCAATGTTAACATAGCTTCCTTTTGGGTGGTGCGCCGTATGGGAATGACTGAGTGGCGGGGTTGAATTTACTCCCTAGAACCAAATGAGAGTTAAGCTCCCTAGGTAAGTTTAAAAGTGTGAAATTGCTCTTTGGTTTACCAGTCCTTTTTGTTGATACCAATGGGTGAAAGTTTATTGAGAAAAGCAATGATTTTAAGCTCTAACTGTTTGCGGATTTTGTCTTTTCCTGGAAATGTTTTACAGAGGCCAAAAAATTAAAAATGCTTGATGTTGTGACCAGATTGATTAAAATTGTGTGCAGCCAGAGTGTCTTTGATATTGCGAATACTGTTCAAATGTTCGTTGTTACGGATTCTCAATTCGCGTTTGTTTTCACCTATATATAACATGTCACATTTTGCGCAAATAATGACGTAAATTAAATTACGTGTACAGCAGGTTAGGTTACCAATAATAGGTTGAGATTTGTCTGTGAGTTTGTTGGTTATTTCCGATTTATCAGTGTTGTACATGAACTAGTTTTGACAAGTTTTGCAATTATTGCACGGTTTACAGCTTCCCGTAGTGGTTTTGTTTGTAGTGGATCGGAGACTGTGTGACGTAGTGTCATGTGATTATTAATCATGAGCTCCCATTACTATTCATGAGGGCATGTATATCTCTCTTGGCCCACGTGTACTCAAGCCAGTCTCCAGCTTACCATCACACCATGTACTTAGCTTAGAGCTAGGGTAATAAAGTCATAGACGTAGGAACCGGGGGCAGGGGGCGGCCGCCCCCCAATGCTGAAGTTGGGGGGGGGGCAAAGGTATACTTTTGCCCGCCCAACTTTTACAAATACACATTGACTACGGCTAGCTGTCCCAACTTTTACATATTAATAAAATATAGATCTAGAGAATGACGTATTCTCATTGAGGCAGCTCGAAAATACACAAATTAAACAAACGCAGCACATGTTTTTGCGCACTATGTAACATTCAGTGTAATGGAAACGCTGGTACCCCTCCACGTGCACATGTACCGTGGATATTTTGAGCAAGCACTACCACAGCGTCTCTATAATTGTATGTGTAAGATAATAATCGGGATGATCTCTTTTTGGAGGATGTGGTGGCCCTGAAAAGGGCCGTTTGGTATGTTTGTTTTTGTTTTTTTGGAATCAGAGCTAATCCTATCATATAGTATATGGATTGAATATTCTCGTTCAAGGAATTTAGCAGTTCTTCTGTCCTTGAAAGTAGCCTCCTCATCCTCCGTGTCCGGGAACGAGATCGAAGTACTGGGGCCATGTCCATGATCAATCGCCGTCGCTGCCTGTAGAGTGTTTCCAGATTTTCCTGGAGTTCGGCGATTGCTTTGGAGCGGTCGTACGGATCTTGCATGCAGATACAATGATCAGCGCTTGAAGACATCTTGAGAAATGGTATTCTGACTTTGTTCGCATGTGCACAGAGTAAATCGTAAAATGCGTAATGTTCTTTTGATTTTCCGTCCTTGTCGGTTAGTACATATTGAGCAGAAATATACCTAAAAGTTATTATAATGTTTATGTACAAAAGTGTTTCCACTTGCCCCAACAAAAAATTGCTTCCTGTGTTCATGCATTTTATGCATGTTTGTAGTTTAATTATATCACCTAACTCAATCACATCCAGAAAGTTGGTAACTTTTGTCCCCCGCCAATCAAAAAATTGCTTCCTATGCCCCTGCCCATACATGAGTATTTTTTTACACAAATAGATTGTTGTGTGATACTGAGTGCTATGTAGGGAGTTAAACAAACAACTGGAGTTAATACACAAAACACAAATATTGAGACATTGCCGTATGTGAAAGTAGTGGTGCTTTCATTACATTTTTTACTATTTAGATTTATTTTGGCCTGTTTTAATTATTTAAATTTATTCATGTATGATTTAATATTTTAATTTATTCATATATGCAAATTTTTGATCGTAAATCATTCATCACAAGAATATAGGTTATCTCCCCCCAACCGTGAAGTGCTTCCTACGCCCCTGAAAGTAGCCTCTTAGATTATATAGTACTCGCTGTTTCAAGTCGTCTTTACATCCCTTTATCATTGGAATACCAGCCTTGCTGGCCCCAACACGCTACCGCATAACCGACAATACCGTCATAACCTCGGTTATATCACATTGGAGCCAGCTTAGTGGGATTCTAACTCACATTCTCAAGACGGACTTGGAGGAAACCTGGCTGTAACAAAGCTTAACCTGTGAGTACTTTTAAGGCAATTATAAGCCGTATGTAAGACACACTCGGAACTGTGACAAATAACTGTGTGCTACTAAAAGCTGAGAGACTCGCAACGAACGCTTCTATGGTTGTTGTAACCTGACATTGCTACAAGCAGCAAATTATATATCTGCTGGAACTTTGGAAAGTTATCTGCAGGGAGAGACTGTTGTCATTTTATGGATTTATTGGTGTGTGGTATACCAGCATAGCAGAATCTCCGGTCCCTGAGATAGCCTGGCGGAACTGAATTTGCTGATCAACTTAATACTGGTTCAGACGTTGCCGTGTGTACGTAGCTGAGAAACCAAATACGGGAAGTTGGATTGGGAACACTGTCAACCTAGCGGAGAAGTCAACCATAGCCAGTAGAAGCCCAGTTCACAGTCAGGACGGTGGACAATTAAGAAGACGGTGGACATTTAAGACCACAAAAGAACTTTTGTGTGAAGTGAAATTAATTGAACTCTGCCGTGGATACTGCATTGAAACAACTGGACTTGCTTTTTTATGACTTTTGAATTTCTTGAAAATTTCTGTGTGCAGAGAATTTTCACAATCTCTTTGTTTCAGTGTTTAATAAATCTTTCAGTATACGCGGGAAGACACACCCTGTTGACGCAAAAGACTGTCAGTAATAATATAAACACTTATTGAAAACAAAGTCTTAACTATCTAAAAATAGCTTGTTTTTCTGGGGTGAACGCCCCTTAACTAAAGTGGCGTTCTCACTGCAACGTTTTCGGTGGCCCAGCACTGCCCCTAATCCGAGTCCGACTCAGAAAAGAAAATGAGAACAGTTCTCAATGCCCCTGGGCCACTGTTAATTTAGGACGGAGTCGAGAGGTGCACCTGAGTCCGAGCTCGGACTTAACTTCGGCACTTGAGTCCGTGTGAACACATTGAAAATTTACAACAGTGAAAAACACCCCCACGCGACGACTTTTGGGCACATTTTGTGACCTACAACCTTTTTCAGTTGCCGTTGTGTGTTCAATCATGTAATAAAGGGAAAGCGGCTCCACACATCACCTATACTATTTTTTTCGTTCTCTGTGTTCATGTTCGATTTCGTGTGTCTGGCTATTGGTGTAGATATAAGCCATGCCAAGACGTAGCCGTAATCTGGCTGTCGAATGACAGCGTGATCCTTTGACGCTATGTTTCGAAACCAGTGTGTGGTCTCTTCCTCAGTCGCTTTTTGATACTTGCTCCCTTGGATTTTTGTTTCACTGTTTGTGGCTTAAAACTTGTCAGTGTTTTGTTCGTCCAGCAAGGAGGCTAGAATACTTATATTTGGGTCAGTTTGTTGTGTTTCATTTTGTTCGGTCTTTTCTGTAAGATTGTGTACTTGTGCATTTATGAATGTGTCGCCTATGTTTGGATTTCTTTTGTATGCGATGATCGGCTTCATCATGAATAAATTCTTTAGTGTTTGGTCTTTTCCTATTTCTTCCCAGTTCTTCAGGAGTGCTTGTTTGATGTCTTTTGTTTTGATATATGGATTACATGTGGTAGAAAATATCACTTTATTAGTGTTGTTGTTGTGTGTTTGTTTGTGATTTAAATGTGTTCTTCGTGCTGCGTAATCTGTTTCCGCATTGATGTTCGATATTTCTTGTTGTGAATATCATTGTAGTAATTTTTCATTAAATGTTATAACTTTTTTGTTAAAGTCCTCTTCGTTGTTGCATGTCCATATGTACCTTAATGTTTCGCCTTTGATAAGGCCTTTGAAGGTTGATTTTGGATGACATGATCCCCTGTGTATAAGAACTGGAATGTATCTGTTGGTTTTGTGTCGCAAGTGGATTTCTTCACATAAGGTGCGTGAAGTTAGACAAATTGTAGTACTCCGGCGGAATGTCGCAATGCATTGCTAAGAGTGTCACATGACATACCTCTGTCAGGACACCTTGGCATTGAAAAGACTAAACAAAGGCTGCTACAATACTATTATTGGCCCGGTATTTTTAAGGATGTTGCAGAATACTGCAAAACTTGTAGTCCATGTCAAAAATCTGCAAGACGGAGAGCATCTGAGAAAGCGCCTCTGTTTTTGATGCTTATTATAAATATACCGTTTGAGTTAATTGCAATGGATATTGTGGGTCCCTTAAAAAGAACTCGACGTGGAAATAAGTTTATTTTAGTCATCGTGGATTATGCAACTCGGTATTCAAAGGCTTTGGCTATGCCAGACCAGGAAGTCGAGATGGTTGCGACAGCATTGATCGAAGATTTTAGTCGGGACTACCTGGTGAAATTTTGACAGACCAGGGTACAATTTTAATGTCGTGTTTTATGACTGATTTGTGTGCTAAGTTGAAGATCTCAAAGATTAGAACGTCCTTTATCACGGTGAAGAAAATGGATTAACTGAGAGGTTTAACGGCACTCTCAAGGCGATGTTACAACGTTTTGTAGCAGAAGACCTGAAGGAGTGGGACCGATATTTGCCGTACCTGCTTTTTGCGTACAGAGAAGTACCGCAAGCGAGTACCGGTTTCTCACCGTTCGAGCTAATGTATGGTCGAAGTATAAGGGGACCACTTGCTGTGATCAAGGATCAATGGACTGAGAAAAGTTCACAGGAGGAAAACTTGGCGCAATACCTAATAATGATGGGAGAAAGGCTTGCCGACATGAGAAAAATTGTCAAAAAGAACAAACAAAAAGCCCAAACACGACAAAAAAGGTGGTACAATAGGGGAACACGGAAATGTTCTTTTAGGAATGGTGATAAAGTACTTGTACTCTTACCTTCGTCCACACATGAGTTGAGTGCTCAGTGGCAAGGACCATTTACTGTGGTGAGGAAAGTCTCAAACGTTAATTACAAAATTGAGCGAGGTGGCCGTTGAAAACCGAAGTGGGTTTATCATATCAACATGCTGAGAGCATGGAAAGAGAGAAATAAACCAGTGTATTTTGTTGACACTGTTGATGCTGTGTGCAACAAGAACATTGAAAACTCTATGTACTACACAGCAGAGGATCAGAGCACAGAGACTTGGAGAGATGTAGTAATTGCGGATTCAGTAACTGCAGATCAGAGTGCGGAACTGTTACGCTTACTGCAAGAGTACGGTGGTGTTTTAGCTGATGTACCCGGTTGTACTGATCAGGTAGAACACGATGTGATAACTACTGACGAAACGCCAATTTGTCAGAAGCCATATTGTCTGCCACAGGCAGCTAAACAGACAATTAAAGAGGAACTGCAGAAAATGCTGAAAGCTGGAATTATCACTGAATCAAAGAGTCCCTATGCCTCGCCTATCTTTTAGTGAAAAAAAAAACAGGGCGGAATTTGATTCTGCATGGACTTCAGGAGACTCAATCAGGTTACAGTATCTGATGCATATCCTATGCCTAGACCAGATGAATTGATTGAGGAAATCGTTGGATCGAATTATATATCGACGATCGATCTCACAAAGGGATATTGGCAAATTCCCTTGAGCAAACATGCTTGGGAGAAGTCCGCCTTTATCACTCCTTTTGGACTGTATGAGTTTACTGTTATGCCATTTGGGATGAAAAATGCGCCAGCCACTTTTCAGAGGCTAATGGATAAGACATTTAATCAGCCCAGAGAAAAAGCATATATGGATGACTTGGGTCCACATGATCATTCATGGGAAGATCATGTTAAACACCTGCGTAGCATATTTGAGAGGTTACGTAGTTGTAAACTAACTGCTAGACCAACGAAATGCTATCTTGGTGGCAGTGAGGTTTCTTTCATTGGTTATGGTACTGGAAGTGGAAAAAGAAAACCTATGGCAGACAAGGTTAATGCTGTTGTCAATTATCCAACACCAGTGACAAAGCGTGATGTCAGATCATTTTTAGGATTAGCTGGATACTACAGGAAGTTTATCCCAAATTGCGACCCCATTGACTGAGCTGACGTGTCAAAATAGCCCAACTAATGTTCAATGGACTCAAGAGTTGTGTGGATGCTTTCCAGAAACTGAAAGATGCTTTAGCATCGTCACCTGTTCTGGCGGTTCCAATTATAATAAGCCGTTTGTGGTGCAGACAGACGCGTCTGACCATGGTATTGGTGCAGTTTTGTGTCAGTATGATGACAAGGGAGAGGATCATCCGGTTCAGTATATTAGCTGAAAACTCCTCCCCAGGGAGAGAAATTACCCAACTATAGAAAGAGAGTGTTTAGCCATTGGCTGGCCTGTGGAAGCTTTGAATCCTTACTTGTACGGGAGAGAGTTTACAGTTCAAACAGATCACAATCTGTTGGTTTGGTTAGACAAAATGTGTAGGTAAAAATCGAAGGTTGTTGTGATGGAGTTTAATACTGCAAGAGCATCAATTTTCGATCGAGTACAAGAAGGGCAACGAAAATACAAATGCAGACGCATCGTCGCAAATGTGGAGCTCGGATGTACGGTAGTGTGTGAAGGTGCATGAATGAGTAGTGAAAGGGCTGTGGTGACCTGATATACACTGTTTTCAAAAATGCATGTTGAATTTTTCAACCCTTATAGTAATGGTGTTTGCCCAGGTTGCTGTACCCGACTTAGTCAGTAGTTTTTTTTGTCATGTACTTTCTTTTTGATTCAGTAGTATTAGCATTGTATTATTTCATTTTGATTTTTGCTGATTTTCTGAATTATTTTGCCGTACTAGTGATGTAGACTCCCTGTCTCCATCAAAATAACGACAGAGGAATGTGACGTAGTGTCATGTGATTATTATTCATGAGCTGTCATTACTATTCATGAGGGGACGTATATCTCTCTTGGCCCACATGTACTCAAGCCAGTCTCCAGCTTACCATCACACTATGTACGTATCTTAGAGCTTAGTGTAATAAAGTAGCCTCTCAGATGATATACCACTTGCTGTTTCCGGTCGTCTTTACATCCCTTCATCATGGAATACCAGCCTTGCCGGCCCCGACACGTTACCACATAACCGACGATACCATCGTAACCTTGGTTATATAACAAACTGGCTTTAACGATTATTTTCTTCAGGATGTGTGGCTGTCTATAGGCGACCATAGGTGGAGCTTCGAACGTTTTCCTGGCGGTGGAATTAGTTGTAAGGATGTTCCGATGTTTATTGATGATAGATGATATACTTGGCAGGGATAGATGGTAAGTAAGGACGAGTGGAATGCGATTCTGTGAGTTTGTGTGTTTGTTCTGATAGTTGATGTGGTGATCATGTGATTTGTTTCTGGCATTCTTGATGGCGGAGGTGACAGTTTTGCTTTTGTAGTTCCTGTCATTGAAATGACCATGGAGTTCCTCTGTGGCCGAATCGTAGAGTTCTGTGTTTGAATAGATGCGTCTATATCGTACGGCTTGTGCTTTTGGGATGGAATCGATTATATTTCGTTGGTGACAGGAACATGGCAGTAAATACATGTTTTTCTGTCGGTTTGCTGTAGAATATAGTTTGAATATTGTTGCCCACTTTTTGCATGGTCGTGTCCAGAAATAGGACCTCATCGGGACTGGAGTCTATTGTGAATTTGAGAGTTGGGTGAACGTAATTACAGTGTTCATGGAATTTGATAAGTTGGTCGTGACCATGTTCAAGTATTATCTGACGTCATCGATGAATCATTTCGATTTGGTAGGTTGTAGGGAGATGGTGGAGATGATTTCGTTTTCGAGTTTTCCCATAGCTACATTTGCATAGGATGGCGCAAATTTCCTACACATGGCTGTACCGTGAATTTGGAGGAAGAACTTGCCGTTAAATTTGAAATAGTATTTAGTGAGGATAAATTGTAGCATGTCGGTAATGAGCTCCGGGTTTGGTGATGTCATGTTGTGTGCTGTGAGAGCCTCTCGAACCGCCTGGATGCCAAAGTCGTGGGGTACATTTGTGTACAGAGAAACCACATCCATGGTAACGAGAAGGTCGTTTTCGGGTATATCGGTGTCTTTGATGTCCTGGAGGTGGTGTGTGGTGTCCTGTAGGTATGACGGCAGAGCTTTGACTATAGGTTGCAGTACGAAGTCAACGTATTGGGCGAGTGGAGAAGTGACGGCTTGGCATCGTGTTACGATCGGGCGTAGAGGTCTTGTGAATTTTTGTGATACCGTAGAAATGGCCAGCTTTAGGTTGTTCGGGTGTTAGTTTCTTGCGTAACTTGTATGAAATCCGTTTCTTTTGTACCCGTTTCTTCACTTTCTTTTCCAATTCATTGCGATACTGGTTTGAGTGGTCATGGTCTAATTGCTTGTATCTTTCCGAGTCTTGGAGAATGGCTTGACATTTACTTACATAGTCGTGGGTATCCATGGCAACAACACCGCCTCCCCTGTCAGCTGATTTTATCCTAAAATCTTTACTTGTCTTGAGATATTGTATAGCCCGTTTTTTCATGCTTAGTAATGTTGTCATATGTTTTTTTTTGTTTTTAGTCGAGTACTTCTTCCTGGACGTTCCTGGACACGACCATGCAAAAGATAGGCAACAATATTCAAACTACAGTCTACAGCAAAACGACAGAGAAACACACGTATTTACTGCCATCCTGCTGTCACTTATGACATATATTCGATTCCATCGCAAAAGCCCAAGCCGTACGATATAGACGCATCTATTCAAACACAGAACTCTACGATTCGGCCACAAAGGAACTCCATGGTCATTTCACTGACAGGAACTACAAACTACAACTGCAAAAGCAAAACAGTCACCTCCGCCATCAAGAATGCCAGAAACAAATCACGTGATCACCTCATCAACTATAAGAACAGACACACAAACTCACAGTATCGCATCCCACTCGTCCTTACTTACCATCTATCCCTGCCAAGTATATCATCTATCATCAATAAACATTGGAACATCCTTACAACTAATTCAACCACCAGGAAAATGTTCGAAGCTCCACCTATGGTCGTATATAGACAGCCACCCAACGTGAAGAAAATAATCGTTAAAGCCAGTCTCCGATTCACTACAAACGAAACCATCACGGGAAGCTGTAAACCGTGCAATAAGTGCAAAACTTGTCAGTTCACGTACAACACTGATTACTCGGAAATAATCAACAAATTCGCTGACAAATCTCAAACTATTATTGGTAACTTAACCTGCTGCACACGTAATTTAATTTATGTCATTATCTGTGCAAAATGTGACATGTTTTATATACAATGTAGGTGAAACCAAACGCGAATTGAGAATCCGAAACAACGAACATTTAAACAGTATTCGCAATAACAAAGACACTCTGGTTCTACACAATTTTAATCAATCTGGTCACAACATCAAGCATTTTTAATTTTTAGGCCTCTGTAAAACATTTTCAAGAAAAGACAAAATCCACAAACAGTTAGAACTTAAAATCATTGCTGCTCTCAATAAACTTTTACCCACTCAGTCATTCCCATACGGCGCACCACCCTTAAGGCAACTTACTTAACATTGCCTTTTATAAAAAAATTAATCATTTCGTTTTCCACTTTTACAATCCTTTTAAGTTCATTTTTGCGTCAGTTTTCACTTTTTTACTATTTGAAACTTACACTTGTTTCTTTTACAGGCGAACTATGCATCTCCGATTTTACATACAAATTTTCTTCAAGTCTCATGTACGGTTTTCCTTCTCAACATATTGAACTCTCGTTTATTTCCAAACGCACTCTTATTTTGTACATGTCTTACTCATTTTCAAATCCCTGAAGAAGATTCTCTGTGTAGGATCGAAACATTGGAAGTTTTTTATAAATACAGCTCTAAAACTGGTTTTTATTATCGAAATAATTTTTACCTTGATTTGATTCTCAAGTTCCATTTCACGGAGAAGCTGTCGATTCTGATTCTGAAGCAATGTCTTATATAACCAGACGAGGCCCAAGACGATAATCAGAACTGTAACACTCCCAATTGCAGCATACAAAATTGGTAGCATCTGGTTACTAGTTCCTTCACCTGTTGATTTGGCTACAGGAAATAAATAGAGATTATCCATCTTCCAGCTACCTATAATTCTTAGGATATAGAACCAATTGTTCTCACTCTTTATATAATTTTTCATATAATGTATTTATGATTATTCACTACTCAACTATTTGGACGACAAATTTACAACTGAGGATCTCATTTGAGCCTATAAGTTCTCACTTTGTTCTGTCTTGACATAATGGCAAAATTGTGATGGACGGGGGAGGGGCGGTGGAAATTTAAGAAAAGTAAAACGTGCAAACATTGATCCCTGTAAGTATCAATTCAGAAAATATGCCCAAAGCAATTCACCAATTGTAAAAAGTGGACCAATTCAAAATTATTGACCCGATTAGATTAATAAAAAAATCATAATGTAGCCATGATGTGCCGTCAAGGTGTGGCACCGGATTTCAACAGCAAAACCACATCACTTTGCACAATGGACACTATCTGTAATTTTTGGTTATTTTCAGATTGCTCTATGTAGCTGATGCAATTTATTTTTCTATTGCCCTTTGAATACTACAAAATTCCCTATATTAATGATAAACATAGCCGCCATAAGTGGCACGACCACTGTGTTGTTTATAAATTAATTGAAGTCCGGACTTGTATGCAATTTTGGACAATAACAATTCTACGTGCGCACATATTGCCTTTGCTGAGAAGCTAGATACTTTGCATTTCTTCCTGCTGTGGGGAGTTGAACAAGAAACTGAAGCTCATGCACAGAACATAAAAGTACTGAAAAAAACTAACCTTAAGTTAGGGAGAGAGGAACATTTAATTGTGAAAAAGTGAAGTGTCATAGTGACATTAAGAAACACCAGTATTTACCATCCTCATTATGCTTCTTCATTTAGGTAGATTGTAGGCTCGGTATTAACCTTTTTAAGGCCAGAAGCGTCTTAGTGAAAACATGAAGCCAGTATTCATTACCCCTGTAGCATGGTTTGTACAGTTTATTTGCTATTATAACCAGTGCTATTGTTGATTGAATCCTGGTTTTTCCAAGACTTCATGCATAATAAACCATATTATATTCCAGTTTAATTTTCTGTTCAATTTTGGCAATATTATAGTTTCATACAAATCGTTTGTGAAAAAATAACCCCTCTCAAACTGTCCATTTTAAAATTTGACCCCTAACGGTTTGTTAAAGAAAACTCGATCCCTTTGATTCCCACTGCTCTTTTTCCCCCTAAAAATGAAGGCTCCGGTAGACAGGAAAGTGAGAAGTTTGTTCCAACTGGCATCCAACAGCTTGTAGGGAGAGTTTCAAGGATTATAATTCACCTTCAATATTCATGATCTTAGACTGCCTTACTTAAGACATCGACATGTATACACTTGTGGAAGGGAAAAGTCCCAAGCTTTCTCGTGAAGATAAAGGGTAAGTTCTGAAACTTGCAGAGCCTTATGTCTTAAGATCATTATAGTTGTCATTTTCTCCCTTGATCGAAACCTCATTTAGTCATGTTTACCTCTGGGTCAAACATTCAGAAAGGTCGTTTAAATGTTTGAACGGAAAGAGTCACACTTTACTCAAGATGATGGCCATGAATATAAGGAGCTAACTGTTGATTTGTTAAGTTATATGTTTTAGTATGTCGTACGTTTGTCTCAAAAACCACCAGTGATCCGTGTCTTTGATAAGTCACAGTTGCAGTCAGTCAGTCAATCAAGCTTATATTAGATTGTCTATGACTTTGCCACTCACGTGCATGTTTACACTGCAAGGGGTGTCTGCCTTATTGATATACGAGAAGTACTAAGCATCCCGTCCCTGTCACATTATTCTGTAGTTTCTACGAAAACTTTGATATACGGATGGTTTGCCTCGTACTTCTTACCTGAAACACATGTGCACTCTCCAAGTGTGGCATTACAGTTATAATTATACCCGGAGGCGCATTCGCATTTTATGTTGCACGTTTCTCCACAACTTTTGTCGTCAAAGCAAGTGCACCTTCCGGTCACGTGATCGCAGGTTGCATTGTTTACACAAGGGCAGTCCAATTCACAATATTGTCCGTACTTTCCGACTGGACACTCTAATGTATATGCAACAGAGAAATCAGAGAAAGGTAATGATGAACATTTTTGCAATATTAATGTTAATTAAAAGGAATAAGAGGCCCTTTGACGTAGGACAGGTCAAATATGGCTGCAATGGTACGTGATAGATATGGCAGTGCTAGTGATAAGCAGAGATGACATATCCCAACTTCATATACTTCACGACGATATTATGTTCAGTACATTATACATTATATGTTAATTCGACACACTGATGAATGTGCGAAGTGGAAAACACTTAAAATGCCACAATTCAACGATTATTGCGAGCACCAACATTCATAATTGACTCGGAATCAAATGTCACGCTTTAAACGAATGAGAGCAAAAATGTTCACCTTGTTCACAATGTTTTCCCTTCCAGCCTGGACGACACACACATCCAAGGTATCTGTGGCATTCGGCGTCATTTTGACAATCGCAGGTAAGGTTACATGCGTCTCCGTATTTATGATCGATACAGCCTACAACATCGTAGGAAAAACAACGAGTAGGGATCATAGAGGTTATATTGAGTTCATTTCGCACATTTCCGAGGCAGGTTTTGCTATTTGTTTCTGGTCACTTTACTTTGTAGCGTATATGTAAAGTTTTTTTACTATATTTTAGTAAACTATTTGGCAAACATATATGTTAACATATTCTATACATAGATTCTAGGCATAAATTACATAGGTACATAGATACTCCTCTTAATTTAAAACTTCGATTTATCTACTTAATTTACGTACCTTTGAAATCAAGGACAGCTACATCAGTCCAGTTCACGCCACTCTGGTCATGCGCAAAGCAGACGTATGTTCCTGCATTGAAATCCTTGAAACCGACAAATTCAATCGTAACAATGTCCTGCCTGTAATGAACGAAATCTCGTCACGTTATTTAAGAAGTTCAAATTCAAACAAAAGTACGAAAAGTGTTTAGAGTTTGAGACAGGAATTTTTTTCTGGATGAAAAAATTCAATATCGGCAGTGTTACTTGGCCTGCCATACACCTGACTCATGACCCCAATTGAACCGGAAGCAATCACTTAAAGAACAATTATGTAAACAAAAAAGGAGAAATTATAGGATGAACGTCCTAATACTCGCAGGAAGTATTGTTGCGCTTATCATCTACACCCGGTAATCTGAACGATACAGAGTTTGTGCCTCAACTTGTTTTCTATCACCCATCACTTGATCCAGCCTTGGTTTGCCGTACCATCGGTCCAAATCGACCCGTTACTGTTCAAATTCTGCATACCAAACCTCAGAATGATAAGAGTAATCCTCAACACTGGCAATGCCTATTTCGTACTTCGCGGCTTTGTTTTGCAACTCATTGTGAACAGAGCACAAAAAATTAAACAATATTATTTCTGATAGCGTAGCCGCATTAAATGTACATGGAAGAAACATGAAGTCTTGAGTGTGTGCATACAGTTATATCCGCTAACAATCACAGGATTGCTCGGTATATACCCATCCAATATCCCAAGTCTTCGTTGAGAGAGGCATTTTACAAGTTTTTTCCAAAATAAATGATCCCTATGATACTAACCGAAGAGATTGCCATATTTACGCGTTTATTTATAGTTCAGATATTAGTAAAACCGTTTAACGAACAGGTTTTCGAAAAATCATCTTTTACTTGTTCCAAAAAGGCACAACTTAAAGTTATAAAATGTGAACAACTCTTTTCCCAAGTAAGTAAATTGTATCATTCATGGGTATCCACTTTCAGTTAGACAGCGTCCATTGTATACTAGGCCACTTGGTTTCTCTTTCATACAGCCTTCCTAAATTGTTAATATAGAGGTCAATGCAACAAAAGCATTAGGATACTTCAAAGTGAGTAAGCCTTGACCGGAAGAAGAAACTTCTACAAACCCGTGTTGTTTGCCACTAGTGAAGACACCTTCGAAGCCCACGGAGTAAAGTTTTCGTCATCTTTTATTTGTGAAAATTGAAAAATCAAATTCTTTCAAGAGCAAGGGCTTAACATAGGAATAACAATCATTTATAATTTGCATCTATTGGCAAATTTAAACCTTGAGTCTTTGCTTTCTCTGATTCAAAATCGTACATGCCTCTTGTTTTTATTCTTGAGCATGAAAGAGATTTACCTACAACCCCTCTGTATTCCTCTCTGCTGTGACTGCATCGTGGACTTGTGATTCCCCGTGTAGGGCCCGTATCCTTCCGAACCATAGGCAGGGGGATACGGCCTCTTCACGGGAATTGCGAGTCCACGATGCAGCCACAGTCATAGACCTAGTTTTCCATGAATAAACCTTTCAGGCATGATATTTTACGCTAACAGTGGGAAAAACATTGGGACTATTGAAAAAAAATTCATGCGCCGTGTTATGCAGTCATGGGTAGGTCACAGCTGACTTGACCAGGCTCAGCAGTACATGTCCGAGATTAACTTCCAGAACGCCGAAGCTGTTCAGCTGTTGTTCGTGTTTTTCTGTACCAACCATAGGAAATGCGAAAGTGCATGGGTTTAAAACGCAAGGAATTTATTTGATACATGCTATAACATCAATGTGAGTGAAATTTTATTCATCAAATGGCTGGACGTGCAAGCGGTTACGTCGGGACATACTGACAACCAGCCGAACTTCCAAGAACGGGTTCATCATTGAAAGAATTCTGCTTCGCAAACTTCAGTCTTTGTATGAAATTTCAAAAATTATCAATAATTATGTTTTACAAAATCATCAATTGTATGTTAATTATAAATAAAACGAGCTGGGAAACTATCGCTATCGGAGAATAAAACGGGATTTCTGCTGATATGTCTCAAGTGTTGAGAACTTTCGTCGTCGCTGGCAAAAGTGATAAAGGATCATTGCTTCCTTGGCTCGACTTGTTGACTGTCACAGCAGCATGCAGCGTTGGTGGTTATAATTTGAACTTGCAACCCGTAAATGATGCTTCAGAAAATATTGCTGCTGCAGCGGTCACGGTACTCTTGTCTTTGGTTATCGTATATGCTTATGTTGTTAGTGGACATGAATAGATGGTCTTTTGATGAGTTACTAATAGACAAAACAAAATGTCGGCACTAGAACAGCCTCACGTATTAAATTTCAGTGGTGAAGAAATTAAACGATTCATTGGAAATCTACGATTGAAAATCAACATTCATAGAAATTATAGTATCGACCGTATTTTGTTTTTACTCCTTTATTTTAGAATCCCTTATTTCCCTACGCTTCATTTACCTTCAGGAATTATAAAATCAGTCCTGGACAGCTGATTTTGTTTGTGACGAGTACGTTGAAAGAAGTCCGGGCCCCATATCCACCATATGTGGAATACGGATTCATGTATGCCTCTGACAATCACCTTAGTGGTGAATCGGGCGTTATCACAGCTGGCTTTCCTGATCATGATGCTGTCTTCGTCATGAGAAAATTCAAATTACCAGCAGGTGTACAAAAGGTCCTCAAGACACGCAAATTTAAGAATTTCGATCACAGTTCATTTATGCGAGCTCTTCAGGGTGTATGTTGAACGAGCATGGGCTATATTCAAAGTGTATTATTGATTAACGCAAAGGAACGACACAGAGATAAGTGTTTGGCCGAAATCCGGGGTTATGCATGTACTGCCACGGCTGGGGCGACGAGGCGTCATGGCGGCCTGGGTGGCGGTACCGGCTCTGGGTACCCTGAATCCGGCAACATGTTACCGGTCGCCCATGGCAGACCCATGACAGTACCCCCCCCTGGAACTTTATTATGTAAAGCAAGCGATATAGAGACATACAGTATCTTTTCTTGTGAGCTGCTACCTGCAGTGAGGCTTTTTTATTTTATTTTTTTGCGGAGGGTGGGCGGGAATTTTTTTTGGTGTGAACTTGAGCGTGGCAGAAGTTGAAATGGACGATCTATAGCTTTGATCACACTGATATGCGCATGGATAATGACGTGGAAAGGGTGACGCAAGTTGTTTAGGTATCGGTAAATGAGAGCAGTTGGTAGATCAGGCTACGTCTCAAGTGCATCCAGCCAGTGATAGGAGTAGGTGGCGCGTGGTGACCCATACATGTCAAGGTCTAAACCCTTTTCCGCGTGTCCCTCCAGACGTTAACAATGATTATAGCAAAGCCATAATCACCCAATGTTTGTAGTAAACACGCACCGATTGTTAGTTAACGTGTCAGGGGTTACAATGTTCCAAAATAAAAGGCCAAACAAACAAATAATACATGCACCCGCAAACATGTTTATGTAACAAGGTCTCGCAGTCAATATCTCGGGCCAAAAGTGATTGTTACAATATTTGATTTCTGAGAATTTGAACAATCCATTTAAACTTTGGTCAATCATCAAAATCCTTGTGAAAGTCTCGCCACCAATTAACACTTTAAAAGTTGGTTCCACTACACTTGTAAAACCCATTGACATTGCAAGTAGTTTTGATCCTTTTTTACCTGTTATTATTAGTTTGTAAATTTAAGTCATATTCCTAAGGCAAGTTCTTAAATTGATTCATTTTAAACACATCAGTGAACTATTTGGATTTACCAGTCTAAGCTGACTTGAGTTAATGCAACTCTGACCCGGTCAATGGCACCTGCTGAAGAGCACACAAAATGACGATCATGAGAGAGTAGGCAAATTGTGAATTCCTGGTTTTATTGCCAAATTGTAAAAATCTGAGCACAGTGACCTACCAAAAAATGTTTCCAACGCACAAGACATATGTAATTTTGATGCCACTCAAAATTTACAATACTGAAAGGTTAAAATATTTCATCAAATAAACTTTTTTATCTCTGAAATTTTGGGTGAAATAATTGAAAATTCAGTTAAAAAATAAATAATTCCATGTAGTCACAATTTTTTTTCATTTAAATTAGTCTTCACTTTTAAGTTTTACTTTTGTATTATTTTATGATGAGAATGTGAAAATTTAGAAAATCAAGTATGGTGACCTATCTTTTTTCTTTAACATTTGATTATTTTCATATGCCAGAATTCAAAAATCCCTGATAACTTTACAAGTCTCATGGTCTTCCATACCTGTTCTTGTGTTCAAGTATGTTTCACTGTCATGAGCGCCATTTGACCCAAACTCTTCTTTAACTACTATGTACATCAGAGTCAAAGCTATCTCTGTCACTGCTCAGGTATGCTGTGACAGTGACACTGCAGTATCAGAAAAGTACCTGATAGTGACAATGCCCGTTGGCAGTAGCTGTATTAACTTCGATAATTTTGACAACATTTGTGTTCAGTTTATATTACTGCGTTCTTGTTCACTCCCTGCAGCATGTTGAACTGTCCAGTTTTCAGCTTGCCAACACAGCCTGTGTATTTGCATCGTGCATTTTTTTCATTGACAAATTATTATCCGTCTGGACTTTAATTAAAATACAAGCTAATACATATTGATATATACAGACTTTGTCGACAAACTGAATGTTGCGTGCTTCAGCACCCTGTAGGGATGCAGCAAGAAACTGTGGTTGATATTTCGTAGAAATATCGCAAAAATCATCAAATGTTGCAGCTTCTGCCCTATACTAGGCCAAAGTTTAGGTTGTTTACGACAAATCATACATGTTCAAATTTTTTCGAGATAAAAGTCATGAAATATGATAAAATGTTTTAATTATTTCCTACATTTTATTAAAACAATTTGATGACATATAAATGGTATTCATTTTTATCGAACCACCTACCAAATCTTGGAATCGGAAAATGTAAGAGTAAAAGGGAACAAAAC
The DNA here is from genome assembly GCF_041260155.1 of Ptychodera flava. Taxonomy (NCBI): domain Eukaryota; kingdom Metazoa; phylum Hemichordata; class Enteropneusta; family Ptychoderidae; genus Ptychodera; species Ptychodera flava. The sequence continues at coordinate 44,586,100 of NC_091936.1, forward strand.
AAATTTCAGCCACCCCCCCCCAACAGGCAAAGAAAAACGTTCAAGTCCCCCCTCTACTACCCCCACAAATTTCGAATCCCACTCACAGTTTTTTGTGAACGCAGCCTAAGGACCAACGTCACTGATGCCGCATGCCATTGGCGATCACTCGCCTTTATGTGCGTTATTACAGGGCAACCGATAAAGGTACGACGAACCACAAACAATATGCGTACCGGACGATTGTGACCAAACTGCCACTCGACCACGCCACATGACAATAGCATACATACGCACATCCATTGGTTTTGTGATATGCTCATATATGGCCGCAAGGCGGCCATTTTGCTTCCATATCCATGTCTAAAGCCCTTATGCAGGCCTGCCTCGACTGATGTCATTCAAATTTAGCACGAGGACAACAAAATATGACTGACATATACACGTCAAATAATTTTTGCAATCTTAACCATTATGTTACCTAGTCAAGAATAAAATCAGGGGTCACGATGAAAAGTTTGGTACAAGAGCAACAAATTACCTAACATTTACCGATATTTGAAATTCAAAATGTCTGTCATCCCTGTGTTAACTCTATGTGGAAATATAAAAAATTCGATTTTCAAAATGCTATTGCGGTGTGTTTTACTCCGAGAACGTTGAAATGAGCCCCTCAAGTGGTAGATCAGGAAAGAATGATAAAAGTCTAAGAGTTCTACAAATCTGTCCAAGAGGAGCATTCTAAAGTTCAAAATCAATATATATGTATACGCACTCGTAGCTACTGACCCTTGCGTTCGGGGCGTCGATTATCCGGTAGCCGTCTGTGGTGTTCCGGTACCAGGTAGCCCATGGCAAGTTATAATACCAACAAGCTACTGCCATGTAGTCGCCGTAGTATGCAAACTTGTGCTTTGGTTCGACGAAGATAGCAGGTACGGCTGCCAAGACAGAAAGGAAACACCTAAGAAACTGAGAGCATTTTTTGTCTTTTCCGGCGATATACATGTATATATAACTTGACATATGGGAGCCTCAGTGTAAAATTCTACTTCTGCTGGCCTCACTTACTTTTCAGTATACTTATCTATATGAATAAAAGTTATCATTTCACAAAAAAAATACTATTTAGGCTCCTGTCGCAAGACTATTTACTTCGAAGAAAGAGAAAATATTCATTCAAACGTTTATTTAAAAGCTGCATAATGTGTTACTGGAGTCACATGCGTACTTTACTTCCGAACGTACTCAATTATAAGGCTGTATACAATGCAAAATTTAAAATGCAAAATTCAAAATGCAAAATTATTCTAAATTTTGCATTTCGCATTTTGAATTTTGGATTTTGAATTTTGCATTTTGAATGATGCATTTTCAAGAGCTCTCTCTGTCATCGTACTTGTTAGATGTTTAAGTGTGCATGTTTCCAAATATGTACTGATCTATGTGAAAGGGGATATAACACGTTGTCATCACAGCTACCATGAGCGGTAATTATTTGATAGTGTCATAAAACCAATTGCAACTGACGAGAGGCGGTTTACAGGGTGCTAAGTTTATTTCATTGAATTTTTATCATCAAAATAATTTGGTATAACGATTCTTCACATTAGGCGCCATATTGGGGATACAGCCTAAGAAGTAATTTATTGCCTTAAATTTATCCCTGTGACATGGTGTCATGTCATTACTATTCATGAGCTGTCATTACTATTCATGAGGGCATGTATATCTGTCTTGGCCCACGTGTATTCAAGTCAGTGTCTACAGCTAACCTCTATTGTACGTAGCTTACTGCTTAGTTAAATAAAGTAGCATCTTAGATTTTACACGAACTCGCTGCCTGAAGTCTTCCTTACACCTCTTCAACATTGGAGCACCAGGCTTGCCAGCCCCGACAAGCCACCACATAACCGACAATACCATCATAACCTCGGTTATACAACATTGGTGCCAGCTTGTGCGACTCTAACTCACATTCGCAAGACGGACTTGGAGGAAGCCTGGTTTAACAAACCTTAACCTGTGAGTACTTAATAAGCAACTTTATGAGCTGTGTATGACACACGCCTGGAACTTTAACAAATAACTGTGTGCTACTGAAAGCTGAGAGACTCAGAACAAGCACTTGTGGTGGCTATTGTAACAACAAGCAGCAAGTTAAATATCTGCTGAAAGAAAACTGGAAAACTTTGGGAAGTTTTATCTGCATTGGAGGAGATTGTCGTCCTGTGTGTGTATTGGTGTGTGCCAGCATAGCAGAGTTCCCAGTCCACTTGAGATAAAGTTGTAGCAGAAATGAATTTGCTGATCAACTGAATACTGGTTCAGACGTTGCCATGTGTATGGAGCTAATAAACCAGAGACGGGAAGTTGGAGTGTCAACATTGTCCAGGAGAAGACTTCGAGCGGATAAAAGTCAATCATTGCTAGTAGAAGACCAGTTCACAGTCAACGGCGGAAAATTAAGAACACAAAAGAGTTTTTATGTGCAGTGAACTTAATTGAACTTTGCCTCGGACACTCTCATTGAAGCAACCGGACTCTCTTTTACATGACTTTTGAATTTCTTGAAAATTTTGTGTGCAGAAAAATTTTCACAATTTTTTTGTTTCAGTGTCTAATTAATCTTTCAGTTTGCGCGGAAAAACACACTCTGTTGACGCAAAAGACTGTAAGTACTAATAAACACCTATTGAAACAAAATCTTAAAGATCTAAAGATAGCTTATTTTGCTGGGGTGAACGCCCCTTAACTAAGTACCTGCGTAAATCGTACGACAGGCAATCTGCATTTTTGTGATTGTGCCATTGTGTATCTTTTCATTAGCGGCAAAATCAAAGATAAGAAGCCTTTAAAACACTAGCATTCAATTAAGAAATTTACACTAGTTTGGGCGGGGTCAGCACAACAGGTGGTTGATACCATTACATTCTAGGGGGGACCAGGTAAGTGTATATCATTTACTACAGCTGTGTGCGAGGGGTGCTATCGAGTCAGTGATCTTATGTCCGATAGTGATACTGAAGTAAGTTTTCCCAGTATGTCAGAAGTCAAAGATGAAACGAAAATTAGGACAGAGCCGAATGATGATTATGGCTCAGCAAGTGGTTTAAGAGGAAAAGAATTAACTGAAAACCTCTTGCATCAAAATAAAATTCTTAAGCTCAAATTGCATTTGTATAGACAAGAGAAGGCAAATTATGCAGAACGTTTAGAATTGGAAAGGATACATATAAATACAGAAAAAGAAAGACACGTGCAATAAAAACAAAAGCACAAACGCAAATTGCAGGCTGAAAGAGAAAAACGTGAGCAGGAATAACCGGCAGAAAGACAAAAGCGCGCCCACGATTTGAAAAAGAAATGGAGTTAAAATCAAAGGAAAATTCGCATGTTGCGGATTGTGAGTTCAATGATTGGACTGCTAAACTCCCTCAGTTCAAAGAAGGTGACAATGTTTACACTCATTTTCGTACATTCGAGAGGCTAACTCGAACGTACAGTTGGCCTAAGAGGATTTTGCAAAAGAAATTAGCTCCGACTCTCGATGGTAAGGCCCAGGAGGCATATTCTAGGTTGAAGGAAGACAAAGCCCTAGATTCTGATAAGGTCAAGGTGGCCGTATTTAAGAAATATGAGCCCACTAAAGAGTCATACAGAATTAAATTTAGAGCTCGCAAACATGCAGTTGAAGAGACATTTTGTATGTGGGGCGATATTGTTGCCGATACTTTTGACCGCTGGATGGAAACAAGTGGGTTCCATTTTTAAGTGGGGACAAAAAGTATGAAAGGGTGCGTGAACTATTTATAATAGAGCAATTAGTAAAGGTCGTGCCCAAACAAATGCAAAAATGGTTGAAGGAAAGGCATCCTGGAAACTTTAAAGGATTGATAAAACTGGGTGAGACATATTAATCTGCTCATTCCAGCGCTGCTAGCAATGGACTGAACAGAAGATGGGTTTCAAAAGTTTTGACAATAAAAATAAGCAGCAAAAGTGTTAGGGAAAGAAGTCTGATAACTCATCATAGAGCGGTGAGAAGTCAAAGCCCTCAGCTGCATGTTATACTTGTCGGAAAACAGGTTATTTGGCAATTGCAAGAAATTGTCCTAAACAAAAGTCGGATAAAAATGCAGGTTCAGCATAGACAAAGGTCGTTGGCTATGTCAGAAGTCAGGGTGACAAAGGCTATGACATTTGGGCTGAATTTGGTAATGAGTATCTACTTGGGAGAAATACTTATGTTGGTTGTTTGGACGGTAAACCAGTGAGTATTCAGAGGAACACGGGTTGTTGTCAAACTTTGGTAAAGCCAGAGGTTATACCACAATCTAACTATTTACCAGGAGAGACTTGCAATATTAGTTTTGCAGATGAAGCAGTGCACAAGGCGCCTGTTGTCAAAGCCCACATTAAAAGTGAAATTTTAACTGGACCTTTACGTATACGGGTGTGCAAAGGTATACCCAAGGACGTCCTGCTAGGCGAGGATGCGCTTGCCTTGCAGGATTGCCATGCATTAATGGTCACAAGATTCAAGAGGTAAATGGGTCACGTGACGAACATGATGATTCAGTGGGTATCTCCAGATTGTTTGATGAGGACAATTCAAACAATTGTGAAGCAGATGATGTAAACAGTGGGAGTGAGTGTAATGATACCTCCCATGATGCATCAGCCCTTGACGAACTGTTTGATGAGACTTAAGGATGATAAATACCTTTTTAGACACTTTCAGATTTTTATTTTTTTCTCAATTGAACACGTCCCAAACCCCAATAAAGTATACATTTTCTGAAAGCCCTGATATAGAGCTATCCGACCAAGCACAGTACACGGTCATTATTTGCATAAGAGTCAAGTGACAAGCGTTTTGCTGTACCTTCCAAAAACCGGTTTTTCCCGCCTTACGCGAATACGCTGCAAGATTTCCGGTTGCAATTTCTTCACTGACAAGCCTTTACAATATACCTCAAAACAGTGTCTGCGATTTTTTTTTCGGAGGCTCGATTCAAATTATATGGTGTGATACTTAAAATTCCTTGAAAAGCACCTTCGTCCAACACCTTTAAGAGCGCATTAAAAAAACCAAAGGCATATAAAGTAAATCCCAGACACAGATTTTGAGTTCATTATGTTTCGAATGGACAGTGTGAATTTCAAGCAGCTAGTGTTTGTGAGCGCGAATTGACGAGGTGCCAAAGAAGAGTACTTCATTCACACATTGAATTCGAGAAAAACGCAAAAACATGTTTTGATAATTCTACGCTACGGCATTTGATAATTAAACGTGCATGAGCCTCAACACGGGCATACTTTGTTACGTAGTGATGATGTCTGCCGGGAATGACAGTTCTTCAGAGAAAAAGTCCCAGGAAAATAAAATAAATCGCGGAAAACTACCAATTTTTGGAGCCTTGCGTGTTGCCACAGCGAATGGCTTCAGTGGGAAAAACAATGACGTCAGCCGTCATTACTGATAGCGGGCGTGTCCTAAATTCATATGTAAATAAGCTTGTTTGCATTCCCAGATCAAACTCCCCTCACACGCTACATAGACATTGCAGAACCGTCGACTTGATAGTGTACTATCGCACTATTTGCAGAGTTAATTCTAGGAGACGCCATTGCGCAATTCGCGTGAATAAAATCTCCAATAGCCCTCATTTCTACGTTTGATGCGCCACTAAGGGTGCAACATCATATGAATGGCTCGATCACGCAGAGTTCACGTAGTTCATACATTCGCATAGCTCCCCGAAGGTCATTACCTCAGTCATAGTGTGACATGTAAAACGATTCAGTTTCCCATCAACCTTTGCAATTAAATACCCACTACAGCATATATGGTGGTACATAGGAAGCTGGGTAGAAAGGACTGATGTAGGGGCAACGGTGTATTGGAGCCGTAAGCATGTGGCATGGCGATGAATGTAAAACAACAGCACTGGCCGCTGCATAATGGTGGAAAGCTAGTCGCCACTCGGATTTTTAACGCCAGTATAGTTGATGAACCCAGGATGATCGGGCAGTCCCTTAAATTGAAGCGTTTGCAACGTGTACCGTCCATACAAACGAAATGTTGAACACTGCAAGGAAAACATCTATGATTGTTTTGAAGAGCAACACATTTTAAGTCCGACACATCTCGTTTTCCAGAGTAGCCAGGTCTTTGCATAGAACAACACCCCTGTGTAAAACTCTTCCGCCAGAACCAATGATCGTAAATTTGCTAATACATACGAGTTATGTTTAAAAGTTGAAGTATCGATCACTTTATTTAGGTCGTACGGGTTACACTCTCGTGCTGTATCAGTGTATGAGTAATTGTCGATGTGTGCAAATTGAGGGCAACTCTCGGAGAAATCCTACCGGTGCGCTAAGCTTTGATCATGATCGTTTCCATAGTCAAATCACAGTCCTTGGCAATTTGTACATTTGTTCAAGTCCGACATATCAATAATTAATCACATAAGTTACGTAAACAATTGAATCAAACAAAACGGTTTGCTGTTGCCATCGTTGGCCCTGTTGCATACGTACAATGGACAACTTTGCAGTAGGCTTGGTTGGTTAAGGGGCGCCCGATCTCCAGTATTCTCCTTTTCTTGACTTGATTGACTATAGTATTTTGTGCAGAAAATTCAACGTTTTTACATGTGTGATGATGATGGCCCCCGATTTTCTAAAATGGCCCCCTTGGGACAAGAGTTGGGGCCCACAGTGGTCTCTTCTTTTTAAATCCTAGAATGAACACTGTAATTGTTTATCTAACATGGCGAAAAAGACGTCAACCACCGTGAAGCGGCGTGTGCAGGCTCCGACCAACCCTAAGCAAAGAGTGATAAAATGTCGCACTGCTGAGAAATCGTCGTTGACACGATGTCTTGACCACACTAAGAAAAATGACTTGCTTTCTAGTGTAGACTATGTCTGGAACTGGACGAATACTTGTTTATTGGGCTAGGCTTCAACAAAAATTTAATAAAGGTTTATTGTTTACAGACAGAAGTAATCCTTGTGTTTGGAGAAGTCACAGCACGCCATTATGTAAATTAGCTAGTGCCACGCACTGTTGTGTCACTCAAGGGGGATTATGCATACAGCGATGCAAATGTGTCCACAATGTTTACAAAAGCTCCCCGATTTAACCGGGATAGCCATATGCATTTTTTTTTATTTTTAAAAATCGTGAATTACATGGAAACCATTCCTTATCTTGAACTGGCGACACATCTCAATTCTGGGTCTTATTTCAAGGCGTATTCTCAGAGAATTTTGAAAAATTGACAGAAAAATGGACGATTTGGTATTTATCTACCTTAATTAGATCTAAGTGACATCAGTGATGACGAGGAAGGTGATGACGTCACTGCTAAAGTATCCAAGAACATTTCCACTGGATTAAAATGTCAGCAGGAATATGCTGAAATATTAAAGTTAGAACTTCAATCAGCCGATCCTACTCTTGCAAAGGTGCGAGAGCATGCAGATGCAAATAAAGCATTCATTCTAAAATCAATCAGCATTTTTCTGGCGTGAGAAATTATTGTATCACAAGTGGACTTCTTCACATAAGGTGCGTGAAGTAAGACAAATTGTAGTACCTGCAGAATGTCGCAATGCATTGCTGAGAGCTTCACATGACATACTTCTGTCAGGACACCTTGGCATTGAAAAGATTAAACAGAGGTTGCTACTGTACTATTACTGGCCTGGTATTTTCAAGGACGCTGCAGAATCCTGCGGGAGTTGTGGTCTATGTAAAAAATTGACAAGACGGAGAGCATCTGAGAAAGCTCCTCTTGTTTCGATGCCTATTATAAATATACCGCTCGAGTTAATCGCAATGGATATTGTGGGTCCCTTGAAAAGGACTCGACGCATAAAAAAGTTTATTTTAGTCATTGTGGATTATGCAACTTGGTATCCTAAGGTCTTGGCTATCCTAGACCAGGAAGTCCGAAACTGTTGCGACGGCACTGATCGAAGTTTTTAGTTGTATTGGACCAGGGTACAAACTTCATATCACATCTTATGACTGATATGTGTGCTAAGTTGAATATCTCAAAGATTACAACTAGCCTGTATCATGTGTCAGGAAACTCGTTAAGTGAGAGATTTAACAGGACTCTCAAGCTATGTTACAACATTTTGTAGCAGAATACCCGAAAGAGTGGGACAGATTTTTGCCGTTTCTTCTTTTTGCATACAGAGAAGTACCACAAGCGAGTACCAGTTTCTCACCTTTCGCGCTAATGTATGCTCAAAATATAAGGGGGCCACTCACTGTGATCAAGGACCAGTGGACTGAGAAAAGTTCACAGGAGGAAAACTTAGTGCAATACGTAATAACGATGCGAGAAAGGCTTGCTCAAATGAGAAAAATTGTCAAGAAGAATATGGAAAAAGCCCAGGCACGACAAAAACGATGGTATGATAGGGGAGCAAGGAAACTTTCTTTTAAGAACGGCGATAAAGTACTTGTACTCTTACTTTCCTCCACGCATAAGTTGAGTGCGCAGTGGCAACGACCATTCACTGTGGTAAGGAAAGTCTCAAACGTTGATCACAAAATTGAGCGAGGTGGCCGTAGAAAACCTAAGCGGGTTTATCATATCAACATGCTAACAGCATGGAAAGAGAGCAATAAACCAGTGTATTTTGTTGACACTGTTGATGCTGTTTGCAAAAAGGACATAGAAAAACTCTATGTACTATACACTGAAAGATCAAAGCAACGAGACTTGGAGAGATGTAGTAATTGCGGATTCGGTAACTGCGGATCAGAGTGCGGAACTGTTACACTTACTGCAAGAGTACAGTGATGTTTTAACTGATGTACCTAGTTGTACTGATCAGGTAGAACACGATGTGATAACTACTGACAAAACGTTGATTTGTCAGAAGCCGTATCATCTACCACAGGCAGCTTAACAGACAGTTAAAGATGAACTGCAGAAAATGCTGAAAGCTGGAATTATTTCTGAATCAAAGAGTCCCTATGCATCGCCAATTGTCTTAGTTCAGAAAGAAAAACAAGGTGGAGTAAGATTCTGTGTAGACTATAAGAAACTCAGTATCTGACGCATATCCTATGCCCAGACCGGATGAATTGATTGAGGAAATCGTCGGATCAAATATATATATCGATTATCGATCTCACAAAGGGATATTTGTAAATTCCACTGAGCAAGCGTGCACGGGAGAAGTCCGCCTTTATCACTCCTTTTGGACTGTACGAGTTTGCTGTTATGCCATCCGGGATAAAAAATGCGCCAGCCACTTTTCAGAGGCTAATGGATAAGACATTTAATCAGCCCAGAGAAATAGGCTAAAGCGTACATCGATGACTTGGGTCCACATGATCATTCATGGGAAGATCATGTCGAACCCCTGCGTAGCATGTTTGAGAGGTTTCATAGTTGTAAACTAACTGCTAGACCAACTAAATGCTATCTTGGTGGCAGTGAGGTCTGTTTTATTGGTAACGATGCTTGAACTGGAAAAATAAAACCTATGGCGGACAAGGTTAATGCTGTTGTCAATTATCCAACACCAGAGACAAAGCATGATGTCAGATCATTTTTGGGATTAGCAGGATATTACAGGAAGTTTATCCCAAAGTTCTCTGACATTGCAACCCCATTGACTGAGCTGACGTGTAAAAATAGCCAAACTAATGTTCAATGGACTCAGAGCTATGAGTATGCTTTCCAGAAGCTAAAAGATGCTTCAGCATCATCACGAGTTCTGGCAGTTCCAGACTATAATAGATCGTTTGTTGTGCAGACAGACATGTCTGGCCATGGCATTGGTGCAGTTTTGTGTGAGTATGATGACCA